>NW_005363397.1:1457044-1467392 GCF_000412655.1 Myotis brandtii
GGGCGGGGAGGGAAGCAGGAGTTAGTGGTAAGATTTATTGGGATTGAAATAGAAGGCTGTTCCTAATGTCTCCTCTTCGTCTGTCCCACTGGGGAACAAGTCCAACCTTGTCTTCGCCAGGCCCAGAACAAAGGCCAGTGTCCAAAAACTCTCTGCCATGACTAAGCTTAGTCCAAGTTAGTCTCTGTCCTTGTGCAGCTAATACAGCCTCTGCTCCTGGCCATGCTCATGCTGGCTCTGCATTGCTGTACTCAGGTTCGCACTTGGAGCCGCTCTTGGAGCCCACACAGTGGCAGGACCCCAGGCAGCTACTAAGCCCATATGGCTACTATGCAGAGAGAAAGGGGAGAGTGCACATGACTGGGTGAGAGAGAGTTTTGTTCTTCTAGATTCTATTTTCTTGGGCTTGGGAAGGACCATGTGCTTTTTCAAACTAACCAATCAATTTCCCAATCCATTTGGTCTTTCTTTGGGTTCCTCTCCCAACCAACTCATTTCCTAGAATTTTCCTGTTCTGTATTTCTTATCCAACCCCCTCATTTTCCCAGGCTAGGTATGGCCCTATGGTTGCCATCTTAGTTCCTACTGTGCATGTCTCAGAAAAAGCACCATCCCCTTCACCATCTTTTCTTCTACTGTGCATGTGCCCGGCAGAGGCATTTTCCCTTTATTGATGCTTATTCCTTCCCCAAATAGCCTGGCGGGTGGAGTGGTTGTACCTTAGAGAGATTGGAAAGCTGGTCCTTCCTCCTAGGGGTGTTAGGCCCCTTGGCCAGGCAATGCTGCAACCCCCTGGGGTGTCTTGAATGGTCTATATTGCCACCTGAAGCCTAGTTTGTATCATAGTGTTAATTGTAACTACTATTTCAGGTGTAAATATTCTAATCTTACTATCTCAGCTTTTTTTTGAAACATTAATGCATTTCTGATTTTGCTGGGTCAAGTCAGCTTTCCCTGTCATGATTATTTTGGAAACAAATAGAGCACAGCAAATCTTCTAGAAGCACACGGTTGCTTAAAATCCAAATTGTACAAGAACTTTTTAAAGAATATTAGCTAAAATGTTTAAAATATTTTGGAGTGTGTAATATTATGCTTAAAGTAAAATGAGTCTCATCACTCTTGGTAACCAGTGATGGCAAAATTTCACCAATTTTGAAGGTGTGACAGATTATTTAAAAACAAACAATGAAAGCCCTAGCCAATTTTGCGCAGTGGTTAGACTCGCAGCGGTTCTCAACCTGTGGGTTGCGACACCTTTGGCGGTTAAACGACCCTTTCACAAGGGTCGCCTAAGACCATCCTGCATATCAGATATTTACATTACGATTCATAACAGTAGCAACATTACAGTTATGAAGTAGCAACGAAAATAATTTTATGGTTGGGTCACAACATGAGGAACTGTATTTAAAGGGCCAGAAGGTTGAGAACCACTGGGTTAGAGCATCGGCCCATGGACCTAGGGTTGTGGGTTTGATTCCTGGTCAAGGGCATGTATTGAGGTTGCAGGCTGGATACACAACCAGGGTCAGGGCACATGTAGGAGGCAACCGATTGATTTGTCTCTCACATTGATACAGTGGGGCCTTGACTTACAAGTTTAATTCGTTCCGTGATGGAGTTCGTAACTCAAATTACTCGTATGTCAAATCAAAAAGTGAACGAGTGAGACACGTGATGCTGGCCTGATGTTGTGGCGTTCACTGTGACGTTCGCTGCGCCAACTAGCGGTGGGGTATCTGAAGCTGGCTCGTAACCCGAATTTTAGCTCGCAACTCAAAGCAAAAATCGGCCGAGAGACAGCTTGTATCTCGAAAAACTCATTAGTTGGGACACTCGTAAGTCAAGGCACCACTGTATTTCTCTCTCTCCCAAACTCACACCTTTCTTTCCACTCTCTCTAAAAATCAATGGAAAAATATCCTTGGGTTAGGATTAAAAAAATAAAAATAATTTAAAAAACAATGAAAAAGTAAAGAAAACAATGCTGAGTTGAATAGAAATCTAATTTTGCAGTTAAAAGAGTATTGCTTTTTAAGAAGATGGTATTCAACTTTGGATATAATATATCCGAATAATCTAAATATTTTGATAATTTTGATTAATGTAAATGCACTTGGAAATTTTTTATAATTGGTTTGCAAATTATGAATATTTGTTTGAATATTAAGCTATATCAATGTGAGGAAACAAAGATATATGGGAAAGCATTAGAAGCTGAACTAAAAAATAAAATTGGGGAAAACATATTTTTTTGTAGAAATAAAATATGGATAGGCAGAATTGAAAGATTAAGGAAATGAGTGCAAAAACAGTATGTATCTTCAATCAATTGCTACTGCTAAAGGAACAAAGCAAAACACTTCCTCAAAAGCTAACAGTTTGTTTTATAGCATTTCTTGTGTTTTAAATATATATTTTTATTGATTTCAGAGAGGAAGGGAGAGGGAGAGAGAGATAGAAACATCAATGATGAGAGAGAATATCATTGATTGGCTGCCTCTTGCACATCCCACACTGGAGATTGAGTCTGTAACCCAGGCATGTGCCCTGACCGAAATTGAACCATAACTTGCTGCTTCTCAGGTGGATGCTTAACCACTGAGCTACTCTGGCTGGGCTATAGCATTCCTGGTGCCTAATTTACTTTCAAATTGAAAATTTGAAGCAATAGAAAGACTACATGTCACCATGAAGGAAACTGAAAGTAACTGAACCATAATTAAATGTATATAAAAATATTAACTGTATTAAATATACAATGTGCATGTATATTGTGGATGATGTCAACAAGGGTCATGTTGTCTATGATATGGCTGTGTGAACAAAGTTTTATCCCTTGTCCCATATGAGCACCACAGACCCTATAACAGTATATGATTTTGTGAGTCTTTGCTGGCCATCTGCCCCAACCCAGGTGTAATTGGTCACTCTCTCTTTTTACTACTTAGCAAGACTCAGATCTCTACTATAGCTTAATTCACAAAATGATTGCAATAACAGGTTTACATGCTCCTTTATTTTTTGTAAAGCCTCTGAAGGCTGTGATCACTTCATATTCTTTATCAGATCTTTTTCAGATCTTTAATACTTACACAATATACAATGCAATGCCTAATAAATTAGGCTCTACTAAAGAATTAATAGGTAAATACATGAATTAAATATATACATATATCCCCATAAAATATTCATCTTCACTTTCTGGACTAAATTAAATATAATGTTCTTGTCAATACATTTATTTCCATCTATAGATGTATCAATATTTTAAAAATATATGGATAAGGACAAGCTATGTATGTAGATTGCTATCTACTCATGTTCAAACTCTATTTCTCTTCCCTAATTTGTTTTGTGATTACCCCACTGAGAGCAATCCAGTGTCACTTAAGCCTAAGTGGGTATTTGGAGAAATGAAGTGATTTCTTTCAGGTAACATCTAGCACTTTATTGGGCATTCATTAAGTAAGCAAGTGTCAGCAACTAAAATCAGAATACATTTCCAAGTAAAATGTTATTTCACTGTTTCTAGATATTGATACTGACATATCAATGGTACCATGACTAAGGGAAATGTAGAAATTTAGGTAATTGTACTTTGGAATCTTTTTAAAACCTGGTTCACCCAAAGGAATGCATGATATTTCCTCTCAAATACGCTCTAAACAAAAATAGTGCCTCTCCCTCATTGAACTGTCTTATAGACTTTGCCCTTGGAAAACCTGTGTCTGTCCCATAACCTTCAGCATAGTGCAAATCTTTACCTCAGTCACTCTGAATTATTCAACATCTTATAACTTGATATCCAAAAGTGCTGGGGAGAAATTATCCACTGTCACTATGTGAGAAGGTTAGCAAATCCTTTCCACAAAAACAACCATACAGATGGACAAAGTTTATAAAAACAACCATTTTAGCATTCTGGATATCAACCAAAGCTTACATATAATATGAGAAACATCTATTCTTGAAAATTGCTTAGTATCAGGTAGGAACAGTGGTCAGTGCAAAAAATCACTGAAGAAAATAAGGTGACATTTGGCAGGTAGACATAACTCAATGAGCTGTGAAAATAAATTAACCAAATATAGCCTGTTTGAAAGAAATAAAAGATACAAATGAATAATACATTAACCATTTTTTCTTCTTATTTTAATGTATTTATTTTTTATTTTTTAATTTGTCCTTATTGTTTAAAGTATTACCGATGTCCATTTTTCTCCCCATTGACCTTCCCTACCTTGCACCCGCCCCTCCCAGGCCTTCACCACACTGTTGTCTGTATCCCTGGGTTGTGCATATCCTATATAATAAAAGGCTAATATGCAAATAGACTGAATGGTGGAACAACCGAACAACTGGTCGCTATGATGTGCACTGACCACCAGGGGGCATGTGCTGAACATGGTAGGCATTGGCCATGGTGGGATGGTGGAGCAGGTGAGCTTGGGCGCCAAACCAAGGTGGGGTGCCAGTTGCTGTCATAGGGGCAAGCCTCTGGTGGTTATTGGAAATTCTTTGCTCCCCGGCGCTACGGTCCCACCCGGCAGTGTTTAGCGTGTTGTTTCTTCAAATGATGAAACTAAGATGTTATCCTATATAATAAAAGCCTAATATGCAAATTGTCCCGTTGACTGGGAGTTCAACCAGGAGTTTGACTTCAAGCTATGACATGCTGACCACCAGGTGGTGGAACCTGCTGGGTGTTGGAGTTGCGAAGCTGGCAGCGGGCAGCAGTGGAGGCATTGCTGGCCCCGATGGACCCTGATGAGAGCAGAATTGTGGCGGGATGGTGGATCAGGTGAGCGGGTGGTGCCAGGCCAAGGCAGGTGAGAGCAGGGCCTGATCACCCCTCCAATCACCCTGCAGACGGCAACCAGCAGTGGTGGCAGGGGGTGGGGTCTGATAACTCAGGCAGAGGGGGGCACGCAGGAGCCCATGGGCCTAGGTGCTGTCCAGGGCCCAGAGGTCAGCTAGAACCTGTCCTTCCATGCCAGACACTTGCGCTTTGATCGTCGGCCAGTCCTAGGGACCGCACCTGTGCACAAATTTCATTCACCAGGCCTCTAGTTAGAATATAAGGAAGGAATGGATGTTGGTCTGGTGAATAACAGTGCCTGTCGTGTGCTTTATTTTAAAACAGAAACTTGATTTAAAACATTTTTGTAGTGACAAAGATCAACTCATATGTAATAGCACTATAAAGTAGGAATGCTAATCTCAGAAGTTATGAAAGGCAATGTGAACTGGCAGGAAGAAAATGGAGACAGAAATATGTAGGTTATATTCTGGTCCTTAAAATTCACAGATGTCTGACCTACTAAGCTGAGACATGGAATGCTCATCTAGAACATGGGGAAAGGAAGAAGCTACGCCTGAAATGTGAAAGAAAGAGTATATACTTCAAAAACTTTATGATGGTTACAGGAATGCAAAGAGAGAATGAAGGGAATACTCTTCTAATGCCACACTTGGTAATTTTGAGCAGATCATAAAAAATTATTTTCTAAAAGATCTGCCATGGAACTAGAGTCCATTGGGTAAGTGCTTTATTTACTGTGAATTGCTAAGAAAGTTGCTCTGCAATTCTTAGTTCTAATAATCGAAAGGACTTTTTAGGAAGGGATAGTGGAAGTTATGTATTTACCTCTACGAGTTACTGCTGTTCTGAATAAAAAATACCTTCCAAGAAGACCCAATACTTGTGTAAGCAGCAAAGCCAAGCTAATTAGGAAGGCCACTGTTTGGCACCAAGAGTGCCAAACAACTGCTGGGTTATTGTCAAGAGCAACTGCCAGGATTGCTTGATGGAAATAGTAGTGGAAGTCTCATTGTGGAAGGTTGAAGGTGTGGCTAACTCCTTTCAAAATATTCAGAACATGTTAACTTGAGAATGAATCATCTCTAATAGCATTCTTATTTGTGGATTGGGTATTAACACTGGTTGATATGTCATTGTATCCTCGATGAGAAGAGAAAAGTACACTGCTTAGAAAGAATCCTGGTGGAATAAGAAACCCAGAAACATCTATTGAGTATTTAGATTATCCATATGGACCATAACATCTGTCTCAGATTGCTGGACAGAAGTATGTGTCCTGGAGAAAGGGACTTACACACATATGAATGAACAGCTTATTATTATCATCGTAATTAGTTTTCATAATTAGACTGATGGTAATCTTGAAGTGTTTTTGGTGATTTACTTCACATTTGCATGGACTCTGCAAGTTTTTTTTTTTTAATATGTGAAAATGTGTGCTACAGTGATATTTTTAATACCAAGTGTTCTCCACAGAAAGCAGGCAATTTTTTAAAATTCTCAAGAAAATTAAATACATTAGATTATGACCCTGGCTAGTGATCTCAGTGGTTAGAGCAGCTGCTGAGCACTGAAAGGTTGAGGGTTTGATTCCTGGTCAAGGGCATGTACCTGGGTCGCAGGTTCGATCCCCTGATTGGTTATTGCACATGCAGGAGGCAACCAATCTATGTGTCTCTTTCACATCCATGTTTCTCTCTATCTCTCTTTGTCTATCCCTCTACCTCTCTCTCTAAAAATCAATGGAAAGAATATCCTTGGATGAGGATAAAAATATATTTATCCTCATAATCTAATATATAAAGATATATTAGATTATAAAAATATATTAGATTATGTTCATAATGCTACCATGATTAACTGAAAGAGTAAAGCACAAATATTAATAATGTATGTAAGATATATGTGATAACATATTCAGGGATAACCTGCTTGCCCTTTTGACATGAATTTAGGATAAGTTAACATTAATAATGCCAAGATACTTGCCTTGTCAGAAGCTATTGTTTATTGGTTTCAAGCTATACGTTCCTCATATGGTTCTGATCATTGTTCAGTGCTATCATTTCTATTTCTTACAGTTTCGGTGGGAACACTTAGCTAAAAGCTGCCCTGCCTGTCGAATTCCTTGCTGCCCAGATAGACCTCAAAAATAAGACACAGTGTCTCTAGGAGGCAATACCCTCTCACACTCTGTGATTCTCAACATCCGCTGTGTTCAAAATGCTTCTTTCTTTCTAAAGCACAGAATATCACTTACAGGAATTTCACAAGCTTTTGTCAGGTTAATTTTCAATGTGGTTCTTCTAAAATTTAATAATGCAGAGTGTTTGTGAGTAGATGCAAAATACACATTCTGTCCATTCAAGCACTAAAATGCCTAGGAGGGTAAAAAGAAAAAATGACATTCAATCTGGCCTTTTGCATGTGTATTGTTGGTAAAATAAAATTATGTCCACTGACCTTTGTCTAATATAACATTCCTTTATTTTTAAAGCTGTTCCACATGCCTTGTATCTTTAGTATTGCCATACTTGCCAGCAGCAACCATACTGGACAATATTAGTGAAAGCAAAATTACCACCATTGGAATTTGATTGTTAAAAAGCCTAACAATGTATGTTTGTTTAATGCATATATTTTACACACACAAACACACACACACACACACACACACACACACACACACACACAGAATTGCTGACTCCTAGGAAAATATTCATTTGATCATAGTTTATTTAGTTGTTTTTTTATTTGTTACTGACTGAATGTGACCTAGTAACTCCCATTCGAGAGTTACTATGGGCCAGTAATCTATACAGTTCAGGTATTGGTTAAGTCTATTATTTTCTTCTGGAATTGTTTTATAATGACAAGGAGTCTTACCATGCCAATATTATTCCACTACTTTTGCTATTCCTCCTCCTCTGTCTCTACTTCCTTTTCCTCTTCCTTTATCTCTCTCTTTAAATACAGTTGAGTTGTTAATTTTCTAAGGGCTCTAGCATCTGAGATGTGCTTACCTGGGTTAATGATAAAACCTGTTCCAGATGAAGGAAGCCTCTCTCCTTCATATGTGTATGCAAGAACCTTAGGCAGTTTTCTGTAGGCCACAATATACTCTGGATTTGTCCCATAGTTTGTCACCAGCTGATCTTTGTGCTCCTTGGGTGAGCAATCCATAATGATCATCATTGTTCTTTTTCTTTTATTTGACTGGGCTCTTTTTTTAATTTTAATTTTATGGTTGACAATATTACTGATGTCCCCCTTTGCCTACCTCCACCAACTTCTCTTATCACAATTCTTGCTTGCAATTCTCTGCTCTGGTATTACTAAATCTTCAGTCTGATAACTGAATACTGATTCCCAGTAGCTCTGAGAGATTTTTTCCTCATTATATTGACTATAATTGCTTATTTCTACAAGCTCTAATCTTGTCCAGTTTTTCATTTATTTATGGTCAGTAGGTATTTTTAATAATTGATAATAAGTCATAACCCACAAAACACTTTTAAAATATAATGACCTACAATATATTTAGTGTCTGGGGCTCACTTTTTCCTGTTTTGTCAGGAAGCGAAGGTAATTTATTTACTTTATTACTAAGAGTTGTATGACTGTAAATGAAAGGTGTGGAGAAGAGGAGAGAGAGAGAGAGAGAGAGCGCTTCCCACATAGCAGGAACACTTTGAGGAAAGGCTTAGAAGTGGAAGACTGCAGAGCATGTTAGGGGAAATGCTAGTGGCTTAAAGTAGAAGGGCATGGGAAAGAGAAAATGTAGTTCAAATTGTAGAAGACTTATCAACATCTTCAGGCAGTGGAGTGGACTTAACAATTATAGTTTTTAGGCAAATTTAGAGAGTAGTTGAGAAACTCAAAGTCAAGGCTATAGTCAAGAGTCAGTGGAGATTTAACTCTAGGACACTAATGACTAGTGCATACTTGAAAAAATAAAATAGTATGTTTTAATTTAGGTTTGAGGTTCGACTGAGGTATTGGTGTAATAGTTTGAGTTTGAGGTTTGATAGTCTGACTTTGGGGTTCACTGGGGGCATTTGTGTAATGTCCAGTAACAATTCCAAAATATGAATATGGACCTTGGAAAGATATTCTCCATTCAGTTTTATTAACATGGGCATTTATCATTTTCTCCAGTGGTGCTAAGTATTCTAGAAATTGCTGAACATTAAAACCTGAAATATTAATTTATTCATTTGAAATTTATTTAAACTACTACTAGGTGTCCATCTCTATCACTGAACCTTCCATTAAGGTACTTGAGGATAGTAGTTCTCAAGCTTAAAGACCCACCCATACCCACATACACAGGCATTAAAATAATATATATATTTTAAATCTGACACATAGAGGTGAGAATTATATAGGGTATTTCCATTTATGGAGCTAATTACAGTTAGATCAATGAAATTTATAAAGAAATAATACAGAGAGAAAAACTATTAAAACATAAAAAAAATAAGAATGTAAGAAGTAAGATGTCTACTGACTGCAGAGTTGAAATTTATGATCCAGGATTGACTTTTTCCACCATTTTTTTCTTCATATATTTCAGAGACTAGAGCCAGCTAGCATCACTATCTTCTTCACAGAATTTTTAATCACTTAAATATGATTTCCAGGGTTAATTTTGCCTGAGAGAACTTCCAGGGCTTGAAATTGGTGTATTGGGTTTTGCACCTGGAACAGATCAACAAATTGCCCCCATTATTGGTTAAAGATTGCTCTGCACTCATATTGAGTAAAAGCATATCTGAATGTCATTTGCAATGTCATGAGCATAAAATGCTCCTTTAAGATATCAAAGAACATTTGATTTTTAAAATAAATTAATCATTTAAGTATTTGTTTCTAATAAAGCTAAAATCATTATAGTAATTAATGTAACCACACTAGTTGAGTTGAACTATAAATAAAAAGTACATTGACTTATGTCTAATTTTTTGAGGATAGTATTGCATATTTGTTTTCTGAATTGATAATTGGGCAATTCAATTAACCTTTTGCACATGTTATGTATTGGGAAAGCAATTTACGTTTGCCATCTGTTTCACTTTACAGAATCAAATTCAATGATGATGTTACTATTGAATGAAAGGGATTTGAATATGTTACATAGCCACTTCATTTACTTATATTTTTAAAGCAATTCAAATAAATTTAATGTGAAGTTAAGTGTGTATAATCTTTATTAGGTATATCATTTAATGAGAGCACAATTTTAGGTTATATAGGAATACATATTTTAAATACCATTTTCCCATTCTTGATTGTTTTTACTATTGTTTCTAAACTTATTACGTTAATTTATTTTAATTTACTTTATTTTATCCATCAGCATTTATCCCCTCTGTGCCCTCTTCCACCTTCACCCCCTGCCACAATCACTAACTACACTGTTGTCCAACTCCATGAGTTCTTCCTCTTTTTTTCTTTCTCAATTCCTCTTCCACTTCCCGAATCTCTACACATACACACACACACACACACACACACACA
>NW_005363398.1:0-1120 GCF_000412655.1 Myotis brandtii
CCCCCTCTCTCACATGCCTGGGAAAAATCTCCTAATTTTCCCTGAGCCCAGTGTAGATAGTGGAGCCCAAGAGAAGAGGGAGAAGGCTGACTGTAGTGCAAAACCTCCAAATCTGGTGGTGTACCGCAGGGTCCCATTGTGGAAGGTCCTGCACAGAGGGTTCAGGTGCATGGCTTGCTGCCACGTATTCCCTAGCTTGGAGCTCCTTAAGGAGCATGTGGAGAACGGCTTCAGGGAGGGCTTCAGCTGCCATGTGTTTCATAGAGCCATGGCTTGTATGAAATACAAAAGGCTTAAGAGGAAGAACAAAAACTTATGAAAGCAACATTAAGTTGCCAGGAGGAAAAACATTTTGACACGAAGACCAACTTGAACAACTAAACAGACTGTTTTTCAGCCCCTAAAAGAGAGGAAGTGAAGCAGGTTAGACTCCACCGAGGAGGCTTCATTCCCTTCAACAGACACAGTATCCAACCTTTTTTCCATTTCTAGCACCACCATCTCTGCGACCACACCACCCATCTGAGCAGACAGCCCCTTTTAATGCTAAGCCTGAGGGACCAGAGGCAGACCACACCATCCTACATACTGCCTTACCCTCTCCCTTACTTCTTTTTATTATACCCACACATATACCATCCATAAACATGCTTGATGTAAGAGTGTAGACACTACAGGTTTAATAGTACAGATTCTAGTACCCCTCCAATGCACTCACTCCTGCATTTCCATGAAATTGGCCGTTTTAAACAATTTTACATATTTTTCTAAATCCCTCCTTTAAATGAAGATATACCTCTTTCCAACATCTCCCTATAACATATTCATCTGCACAATTATTTGACTGGAAGACAGATAATAGTGAGAGAGAATAAGGTACTGCACAGATGGAACAAAAAGCAACTATAATCCACCCCTTACCTTCTATTGTGGACACACAGGAGCATATTCACTTCTTGTACATATATATTCAAGGGGAAGGATGGAACACAAAATGAATAGTTTCAAAATGTTCTGATATGTATGATATACAGGTGTCCAAAGTGTCACAGTGAGTATTTAAGCTTAATAACTTTAGAACGGTAAAAGCTACCAACTTGTGAAGAACAATTTGCATGTT
>NW_005363399.1:0-405 GCF_000412655.1 Myotis brandtii
CATAAATGTTTTAGAGGAAGCTAAAAGGCAACTAAAGGGTTTAATTCCATTTTCTTTTCTTTTTTATTAAGGGAGAGGGAGAGAAACATCGATGTGAGAGTAGAACATCAATCGGCTGCCTCCTGCACACATCCCCACCAGGGATGAAGCCCACACCCCGGGCATGTGCCCTGACCGGAACCGAACTGGCAACCTTTTGGTTCACAGGATGACACCCAACCGAGCCACACATGTGCCAGGGCAAGAATTTCATTTCATTTTCTTTCTTTTTTTCTTTTTTTTAATATATTTTATTGATTTTCTACAGAGAGGAAGGGTGAGGGACAGAGAGCTAGAAACATCCATGAGAGAGAAACATCCATCAGCTGCCTCCTGCACACTCCCCACTGGGCATGTGCCCGCAAC
>NW_005363400.1:0-3450 GCF_000412655.1 Myotis brandtii
GAGCAGGGGCAGAGGTGGACAGAGGCCCTGCTGAGAGGGGAGGGCAGTTTCCTGTGGAAAAGATAAATTCAGTTCCAAAAGTGTTATGGGTGGAATAGGAGGAGGAAACAGAGAGAGGGAGAGAAGCATCTGGGGCCGCACAGTTGTAGCTGGTGTGGGCCAGTGGAGGGCATCAGGGGATGAGAGGGACATTAGCACTACCCTACAGGTCACTTAGGGAGATTCCTTGGACCAAATGTCAGCTTGAAAGAGAGACCTAGTGGTGGTGGGCAGACTCAGCCCAGATCCTCAATGATCAATGAGGTGGTGGTTCGGTGGTCTTTAGACCCAGACCTGCTCCTCGGACCCACTTCCAGAACCCCATCTACCTAAGTTCTACCCAGAAACTAGAGATAGGCCCTTCCCCTTGTCTCTTCATTCTTAACCACCTTGCCTGTTTGCCTTCCCGAGTCTTCTATGCTAAGTGGCCTCCTTTGCTAACCTACTCTCTGTGTCACTTAGTAGCCTCTCATTTGTAATCAGTTCAGTGCATTCTAACTGTCAGACTAAATCAGGTCTATGAATGAGATCTTTCATTGTAATGAAAGGTGTTAAATATTATCATCCCTGGAATTTCTATCACCTTCCCTTGGATCTCAGAGAACCTAATAGAGGCGTCTAGAGGCAGAGCCTGAGCCTATGGGCTTCAGTCTCCTGGATGGAGAGTGACAAGTGGGAGGGGACCCATTCTTTACTCTCCTATTTCACCACCTGATAACTACCCTTGATCTCCAGATGCCTTTACTTGGCCACATGTATTACCTCTTTCATCCTGATAATAAGTCAGGAAAGTCCTTTTAGGCCTTTTTGCAGATGAGAAATTGAGGATCAGAGAATGGGATTGACTTGTCCAAAGTCCTCCCCCATGCCAGGGCCCAAGCAACCTGGAGAAGTCACCCAGACTCACACAAGCCTTGAGGAAGTTAGGGAAATTCTCCCTCAGCATCTTCAGCAGGCCCCGCTTGTCAATCTTGTCATCAGGTTTGGTGTATTTGTGGAACAGGACGATCAAGTCCATCACGGACTGTTCAACTGGAGTATGGCTCATCTTGGTTTTCAAGGAAGCTGCCAGAGAGAAAGATGGGGACCTTTGTGATCCTTCTCCCCAGGTGAGGGACCCTGTGTCAGGACAACGGGGTGGGAACTGAGAATCTTGTGAAGTGAGGCTCAGTTGGGAGCAGAAGGAACTGTATCACTCTAGGAGGTGGGATGAGATGCTCACAAGGAGGAGAGTGTGACCAAGGTTGGGGCTGGGCCCATGCAGGTCAGGGTCCAAAGGAGATGGAGGAAAACCCAGAAACCCACTGTGGACAGAACCACAGGAAGCAGAAGCAGAGAGGGTAGGGGTCAATCACATAGTAAAGGACTGACATTTTAGTTGAGAACTGAACCAAACACAGCATTTCCATGACTCTACTCTTTAAGAGCAGTAATACCAACTCCTCCAGTGTCAATGTCAGGGTTAGAGTCATGCGGACAAAATAACTTCCTGACTAGTCTGGCCTCACCTGCACTGGGTTGCTCTTGGAAAGAGACCCCTGAGGAGTCCATTGGAAACATAAAGCAAGTTCTAAATGAAACCAGTTCTGGAGGCTCCCAGCAGTCAGTGTGAGTAGGATGGTGAGTGTGAGCAGAGATATACAGCCCTGTCATGGACCATCCCAGGGAAAGAAGGCCTGCTGACCAGTGTTGGCATCATGTTTGAAATAAACAGGAATTCCTGCCTCAGTTTTAGGCTATTGGTTGGAAAGTTCGGAGATAGGCTCCTTCAGATGACCTTTGTACCTCCCTGCTATCTGGAACCCCAAGGCTACACCACATTTAAGTAAAGAGGTCTGACTTCCCAAAGCCAGTACCTCCACCAACAGTCTGGACCCCAAGCAGAGAAATGGGACAGTCCAACCCTAACACCCCAGACTTACCAAAACTCTCAAGAAATGTGTATGGCCCACATGTTTGGGCATCTAACAAAAACTATATTTTCTTATCATCAGGATAAAAAAACCTTGCTGCTATGTTCCTACATGGAATTACCCAAAGCCTTCTGTGAACTTGGCCAACGTCAGAGCTGAGCCCTCTGCACAGAATGTCACTGGTCTTTCCCTCAGCTGGGCAGAAGGTCCAAAACATTAGTTGATGGGTTTCTGGTCCATACACTGGCAGAGCTTCTCACCAGGGCAAGGTGAGTGGGAGTCCCAGGCTTGGGTTCAGGAGAACCTTCTGAACTTGGATAGAGACACCCACTCTCCCTGGAGGTTGGGGTGCAAATTGAGTCTTCCCCAACCCGTGGTCTGAGAGTTAGGTGAGTCCAGAGAGAAAAGAAGAGAAGGAGAGAGGAAGGGTCTTTTCCTCAGCTCCCACCAGAGATGTTTCCACAGCGTTGTTACACAGGGGCCAGTCCAGCCATCTTGTAGATGAGATCCTCAGGACCCCAGTGGAATAAAGTTACACAGCCCCCTAACAGGCAAAGTCCCATAACAGGCAGAGCCCCGTTACAGGCAGAACCCCATTACATCTGGACCCAAGCTTCTGAATCCTCTCCCATCACTGCTTTCCCTACTCCTGCAGACAGCAGAACACACTGGGCCCTGAGGAACCTCCTGGGAAAGAGATAGGCGCAGACTTACCAAAGCTGACGAGGAGGCTCTGAGGAGAAGGTGAGGACGTGATTGTCCTGTTCCACAAATACACCAAACCTGTGCATCTGGGAAAAGACTGGTCTCTTTATAAGGCTCAATCTGGCTCCTCCCAGGCACTGGGAGCCTTTGGGTCATATCTGTCTACTTCCTGGACCATTGTTCCAATCAGGTGGGTGGCACACACCTAGGACTGTGTGTTCAGCATGTGCCAGTAAAATCCCAGGCAACTCCCAAGGGAAAACACCTAGAGCCTTCTTTTGTCCTCACTTCCCTGGGGTCAGGGGTGTGGAAGACAATGGGATGTGTCGTAAAGCACAGGAATTCTGGTACAGAATACTGAGTTTCTGAACTTAAAGAGGATGGGACTCTGAGATGCATCATGGTCTGTGTTTGCTCATCACCCACTCCTTCCACAATTTTGTTCTGGCATCTAACACAAACTCTCTCCAGCAGTTTATAATTCCATAACTATACCACACATCACCTTACCTGTCATATTGATATTCCTCCTAAAGCATTAAACCTTATGAGATGGAGCTGTTACCCTCATGTTGAGGATGGGGAATTGAGGGAGTAAGAGGTAAGCAAAGTTCTTATGTGCACAAGGCTAATAGACAGAAAGTTTAAGATATGACCCCGGAAACTCCTGATTCAAAACCTCCCTCCTAACCCCACTACTAGACCTCTAGGGTCACTGCAGGGCTGGTGAACTAGAAGTCCAGGGGAGGGAGGCAGGGTCACCTCACTCCCATCTTCATGGGAATCCTCACTG
>NW_005363400.1:4548-5256 GCF_000412655.1 Myotis brandtii
AAAATAAAATACACTACAATGTACAGCCCAATGAATTATTTCTAACACCTGTGACTGCCACCCAGGTCAATGAATAAAATATTGCCACCACCCCTACCAGTCACTGCCCCTTTTCTCTCTTCCTGAATAACATTATCTGGACTTTTATGGTAAGGCTTTCTCTTTGTTTCATTTGTATTTTACCACGTAAGCAAATTTACTTGAGGGAGAACAAATGTATATTCTTCTGTGTTTGCCTTAATTTGCTCAGTATTACATTTATGAGTGATATCCATGTTGTACTGTTTGTACTGATATCTTGGTTTAAATATCACATCATTTTCTATAATTCTGCTTTAGATATTACATGCCCTCAATTTTCTTGTTTTCATACTGTATGGTTTCCAGCTCAGGTGACTATGGATTTTGACCTCTGACCTCATGTTCCTGTGGGGATCAGCCACCCTGTCTGGTGAGGTATGTGGAAAGGGCCCAGGGCAGTCCCTGGTTGTGTAAGTCTTGGGTGTTTAAGGAATAAGAAGGGGATGAGCCCATGTTTCAGGGACCAACTTCAAAACAGCCCTGTTTATTGGCAGAGACATTAGTGTTTACAGATATTTTGACTAACAGTCAAGTCCCACCCCGGCATCGCCCTTATCACTTACCACCACCAGAAAGGCTATAGGTATCTGCCAATCCCTGAACCAATAATTCTTTGGCAACATGGTC
>NW_005363401.1:0-6928 GCF_000412655.1 Myotis brandtii
TTTCAAGTTCTGCTTTGTTGTTTTTTTATTTGTTTGTTTGTTTGTCTTTCTAAAATTTCTTTATTGATTAAGTTATTACATATGTGTCCTTATCCCCACATTACCCTCCCCATCCTCCCCACTCATGCCCTCACCTCCCCGTTGTCTGTGTCCATTGGTTAGGCCTACATGCATACAAATAAGTCCTTTGGTTGATCTCTCCCTCTTACCCCTACCCTCCCCTACCTCCCCTTTGAGGTTTGATGGTCTGATGTTTCTCTGTCTCTAGATCTGTTTTTGTCCATCAGTTTATGTTGTTCATTATATGTACCACAGTCACTGGTGGTCTAGTGGTTAGGATTCGGCGCTCTCAAGTTCTGCTTTGACCAATAAGGTAGTCATTACCCACATGTGGCTAATTTAGAATGAAGTAAAAGGAGAAATCACGCTCCTAAGTTACACTAACCACCTATCAAGAGCTCAATAGCCACATGTGGCTACTGGCTACTCTGCTGAGCAGTGCAAAATAAAACATTTCTGTTCTCACAGAATTTTCTAGTAATTTTAAAATTAGTTTTCTTTAATTTAAAAAACAAAGAAAGTTTTAGAAAGTGCTGATTCTTCCTATTATTCATAACGCTGAACAAGTGGAAAAAACTTAAATGTCCAGTGATAGAATTTTGGTTATCTGAATTGTGATTTAAACATATGCTGGAATAATACAAAGCCATTAAAATAGTCTTTTCTTAGAATGTGGGGGAAGGTTTATGGTATAATTCTAAGAACAAGAGGAAGCAAAAAGTATGTGTACATATATTTTTATAAATACATGTATATACACATTTGAATATATAATTCCAAATTTGGCAATTTTATACTATATATATATATATATGAAACAAAGTAAAAAGATCATACTATTATCTGTTAGCTGAGGGATGTGAAATTATGGAGGATTTTATGTTCTTCTTTCAACATGCCTTTATTTTTTATCTTTTTCCAGTATCAGGGAGAAAAAAAGCAATAAAAGAAGAAACTATAAAAAGAATGTGAAATTTTTTGAACTCCTGCAAAAGCCAAAATAAGTTTCAGAAGATTCAGTAATTCACTTAAAAAAAAAAACAACTAAAATTTTTTTCGATTTATATAAAGTTTTGTATATCCGCTCAAGCGTCTGCATAATTCTTGTCACTAAGGCAGTTGTCAAGGCAAGTGTCATTCGTAGGATGCTCCCATGTCTACAGAGCAGCTGAGTGGTCTCTGGATTCTCTCTGTAGCTACACCTGTCTAAACGTTGAGCCCAGTGTAACATTCATTCATTTATTGGGAAGCAGATCTGTCAAACATTTTCTATGCTCGAATTGTTCTGAATGAGAGTCTCTTCTGTGTCCCTATTGCTAGTCCTTAACCGTAAACATTCTTTTCCCACTGGTGCTTTTGGAAATTGGTTGAAATTCATGAAGGCACCAGTACGTGTCTTAGGAACGGAAGCTCCGACTCTCCATCAGGGAGGACGAGGAAACTCCTGGACACAGGAGGCAGCTTGCTCTGGGGGAGCCGACTTGGCTGGATTTGGAGCCCCACCAATTCTGGCCTCCTGTCTTCAGTTCTCTGCTTTCTAAAATGGGAGGCACATGGGAACCATTGTGGGATTAGAACAATATATGTAATGTGCCTGAATTATGGAAGAAAACTAGGTTTTTTTAGTTCTTATTATGTAGATGTTCATTTAACAAAAAATAATCCATTTTTCCCTGTTATCAACCATTTTGAGTACTGTGAGATTTTACACTGTCTGGCCAGGTGTCAGGCTGTGTTTAATATTTGTGTAGCTGGAAGTGTCAGAGGCTCCGACTTCCTCTGAAGTCTGGGCTTTTGTTTTCCCTGCTGCCTTCAGATTACCCTAAGAATTCCTTCTCAGATAGGGTTGGCTTCATGCAGTGGCGATTAGTTGGCATGCAGTCATAGTCCAGAGGGCTGGAGAGTGTCACACCCAGGAACAATGGTAAGATTTCTGGGAGGAGGTGGGAAATGCATGGTTTTCTTTACTAAAAAAATGAGAGAGACTGTGAAAGGTGAGATGGAAAACAAAATCACAGATGACTCCTCAGGCAGATCAAATTTGAAAAGAGCACCTAAAAAAAGAAGAGAATTTGAAAATTAATTTTCTCAAATACTTTGTGTACACTTACATACTCTTGAAAAGTCTTTACGTGCCCTGTTTTTCAATGTTGTTGAATTTTCCATCAGGGAAGGTCTGCATGGATAGGAAGTAGAAGCAACGCCTTCTGAGCTCTGGTAACTGTGAGAACAAATAAAGAGATTGAGGACAGAACTGCAGATGCCTCCAGTTCCCTCCTCTGCAGCCAGGACTCTCAGAGGGGAGAGGAGGACACGCAGACACTGGGGTTACTATTGGAGGGCTGAAGACTGCTCCCCTGAGATTAGCGGGGCAGACTGGGAGCCCCCAGGAGGGATGCTGCATGTCCTCACTCTCTCTGGGTGAGTAGAACCCCAGAGGTAAACTTGGAGTAGGACCCCAGGCATGGACCCAGGCTACCTACTCCCTGAGAGACAATAGGAGATACAAAGACTCTGCCCCTATTGCCATAACAACAAAATAGCTCCGCCTCCAGTCCCATATAACACCAATGGAAAAGGCACTGGGTTCATTTAAAGACAGGATTCAGTTCATGAGACTGAACTCAGATATTAAATTGGGCTAAATATTTTCTTTTGCTCCTCTCCCCTCTATCCTCTGGTGGGGAACTCAAGAGAAAGTTCATTTAGAAATAAATGAATAAGCTATGTTTCCTCTGCACATTTAACATACTGAGTACATTTGCCACTTTGATCCTTACTTATCCTTATTCATACAAAACTGTAACTATATCTGGCATTTCTTCTTAAACGTTTTTCTTCCTCGCTACAATGTGCAAAGGAAATTTCTTATTATAAACATAGTGCTGTGTTTTCAGCTATTGTATTTCTGAGAAATAAGCTGAGCTTCCTTTGACCAGATACTGACCAGGGATCTTGTGAAAAGAGCATAAAGGTTCTTGGGAGGAGAGAACACTTCCTAGTATCTAGTGATAAAAGTAAACTTCCGAATTTGTATATATTTCTTAAAAAGAAACCTTCAAAAGTAATTCTGAATTGCCACTCAGCACTGGGGACACTTTGGTCCTAGCACAGGCCTAGGCACTTACTGAAAAAGTCAGTTCTAGAAATGTCTGTAAAATAAACATTTGGCAAATGAATGAACAAAGAAGCAAAGAAACACTGATAGAGAAGATGTTCCACTCTGCTGATTTAAAGTTTGTATTCAAAAGGAGGTTTGAAGCTTCCTGCCATGTTTTTTAGCTTCTTTGGATTTTTAAGAGGCAGGACCTTTGAAATCTAATGGGAGAAAGACAAGAAAGTGCTGAGTTCAGAACCATGGGCAGTGGGAATATCAGGGAAGCTCAGACCAGTCATTTCATCTCCCTGAACCAGTTTCAATCTGCAAAACAAATAATGCGTGTTTTTTAAAAAGATATTTTTATTTATTAAATCCGTTGGGGTGACATTGGTCAACATGAACATATAGGTTTCAGGTGTGGGTTTCTATGTTACAGGATCTGTATATTGCACCCTGTGCCCAATGCAGGAAGCAACACCAGGCTGTTGAACAGGAGATGAGGTGTAAAGGCGAATCATGGGTCAACAGGCCACCAGAGGCCAAAGGGCTGGCCTGTGAAGGACCAGGGACAGGAGCAACATCCTGGGGTGAACCTGGTCTGCAGTCAGAACCCTCTCCTCCCCGAGGCATTTCACAAGCAGCTCCTGCATTTTTGAATAAAAAATTGAGACACAAGTTTTGACAAAAAAAATATAAATAAATAAATAATGATAATAAGATATTTTAAAACTTTGTGAATCGATGTGGGATGTCCTAAAGAGGATTAATTGGAAACTTAATCAGGTTTATTAAAAATATAAAATATTTGAAATCAGAAAAGAGCTCTTTGCTCAGGAATTCACTCAGCAAGTGTGTGCTGTCTACCTGGGTCTCAGGGGCGGGGCCTTCACAGGTCACCTTTCAGGTGCTGAGAGGGACTGAGAGACAGACAGGTGAACAAGAACCAAGCCAACACTTTATTTCAGAAGATAGGAAGAGCCATGAAGAAAACAGACTGAGCTTACATGACTAGGGAGCCACAGGGACACAAAGGATTTCTGTTGGTGGCCTGACCAATGACCTTAAATGCAGTGGTTCACAGGACAAAGTGTGGGATCTCAGGTGCTGTGGGTCAGAAACCTGAGGCGGTTCATTGGGTTGCCCTCCCCCTAGGAGGCCTCAGGGGGCCTGCCCATGGGGAGGTGCCAGAACCCATTCCTTATGGGACAGTTCCTTTCTGTGTCCCTGCCAATGCCACTCCCAGCTTCCTGGGGGCTCCCAAAAATGTTGGCCTTTGATCCCTTCCTCCAGCCTCAAAGCCAGCAACTCAACTGGTGTCCCTCCCTGGCTTCTCTGACCCATCCTCCCACCCAGTTTTCACTTTCATGAACCTCCGGTTACGGAGGGCCAGGACCTCAGGGTGCGCCACTCCTCCTGTGTTTTCTGTAGAGGCCTGGGGTGTGTTGGTGTCAATAAATGTTTATTCACTGATTTTAAACAAGAACACAAGAAAACTGGAGAGGTTGGCCCTCATGGCTGACCTGGCAGGGTTGCTAGGTTACCTCTATGACCTGTCTTACCTTTCTGACCTCTGTTAGTACTGTGACCTACTGTCAGGTGAAACCCCTAGGGCTGGGTGGGGGCTCCCCAGCAGAGTGACTCCCCAGCAGGCTCAGGGAAGGGCTCCCCAAGATATTTAAACAAAGGTCAAGTGCAAGAGGCCAGGGCAGTAGAGCCCCAGCCTGCAGACCCACCACACCCTGCACTTTAGTGCAAAGTACAAGCATTTTTTGTCAATAGTGAGAATTGTAGATTTGACTTTGAAGAAAAAATAACTCACAATACATTAGAGATTTCAATTTTGGTTTGTCACATCTCCAATAGATGTTAGCTGAACCCATTGTGGTAATCATTTCACAATGTAGGTCCATCAAACCATCGTTCTGTCTGCCTTAAACTTATAGAGGGGTGTATATTGATTATTTCTCAATAAATATGACATCAGACTTACATCTGAAGGACTTCCCACAATCACTATAAGGGCATGCAGTCAAAGCCACTTATAAGGCTTTTCTCCAGTGTGAATTCTCTGATGTTGAATGAGGGTGGAACTCTGACTGAACGACTTCCCAAAATCTGTACACTTATATGGCTTTTCGCCAGTGTGAATTCTCTGATGTTGAATGAGGTAAAAACTCTGACTGAAGGACTTTCTACAATATGTACACTTATATGGCTTTTATCTAGTATGAGTTCTCTGATGTGTAATGAGGGTAGAGCTTTGACGGAAGGATTTACCACAATCTGTACACTCATATGGCTCTTCTCCAGTGTGAATCCTCTGATGTTGAATGAGGTTAGAGCTATGACTAAAGGACTTCCCATAATATCTACACTCATATGGCTTTTCTCCTGTGTGAACTCGCCGGTGTTTGTTGACATCAGACTTTTGACTGAAAGTTTTCCCACATTCAGTACACTCATACCACTTTCTCCAGTGTGAACTCTCTTATGTTGAATGAGATTGATGATTTGTCTATAAATTTTCCTGCATTTGTTATACTCATAAACACGTTCTCCAGAAAATACACCCTGTGATTCCACAACTTTTTGGTTATGGCTGGCAGTGTTTTCATATTCATGCCCCTGGTGATGACTTTTTCCACTGAGGAATTCCTATGAAACCTCACTGCCATAGTGTGGCTCCTCAGTGTTGAGAGTGGCCTGGGGCTGGAGAAGCTCTGAGGGAGCTTGGACGTCTTCTGCAACCTCCCTGCAGTTTGAAGGAACCTCTGATAAACAGAAGCTGCAGCTGGTCACAAATGAGGGCCTGTCCATAGGTTCTTTGCAGGACGTCTCTCCACTGACATCCCTCTGTTGCTGGTGAGAATTTCCACTGAAACAGAAGTCTGTCACACATGCCTCACTGAAGAAGCCTTTGTGGTCAAAGTATGCTGCTTGTAACTCAGTCAGGTACAAAATATCTTTTAACACTGAGAAACACCGCTTACACAGATGGGTCTTCTAGGTGGACTGTTTGTGGACTGTCCACTAGGACAACTGTTCCCAAGGCCAGGGGATTCTGTACTTCCAGAGTCTGGATCAGTTGAGTTCAAGAGTATCTAGGCCCTCAGTGCTTATTTTCCCAGATGAGCTTGCCCTTGACTGCCACCCCTCCATACAGCTGATTCAAGTTGTAGACCCTACAGCCTTCCTTCAGCCCTCCCACTCAATGACCCTGTTCCATGTTCTGACTTCAAATTCCCTCACCAACCCTGTGTAACGCCACCAAGTTCTCTGCTCTCTAAACAACACCCCCAAGCTGCACACTTTCCCACAAAGTATAGGGTTCATCACCTCACCATAGGGGAAGGGGTGTGCTCTGCACAGGCCAATTTTAAGGAGGGGGGCACACCAACCATAACCCATCCCCCTCAAAGTGGTACCATGTTGAGACCAAGCCTCTCCTTCTGGAAATGCTTGCATTGCAGAATTTTTCTCACAATTGAAAAGAGCACCATTTCCTGGAAAATCCATACTACCTTCAGGAATGGCTGTGTGTGCATGTGTGTGTGTTGGGGGGTTGGGGGGTTGGGAGGGGGGCTCAAACAATACCAAAACTTCAGGGGTGTGAGTGTGCTGGCCACAGGCAGGACTTTCCAAAGGTGAACTGGGTTGTGGGCCCAAAGCATCATGGGGTTTCTCCCGAATACAGAAGTAGGTGCAGTTGCAGTGAGCCAGGTGCCTGGGGGTGGGGAAGAGCAGGCTGGAGAGACCTCTGGATGGAGA
>NW_005363401.1:7182-14549 GCF_000412655.1 Myotis brandtii
AGAGAGAGAGGAGAGAGAGAGGAGAGAGAGAAATTTGGGAGAAAGAGACACACATCAACTGGATTTCACCTGCATGAGTCCCCAATAGTTTCCATGTATTAAACCTGGAATCCAGGCACTTGTCCTTGACCAAGAATTTAATTCACCATCTTTTATGTGTGTAGGCTGACACTCTTACTATTAAGCCACACTAGCCAGGCCATGGTGGATGTTTACCCAATGAGGAAAGAAGAGGACCATTTTGTTTCCTTATATTGATAATATCTACAACTTTTAGTGGCTAAACTTCAAGACACTTCCATCCCAGGAGAGGACCCTGAGTCACAGAAGCACATCATGCTGGGCAGATAGGGAATCAGCCTCTGCAGAGACAGCTCCTCTCCCTCCCTGGGCCGGTCAATGGCTGGAGCACCTCATTACAGTGGACTAGGTTGGCCCTTCCTGGGTCACGAGTTTTCTAGAAGGACATGCTGACCCCCATTTCATGACTACCCTGGAAACTTATGTTCCATTTCCCACTAACCATGGCCCCAAAGAACAGAGCGGTCACCAACCTGTACTGGGACTAGAGCGGCCTCCATGCCACACACATGGCCCAGCACCAACTCTACCTGGCAACTGCCCTGGGTTTTTTCCTGCCCACACACACCTTCCCAGCTGCCACTGTTGCTCACAGCCTTGACACTTGAGAGGAATCTGAGCTCCTTAACCACCTGAATTCTGAAACAGCCGTCTTAACTGCTGGCTGGAAGGGGCAGAGACCACAAGGGGCATGTCAAGACCCATATCTACTCCTGGCTCCTTAGGTTTTAGTCTCAGGGAGCACAGTTGTCATCATCCCCTTGGGGTGATTGTGCAGCTCAGGTTGGGTTCCCCACCCTCCACACCAGGGGTCCTCAAACTACGGCCCGCGGGCCACATGTAGCCCACCGAAAACATTTACCTGGCCCGCCGGGTGTTTTTGCTGCGCTGCCTGTCCTTAGCAGCCGACTCGTCCTGGGCCCGCAGTGCGCATGTGTGGAATGTCTGAGGGACAGTGAACTGGCCCCCTGTTTAAAAAGTTTGAGGACCTCTGCTCCACACTGACAGCAGGGGCACCTCCCATACTGTTCTCTGGGTCATTGCATGCTTGACCGTCATGGGGACTCTAGCTGCAGGTCACCATGGGGTCCCTCAGGTGTGCTGGTATTCACATGTGTATGGACTGACTCAGAGAATAAAACATGTATATTGATTTTAGAGAGAGAGAAATAGGGAGAGAGAGACACATGAATTTGTTGTTCCTGTAATTTCCTACAGTGGATTAGACTGGGCCTTCCTGGGTTGGTCAGAAATGTTCTTGCATAGGCCCTGACTGGAGATGGAACCTGCAATCTTGGCGTTATTGAGATGATGCTCTGACCAACTGGGCTATCTGGGCATGGCCAGACATATCGGGTGTTTTACTTTAAGTAACCCAGTAATGTACCTATGGATAAATAGATACAAGAACAACTATCATGGTAGATAAAGATGGAAGGCTGGAATAGGATTCATGGGGTTTCCATAAGTATTTTCCTCATATGGATAGGTTTCAAATAAGCTATTTTAAAGGCAGAATGTGTCCTTGCATCAGTTATTTTATATGCCAAGAAAGAAGCACTGAGAAGGGTAGAAGGAACTTGCTTTCAGGAATGCAGTCATGAATGGAAACATCAAAAGGGCATGTTTAAAAAGTGTACATGAGATGGCTTAAACCTCTATCTCGTAGAGAGGAAATCCAGGCTCAGAGACTCAATGTAGATTGCCTGTTGTAGAGTAAATAAAAGGAAGGACCACAAGTCAAACCCATGTGTCTATAACAATAGAGGTCTGGCCTCTAATATTAGGCTCACATTAACATCAATGCCTCCTAGAGAGTAGAGTTGGTACTTCATAACCATTAGGATTGGCTAAATGTTACAGCCCCAAAGCTTTATTGGCTTAGCAAAAAGAATGTATCTTTCTTGTTCATAGCACATGTCCTCCCTGGTTCTCCTGGGACCGGGATAATGGAGGAGCCACCATGTAGGTACCTGTTAACATTATCAGAGGTGGACAAAAAAGGTGGCCATTATCAGTGGTTCCAGAGACTTTTGTTAGTGGTAACAGGCTTCACTCCCACCACATTTTATAGGTCAAAGCACATCACAGAGGTGAAGCCAACATCAGGGGGTAAGCAGCAGAACCTGGTATACTCGACGGGCCTCATTAAGGCGACCATATGGTGCCAACCTCTTGAGCTTTGCAAGGGCAAAGAAGAGGAGTTGGGATTGGTAGGAAATGACAGTGGTAGTCAGTCAGGAAGGTGCACTTTCTCCTCATCGCAGTGGATTTTTGTCCCAAGCTGCCCCAAACCATCACTTTCAAGATTCAAAGGAGTGAACTTCCAAAAAAGGAGTTTGGTAAGATGTCATGGCAGCAAACTCAAAACCAATTCTGAGTGTGATTTTGGGTAAATCCCTGGCTGCCGGGATTCCCCTACTATGGTCAAGGTGAAGACCCACATGTTAAGAGTGTTTACTGGGAAGGGTACAGGACTGTGAGCATCCCAGCATCCCTGTTCTATTCAATTAACATCAGTCAGTACCTGCTTCCAAGTCTCCTTATCTTTTGCATTGCCCTGGTGAGAGCTCCCAATGAGGATGATGGTGAAAAATGCTGATGTTAACATCAATGGTGACCCTGTGGTTTCCATTTGTTCTGTGTATGAACGTGTGTTACAGGGTTACTGGATGGTTCTCCACACTGGTCCTAATTCTCCCTCCTGGCCCTAGGGTCAAGTGTGGCCATGCACACCTAGTAAATGACCAGAGCCCAGAAGTCCAGGAGTGAAGCTTCATGGAGCCCCAGGCAGCTTCCTGTATTAGTTGTCAGCCTAGCTTTGACATGGCAAGGGACACCCCCCTCCTGGGATGTCCAGTTCCTCATTACCAGTGGGGACTTAGGAGCCTAGAAGTCTTTCCCCTCAGATTTCCCTCATATGAACTCATCCTCATATTCGTTCACAAAGATCCTGGATCCTCCAGCTCCTTCACAAAGACTAGTGTCCTTCACAAATGTTCCCAATCCACACTCTGTATCTCCTGTCTGTCATCAGAGTCTTCCTCAATTCCCCACCTTCCCACAGCCTGTGATTCTCTGAACTGACCCTATACTTAATCCATCCTTGAGACTTGAGATGGGATCTCCAGAGGGACACCAGATGCCTGGAAGAGAAGAAGGGGCTCACCTGGGCCTGGGGAAGAGGAACATATGGATGTAGAGAAGGTGCCTCTACGCCTCTCCGGAGATTGCCTATGCCAGTGGTTCTCAACCTTCGGGCCCTTTAAATACAGTTCCTCATGTTGTGACCCAACCATAAAATTATTTTTGTTGCTACTTCATAACTGTAATGTTGCTACTGTTATGAATCAAAATGTAAATATCTGATATGCAGGATGGTCTTAGGCGACCCCTGTGAAAGGGTCATTCGACCGCCAAAGGGGTCGCGACCCACAGGTTGAGAACCGCTGGCCTGGGCACTTACCCATTGCATGGGTGCCCAGACTCAGAGAGAAACATACAAATAATCCAAGCACAGAAACATGCAGGTGGAGAACACTCCCGGCCTCTGCTGGGCACTCAGGTGCTGGGCTTATGTCCAGGTTCACATAGACCCACACTGTAGACATGGGCAATACCCTGAAGAACACACACACACACACACACACACACACACACACACACACACACACACAATGGACACTCCCCAATATGCTGGCAGGAAACCCTATCATCTACCCTTTCCCAACACCCAACTTCTGTGCACCCTCATCCTCACATCACACAGTGCATTGTCCCTCAGAGCCCAGGCTCCATCACCTCACTTCAGGTGCAAGGGTCTGCTCTGCACAGGCCAAACCTATGGAGGGTGGAGGCCACCCGTAATGCATCCCTTCAATGTGGTATCATGTTGAGACCAAGACTCTCCTGGAAATGCTTGTATTGCAGAATGGTCTCACCATTGAAAACACAGCACCATTTCCTGGAGAATCCGTGCTACCTCCAGGACTGGTTGGGCAGTGGTATTTTTAATGAAATGGAAAATTACCCAGAAATGCAAAAGTAGAGAGATTCCAACAATGCCTGTGGAGCTCTGGGGTGTGTGTGGGCTGCTCAGAGGCAAGTGAGCTGATTTGAGGGCCTCAAGTTTCAGGAGCTGTGGAACACCTGGGAGGGATCTGGGCTCCTCTGATACCTGAATCCAAAATAGCCCGTCTCAACCCCTGGCTGGAAGGTGCTGAGACCACAGGCCCATGTCCAGTCTCAGAGCTTTTCCCAGCCCCTTAGGGTTTAGTCTCAGGGAGCACAGATGTCATAATTACCTGTGGGTGACTGTGCAGCTCACCTCAGTTCCCCACCCTCCACACTGACAGCAGGGGCCCCTCCCCTCCTGTTCTCTCCCTCACTGTGTACTCGGCCCTCATGAGAACTCTTATGGCTGGTTCACCACAGGGTCCCCGGTCTGTGATGGTGTTCACATGTGTTGACTCATTTGGTAAAAAAAACACACAGTGATATATTGATTAGAGAGAGAAAGTATAAGGGGGGAGAGAGAGAAACTCCCATTTGTTGTTCCACTAATTTTATACATTCATTGCTTGATTCTTGCATGGAGCCTGAGTGGGGATGGAACCTGCAACCTTAATGTTATTGAGATGTTGCTTCAATCACGAGCTCTCTGGTCAGGATCAAATTTATCAGGGGTTTTAAGTAAAATAAGTCACTAATGTATATGAAAATAGATAGATGCTAGAACCACCATGACGACAGATAGTGATAGTAGGCTAGAAAAGAATGCATGAATTTCGAAGGTGTTTTCCTTATATGGATATATTTGAAATTAGCTATTACAAAGGTAGATTATGTCCTTGTAGTGGTAATTTCATAGGCCAATTAGGAAGCTCTGAAAAGAGGAGGAAGATTTTGTTTCAGGGAGACAGGCATGTATGGAAACGTAAAAGTGCTTGTTCATAAGTGCTTTAGCCTGGCCAATATTACTCAGTGGCTGAGTACAACCTATGAACCAAGAAGTCAAGATTAGATTCTGGTCAGGGCACAAGCCTGGATTGCAGGCTTGATACACAGTGTGGGGCATGCAGGAGGCAGCTGATCAATGATTCTCTCTCATCATTGATGATTCTCTCTCTCCCTTCTTTGAAATCAACAAAAACGTATTATATATGTGTGTATATATATATTCTGTTCAAATGGATACTTCAAACCAATTACACTTTTATCAAACTTTAAAAGATGTTTAACATTTGTGACTTCCCAATAATTCAGCTGTGTTATTATAAATTTTCTTGAGCACACTTATTACTACTTGACCAGTATGCTGAAAATAAAATATAACCACGTACTACTGAAATATCTTATCATGTCCATGTTCCATGTCATCATTTTGGCAGTTTGAACCTGGTGATGATGAGAGTATTTGTACCAGGGCAATTGAGAAATACTACAAACCTAGACTTCACTTAATGTGTTATTAAATGCTTAGATTTAAAGAACACTTGTGGAGAGTGTTAATAATGCAGATTAAAGTTATAAGTGTCTGGTATGAGTGGCTATTAATTGTCCATAGGATAAAAATTGAGAAAAACAATTTTCTTTCTAGAATTGAAAACCAATGGTTCCATATGGCAAAGAAGTCACTTGAGTCGTTGAGGAAGGAGTAAAACTCAAACAAATGTCTTAGAGGCTACACTGTCCACATATTGGTACGAATAA
Organism: Myotis brandtii; assembly: GCF_000412655.1. Classification (NCBI taxonomy): domain Eukaryota; kingdom Metazoa; phylum Chordata; class Mammalia; order Chiroptera; family Vespertilionidae; genus Myotis; species Myotis brandtii. The sequence continues at coordinate 12,976 of NW_005363401.1, forward strand.
TAAATTAACTTACAAAGTAGGCAAAAGATCCTGAGCGGACATTTCTTTTGTCTTTTTTTTAAACTTGCTTTTTTAATTTTTTTAGTTTTTACTTATTTATTTTTTTATTGCTTAAAGTATTACAAAGAGTATTACATATGTCTCCTTTTTTTCCCCGGCCTTGACAATCCCCTGGCCTCCCCTACCCCCCAGTGTCTTATGTCCATTGGTTATGCTTATATGCATGCATACAAGTCCTTCGGTTGATCTCTTACCCCCCTCCCTCCTGCCATTGACTGGCTTATTTCACTTAGCATAATGCTCTCCAGTTCCATCCATGCTGTTGAAAATGGTAAGAGTTCCTTCTTTTTTACAGCAGCATAGTATTCCATTGTGTAGATGTACCACTGTTTTCTAATCCATTCATCTACTGATGGGCACTTAGTCTGTTTCCAGATCTTAGCTATGGTGAATTGTGATGAGCAGACATTTTAACAAAGGAGATAGAGACAGTGTAAATTAATGCAAGAAGAGATGCTCACCATCAAGAATTCTTAGGGAAATGTTATTAAAACGAAAACAAGTTAACAGTACACTCATTTCCAGGCCTACTATTTAAAAAAATAACCATCACATGTGCTGGCAGGGTAATGCAAAACCTGGAAATTTCATTACTGTGGGTGGGTGGGACAGCAAAGGGAATGACCATTTTAAATCATAGATCTGCATATCTTAAAATGTAACACATTCATGACACTGCAACAGTTAGATAAGTAAAACATACACCTGTAGTAAGAACTGAATGCAATATTCCCAGAAGTTTTATTTATAAAACCCCAAACATGGAAATAACCGAAACCACAGATCAATGGATAAAGTGGATATCCATAGAATACAATATTATTACCAATAAAAAATTAACTATTTACATAAACAGTACTGTTTAATCTAAAAATACCTGTGTAGCAAGAAGGAAGCCAGTGTTTGTTAAAAATTATACACCTTATAGTGCCTATAAAATTATGAAAATATGAACTTGGTGCGGAAGTAAAATACTAAGGTACGGAGGTGCATGTGGAGTGGGCTGGCGGCTGAGGGCGCAGTTGACCGTTCCAATCGGAAGGGAGTCTCAGGCTCTGAGCTCCAGTTCCGGGTGAGTCCCTAGGGACCCAGACTCATACGGGAGAAGCAGGACTGTCTGGCATTGGTCGGAACTCAAGGGTAGCTTTCTCTCTGAGGGGCTTGCAGCAATTACCGGGACATTGAGAAGCAGAGCCTCTGAGGGTATGACTGAGAGCAGCCATAACTGGTAGCCCCGCCCTGTTGATCCCGTGGGACCCGCCCCGCCCAAGCCCTGCAGGGAGGCTTTTGCTGGATAGCCTCAGGCAAAGGCTAGATTAGCACCTCCATAGAGATCAAGGAGCCAGGAAACCCAGAGGTCAGAGTGGGACCATCCAGTTTACAGCTCCGTGGAACCATTAAGGACACACTCAGGGGGCAGACTCAGTGAGCACCAAAGCCCCACTGAAGCAAGTCTTGCCCCAGAGGGGTGTCTCCAGCACAGAAGTTCTCCCACTGCAGACACAGCTGATTCT
>NW_005363401.1:15816-17605 GCF_000412655.1 Myotis brandtii
AGTTATGGGGGGGAAAAAAGAGGAACAAATGTAACCTGAACAATAAAGATTTAATTAAAAAAAAAATTATGAACAACAAATACACATCTATCAACAAGTGAACCTGAAAATCAAGTGAATAATCTGATGAATAGAATGAACTGGTGATTATAATAGAATCAGGGGCATAGAAAGGGAGTGGACTGGCTATTCTTGGGAGGGAAAGGGGTGAGGGGGATACGGGAAGAGACTGGACAAAAATCGTGCACCTATGGATGAGGACAGTGGGTGGGGAGTGAGGGAGGAGGATGGGGTGGGAACTGGGTGGAGGGGAGTTATGATAGGAAAAAAGAGGAACAAATGTAATAATCTGAACGATAAAGATTTAATTAATAAAAAAAAATTAAAAAAATAAAAATACTTGTGTAGCAAGAAGGAAGCCAGTGTTTGTTAAAAATTATACACCTTATAGTGACTATAAATTTAAGAAAATATGAACTAATCTATTGTAAGAAGAGGTAAAGCAATGGTTGTATAGAGGATAGAGAATTCGAAAGATTATAAAAGGGCAAGAGGTAAATACAAGGTGTGCAAAACTAGGATATGGGCCATGAAACTTCATGAGCCATGAAGTTTCAGTTGCACTGTACGTGCGCGCCCCCACGTGGTATTTTGTGGAAGTGCCACACTGAAGGGGCCAAAGAGCCGCTTGTGGCTAGTGAGCCGCTGTTTGCCGACCACGGCCCTAGGGGACAGTGCATATTAGCCTTTTATATATACTGTATAGAGGCCTAGTACATGAAATTCATGCACAGGAGGTGTCCCTCAGCACAGCTTGCACCCTCTCCAATCTGGGACCCTTCAGGGGATGTCTGACTGCTGGTTTAGGCCAGACCAGCAGTCAGAAATCCCTCTCACAATCCGGGACCGCTGGCTCCTAACCAGTCACCTGCCTGCCTGTTCACCCCTAACTGCCTCTGCCTGCTGGCCTGGTCACCCCCAACTGCCCTCTCCTGCTGGCCCGATCGCCCCCTAACTGCTTTGCTCCTCAGTGCTGGCCTGATTGTGCCCCTAATTGCTTACTCCCCCACGCCAGCCTGATCTCACCCATAACTGCTTGCTCCCCTTCAGGCCTGAACGCCCCTAACCACCTCTGCCTTGGCCGCTACCACCGTAGCTTTCTCTGAAAGGAAGCCAAATGTCCAGAATGTGTCCGGTTGATCTGGTCTAATTAGCACATTACCCTTTTATTAGTATAGATAGTTTTTAAAATAAGAAAATAAATTCTGTGTTTTGCATACTCACAACTATAATCATACTTTTGCCCCACCATGGGTATGGGTAACAGAGAAGCATATTTTACATGTGATAGTTTCTGAGCTTTATCCATACGTTCAACCTCACCAAATAGTGCACATTAGAAAAGTGCTCTTCATTGCATGTCAGTTATACATATACCTAAGTAAAGCCTTAAAATGTGGTTCCAAATAATAAAAACACTATTGCTCTGTTGTTAGAAAATTAAGGTGGCAACTCTATATAAACATGACCATCTCTCTCCTCATTTCTTGAGAGAATCATCCTGGCTTCAGTGGCAGCAAATATTGTCAAGAAGTGAAGGCTACTGCCATCAGAATGTCACAAAACACATAACCTGGGAATAATTACATGATGATCCTACCTCTAGCTTTGAGTTCTTGCCTGTTGTGATAACCTTGAAGTGAACACCATAGAGGGGCCCAGAGAATCCCAAAAACCATTGGATTCTTTTCACTACTAATCACTTCAGCTACACAAAGAACAAACAAGC
>NW_005363401.1:18400-22127 GCF_000412655.1 Myotis brandtii
AGAAGCACAACAAAGGACTCTTCTTCTGGATGATCATTGACCTCATCAATAATACAGGCACCAGGCTAAAAAATTAGAACCAAAAAGTCATGCAAATTTTCCTTAAAGGGCTTGGTCAGCAATACAAAATAAACCAATAATGGCCAAAGAGTGATTTTTTGTCATTATTATGTGCCTTCCAAAGCACAGAAAGTTTGGAAACCCAACTGTTCACCATATCTGTTCACCTCTGAGTGTGACAGATCACAACTATGCTTTCAAATCATTCCAGACAATGAATATAACCCACACAATTAAAGGTACAAAAGCAAAAAACACTTTTACTAACAGATCATAAACCAGAACAGAGGACAAAAAGGAGTTTGTAGGTTGGTGAATTAGAACCTAAAACAGCTCTTCAGAGGATAATGTGAGAACAATGATAGAAGCACAAAAAATGACTCCTCTTCTAAGGGACCACTGACCTCATCAATATTAGAGGCACCAGGCTGCAAACTGGAACCACAAAGTTATGCAAACTTTCTTTCATTGCCTTGCTCAGTAGTATAAAATAAGCCATTATTGGACAAAGAGTGATTTTTCTGACATTATTACAGTATATGCTTTTCAAAGCACAGAAAATTTGGGGGACCCCACCATATCTGTTCATCTCGCCATGATGATAGATCACAACTTTTGTATCAAACCATCCAGAGAGTGAAATTAAAAAAAAATAAAGCAATGGAAGAAAAAACATCTTTACTAAAGATCATAAAACAGAACAGAGGGCAGTAAGCAATTTGCAGGCTGGTGAATGAGAAAGTAAAACAATTCATAAAAACTTAATGTGAGACCCACAATGTCCCTGAAAGTGGTAGTACTCCTTAGCTTAGGATGGGTGCTCTGGACAAACCCTGGGTCAGATGCATTCTCTAGTCAGAAAGGAAGGAAGATCCTGTCAAGAGCTTGAAGTAATTCTAATTTTATCAAGCACAAGTGAGAACACAGAATACATTTCCCCTGAACACACAGGGTCTGTGACTGATGCACGCTCTTCAGGTGAGCCAGGTGGTAGAGATGAAATCTCTTCAGCCACAAATGCTCACTGTGACATCAATCGGGTAGTAGGTCTGGGCATGTTAGCAAGTACAAATGCAGCTCCTTAAAGCTTCACTTGTACCTGAAACTGATGAGGAATATATCAGAGTACATGTTCCATTAAAAGGGGTTTAAATTCAGAAAAACAGGTCCCAAAAAGTCGCCTTCAGTGTTCTTATACTAAGTGAGAAAAATAAAACATTTCCTGCACATTTAACACTTCTCTCCAGGGTGATCTCTCAGGTGTCTAATAATGCTAGATTTGTGGCTAAAAGACTTCTGAAATTCAGTACACTCAATATGGCTTCTCTCCAATGTGAACTCTGAGGTGTACAGTGAGGTGAGACCATACATGAAAGGACATCCCACATTCTCTACACTTATAGGGCTTTTCTCCAGTGTGAACTCTCTGGTGTAGTTTGAGGTTATACTTATTACTGTAGGATTTTCCACAATCACAGCTCTCATATTGCTTGCCACCACTGTGAACTGTCAGGTGCCTAGTAAGGCTGGATTTTTGGCTAAAAGACTTCCCACATTCAGTACATCCATATGGCTTCTCTCCAGTGTGAACCCTGAGGTGTGCAGTGAGGTGAGACCTTAGACGAAAGGTCATCCCACATTCTTTACACTTACAGGGCTTTTCTCCAGTGTGAATGCTCTGGTGTTCTTTGAAGGTAGAGTTATGACTGAACGACTTTCTACAATCATAGCACTCATATGGCTTGTTGCCACTGTGAGCTCTCAGGTGTCTATTAAGGTTAGATTTCAGGCTAAAAGACTTCCCACATTCAGTACATCCATATGGCTTCTCTCCAGTGTGAACCCTGAGGTGTGCAGTGAGGTGAGACCTTAGACGAAAGGTCATCCCACATTCTTTACACTTACAGGGCTTTTCTCCAGTGTGAATGCTCTGGTGTTCTTTGTCTCCAGTGTGAACTCTCCGGTGTTGTTTGAGGTAAGACTTAGCACTGAAGGATTTTCCGCAATCACAGCACTCATATTGCTTGTCGCCACTGTGAACTCTCAGGTGCCTAAAAAGGCTGGATTTTTGGCTAAAAGACCTCCCACATTCAGTACACTCATATGGCTTCTCTCCAGTGTGAACTCGGAGGTGTACAGTGAACTTAGACCTTTCACGAAAGGACATCCCACATTCTATACACTTATAGGGCTTTTCTCCAGTGTGAACTCTCTTATGTCGCATGAGGTCAAAGATTTGTCTAAAAACTTTCCTACATTTGTGACACTCATAAATCAGTTCTCCAGAACAGTCACCGTGACATTGAGCAACTTTCAGGTTGTGGCTGGCAGCATCTTTACATTCATCCCAATGGTGATGACTTTTTCCATCAAGAAATTCCTGTGAAATCTCACTGCCATAGGGGAGCTCCTCAGTGCTGAGAGTGGCCTGCTGCTTGGGAAGCTCTGAGTTGTATTGCAAGACTTCCCCAACCTCCCTGCTGGTTGAAGGCACCGAATATAAGTAGAAGCTGGACCTGCTCACAAAGGAAGCCCTGTCCATAGCTTCTTTCCAGGGCTCGTCTCCACATTCATTCCTCTGTTGCTCGTGAGAGTTTGCACTGAAACAGAAGTCTCCAACACGTGCATCACTACAGAAGGATTTCTGCTCAAAATATGCTGCATGTGAACCAGTCAGTTGCAAAATACCTTTTAACACAGAAAAACACCGCTTACACAGAGGGATCTTCTGGGTGACTGGAGCTGTCTTAGAAGTCCTGACCTGCGACTCTCCATGTATAGATATAGAACAGCCCTCATCACTATTGATTTTATGCCAACAAACTGAAAAGTGAGAAAGGGTAAGGAAATGAATGTTGAATGTGGTGACAGGGGGAAGCCCCATTACAAAAGTGTGTCACACATCACACATTGGTTCCATGCAATTGTGTGAAAATAAGAGATGTGCAGGAAGGATTAATAAGAGGCTCTTGTCACTTTCTGGGCTAATAAAGATCACAACACAGGGAAGCCTCACCAGAAATATATGACACAAACATGGCAAGCACCACATGGATTTGAATATGGATTTCCAGCTAATACTTCAACTAACCACATTCAGCATGGATTGTCTGCTGGGGACAGGGGCAAGCTGTGCAAGAGATTGGTTAGGTCTTACTACAAGTAAAATTCAATAAAGGAGTAGCTGATTTCGAGGACTAATTAGCACGTACGTGCACCTCATAACACACGTGCAAGTCAATGTTGCAGAATACTGCAGAGGCACCAGTGTAGAGGAACAGGTAACAAAGAAGTGAGCAGTCAGCACTGGCCCAGAGCAACACAGCTTGCTACAGTATTCAGGGAAGAGAATATAAAAAACAATTGATGGAAGGTCTCACAAGAACAGCCTCTCTTTCATGTAAGTAAAGACCATAACATGGAACAGTTCACCACAAAGAACCTTTATCTAGAGAAAGATGGCAGAAGTTGAAGCCATGCATGTGGATACTGTCAGCCTCCCATGAAGAGAAAGTGCAAGCTGGGACCCATGAAGCTCACTGCAAGACTCCTGACTTTGTTTCCTGTACATTTTGAGGTAACAGGTGTTAGTGGGATGTTCGTGGAATCTTTTGCTCAGGATTCTTCATGCAGCTCATCCCTGGCAGCCACAGCACATTTGACAAGA
>NW_005363402.1:0-768 GCF_000412655.1 Myotis brandtii
ATATATTTTTATTATTATTATTCATGGATAGATCTCGCAAACATGGATAAATAAAAAAAGCAAATTGGCCCAGCCTGCGTGGCTCAGTAGCTCAGTGGTTGACTATTTTTTTAAAAATATATTTCATTGATTTTTTACAGAGAGGAAGGGAGAGAGATAGAGAGTTAGAAACATCGATGAGAGAGAAACATCGATCAGCTGCCTCCTGCACATCTCCTGGGGATGTGCCCGCAACCCAAGTACATGCCCTTTACCGGAATCGAACCTGGGACCTTTCAGTCCGCAGGCCGACGCTCTATCCACTGAGCCAAACCGGTTTCGGCAGTGGTTGACTATTGACCTATGAACCAAGAGGTCCAATTCCCAGCCAGGACACATGCCCGGTTGCAGCTCAATCCCCAGTAGGGAGTGTGCAGGAGGCAGCTGATCAATGCTTCTCACTCATTATTAATGTTTCTCTCTTTCTCTCCGTCTCCTTTCCTGTCTGAAGTAAATAAAAGTATATTAATAAAATAAGGCAAACAAAGCAATATTACATGTTTTCTGTTGGTACATTCATATGTATATGAATCAATTCAGAAAAGTCTAGAAATGGTAATAGTGGGTGCAGGAATGGATTGGGGTTGCTCCTTACAACCCTGTAATTTTTAAAAAAAATATATATTTTATTGATTTTTTACAGAGAGGAGGGGAGAGGGATAGAGAGTTAGAAACATCAATGAGAGAGAAACATCGATCAGCTGCCTCCTGCACACCCCCCACTGGGGA
>NW_005363402.1:926-1257 GCF_000412655.1 Myotis brandtii
GAGAGCAAGGAAGAGGGAGAGAGAGAAAATAGAAACATCAATAATGAGAGAGAATCATTGATCGGCTTCCTCCTGCACACCCCACACTGGGGATGGAGCCCGCAACCTGGGCATGTGCCCTGACTGGGAATCGAACTGTGACCTCCTGGTTCATAGGTCGATGCTCAACCACTGAGCCACACCGCCTGGGCAAGTATGCAGTCTCCATTTTTTTGTCCTTGGTTATCAGAGTTTTCCAGCTAGTCTTTAGTTGATTTTTCAGGATAGTTTTTCTGTATTTTAGTTGTATTTCCTATTTGGTCCTGGGAGAGTGTCAGTGTAGCTTCCACTT
>NW_005363403.1:0-1015 GCF_000412655.1 Myotis brandtii
CCTCTCTAGCCAGTATTTAGTTTTTGTTTTCTCTATCTCACTTAATACTGGTTTGGGAGAGTCGACTGCCCTAGAACTGGTTCCTTGGTCATTACTCCCTGATCTGATTCCCAGGTTCCACAAAAACTACTTTCCCCTGCTGTCTCTGTGAGTGACCCCAACTGGGCGATCCTATATACTGGGTTTAATAACCAAAAGTAAAGATTTAAGGAGAAAACAAAACAAAAAACAAAACAAAAACAAAAAGAGCCAGAGTGCCCAATTCTCCCAAAGTCTCTTCCGCAAGTCCTCTCTCCCCTGGCACTAAGCAGCCAGCACACTGGCAAAATCCGAGGCTGCCTTTTTGGACCCAGTCCAGCTATGGGCTGATTTTTAGAGTTCCCTTCTGCCAGCAGCCCTGCAGGACCCCTTCCACACTCGCGGATCATGCTGGCCCCAACGGCTGAGGACTTTGTCGGGTGCAGACTTCCCCCACACGTGCGTTCCTCTCTCTGAGCTGAATTACAAACCTCACCTTTATCTGGGCGAAATCTGACCTCTCCGTGAGTAGGATCAGGGCTTGTCTGAGTCCAAGTATTCGCACTGCTTGAGATCCGGTGTTCCTAGGTTCATAGCTGGACCCTGGGTGCCGTGGTTGCAGGGTTTCTGGATGTATACGCTTCCGATATTAGCCACTCAAGATGGTGCGGTCTCCACGGCTGAGCCAGCTGCTCTGGGTGAGATTTCAGCAGCAGTGGAGGCTGCCCGGTTAGGGGAGCCTGATCCGGCAGTCTCCAACAGTCCCATGGAGTATAGCTATCGCTCACCCACAAATTTACACTCTTGGTACGTCCACACACTCTCCTTTCATTCTCTCACTCTCACACTGTCTTGCAGTCTACCTTCCCTTTGGCAGCCATCTTCCCGTCCCCCATCATAGTTCTTCTTATTATTTTTTCCTAAATGTACATTTTTTTTCCTGTTTTTGTTCATTTTATACATAATTTTGGTTGATTTTTCTTTGTTAAATGGCATT
>NW_005363404.1:0-843 GCF_000412655.1 Myotis brandtii
GGCAATTGTAAATAATGCTGTAATGAACATGAGGGTGTAGCTAGCTCTTCAAGATATAATTTAATTTTTTCAAGTATATACCCAGAAGTGGACTTGCTGGGTCATATGGTAGTTCTATTTTTAATGTTTCAAGGGACTTCCAAACTGTGTTCCATAGTGGCTACACCAACTTGCACTCCCACCAACAGTGCACAAGGGTTGCCTTTTCTCCACATCCTTGCCAGCACTTGGTGTTTGGGTATTTATTGAGGATAGCCCTTCTGACAGGTGTGAGGCGATGTCTTCTTGTGGTTTTTACTTTATTTGCATTGTCTTCATGATCAGGGATGTTGAGTAACAGTATTTTGGTTACCAGAGGGAAGGGGGTAGGGATTGTAATGGGTAAAAGTTGTTAAATACATGGTTTTGGAAGATGATCTGACTTTGGGTGATGGGTACACAATGCAACATACAGCTCATGGATCATAGAAATGTACACTTGAAACCCATATGATCTTATTAACCAACTAGAGGCCCAGTGCACGGGATTCATGCACTGGTGGGGGTGTAGCCTGTGGGGAATCAGCCTGCAATGGGAGCACCACTCATCCTGATCAGCCGATCAGTTGTGGACATGCCAGCTGAGCTGCGCTCCCATTGTGGTAGCACACTGACCACCAGGGGGAAAGTTCCTGCGTTCAGCGTCTGCCCCCTGGTGGCCAGTGCGCGTCATAGTGACTAGTTGACCAGTTGTTCCACCATTTGGTTGCTGAGCTTTTATTATATAAGATGTCACTCCAATAAATTTAATTTTTAAACAATGAATTAAAGAAATGAACCTTGTTTCAAGTGTTATAGGTTGTC
>NW_005363405.1:0-578 GCF_000412655.1 Myotis brandtii
CCGGGCAGGCACTCCACACCCGGACCACTGCCTCCTGTCTTCCCAGCCTTTTCCCTCTCCTCCTCAAAACGTTCCAGAAACCCTCTGGCCCCACCAGGCCCGGCCGTCACGCCCCTCACCCCATGGTGTCCTCACCCCACCTGCAGGGCCTCGCCGGCCGGCCCCTCTGCCTGGCTCAGCCTGCCCCTGGTGCCCACATGGCTCCCCTCCCTCCAGCCGCCCCTCCAATGTCCCTGGAAGACTAACTTCACCCTTCACGAATGACCACCCACACCTGCCGCCTCGTTCCTCTCTCGGACCCACTTTTTAAATGTTCTCTTAACACTGTCTCCTTTGAACATAGAACCGCAAGGTGTTTCTGTTATGTTTACTGGGCTTGTTTGTCCTCCCTTCCAGCCAAAGGGAAGCTCCGTGAAAGTCGGGGTCTCTGTCTGCATGAGTTGCCTCGGCCTCGAGATGGAGGCCGGACCTCAGCCAGAGCCTGGTGGAGCGGAGCAGGGTCCCGCAGAGATGCGCCCAGTCGGTCAGTGGGTCGGCAGCGCTTCGGGGCTGAAGGGGCGGTTCTGGACCAGCTCTGA
>NW_005363406.1:0-537 GCF_000412655.1 Myotis brandtii
AACCAAATTCAAAGTATATGTAAGATAAACACAAACACAAACATTTTGAAAACTGCTATTATTAAGAAGGGAATGCTTAGCCTGCCATGGCAGCTGACACACGCTGCCGCCCAGGACCTGGGACCACAGGCCTCTCAGGAGCTGAGGCGAGTGGCCCACAAGCTGCAGGTGGGTCCACATCTGGAAGCTCAGTGACAGCTGTGCCTGGAGCCTGCTCTGGCTCAGGAGAGGGCACCAGAGTTGGCGTTTCCTCTTTAGGTGTTTCTTCATCTTGCTCTGGAGCTGCTTCTGTAGATCCAGGAAGAGACCATGTTACCACCATGACTGCCTTTGTGTGCCTTCCAAGGAAGGAACCTCCCATCTCCATCACTGAAGTCCCAGTTCAAGCCCCCACCCCAGGAAGTCCTCCAGACTGCAGGCCCTGGGCACTGACCTGAGCGGCTCTGTGCTCCTCCTGCCTACCAGCCTCTGGGAGCTCTTCTCTGTGTGGTCCAGCCCGATCCCCACTCACCCACACCACCCAATCCACATGCACAG
>NW_005363407.1:0-511 GCF_000412655.1 Myotis brandtii
AGACGCTCCAAGGCAAGGAGCAGAGGGTACCTGGCTCTAGTAACTTTGTGTCCCAGATCACCTCCCTTCTCCGGCTACTTATAGAGATAGTCTATGGGGCACCTGGGCTATTTCTTGCCCTCTCAGATGAGGTGTCCCTCAGGCTCTTCATCCTGACTCCAGTTACCATCTGCTCCTGACCTGGGGACTCAAGGTCTGCATCAGGTCTGTCCTGCTCTTACCTTTAAGCTCCGGCGAGGGTGAACTGGGCTCTACCTTCTCAGGTGCATTTGGGAGTGTGCTTACCTTGCCAGCCCCCTTCAGAATACAATCACAAAATGATTATTTAAAGTACATGGACACCAGAGTTCCCTGCCTAGAGCCCATTTGGCTAATTCATCACTCACACAATACACATTTATTTACACACCCTCAGTGTGCCAGTCCCTGGAGTGAGAGCTGGATTTAAATAGTTAAATCAGATTCAGTTCTTGTTCTAGAAGGTTCACAGTATAATGGAGACAAACACTTT
>NW_005363408.1:0-528 GCF_000412655.1 Myotis brandtii
CTCTGATATATTTCACTTAGTATAATGTCCTCTAACTTTATATATGTTGTCACAAATGGCAAAATTTCCTTCTTTTCTAAGGCTGAACACCATTTTGTATTGTGTGTGTGTGTATACTACCTGTCTATCTATCCATCCATCCATTCTTCCATCCATCCCACATTTTCTTTTTATTTTTTTTATGTTAATCTTCACCCAAAGATATTTTTCCATTGATTTTTTTTTTTTTTAGAGAGAGAGTGGAAGGGCAGGAGGGAGAGATAGAGGGAGAGAGAGATAGAGGGAGAGAGAGAGAGAGAGAGAGAGAGAGATCATATGAGAGAGACACATTGATTGGTTGCCTCCTGCATGTGCCTCGACTGGGGTCGGGGATTGAGCCTGAACCCAGGTACATGCCCTTGACCGGGATTGAACCCAAGACCCTTCAGTCTGTAGGCTGATGCTCTAACCACTGAGCAACTGGCTAGGCCATCCCACATTTTCTTTGTCCATTTATCCATTGATGGACACTTAGATTGTTTCCATATC
>NW_005363409.1:0-839 GCF_000412655.1 Myotis brandtii
TTGGCTCCCACCATCCATGTACTAATTTGTTCAACCACCATTTTAAATTTCACATTGTTGATGACTGGATTTGGTTGTATTCCTTTAAATATTGCCGGCTTGGTCCCAAGATGCCGCTAGGTGACATGGAATTGCGTTGATACCATCAGAAAGACTTGCTTTCAGCTCTGTTGGCGTTCGTTCAGAGCAGCCTTGGGTTCACTGGGCTCCACTAGGAAGGCAATGCCCCTCCCAGGACTCTGCCTGAGGCCCCAGGTGGTGGGAAGTCGCTCCACGCTGGCTGGTGTGAGAGGGAACCGCTCCTCACATCCCAGGACGCATTCTCTGCACAGCCTTCCCTTCAGGATTTGCCCCACAGATTCTAGGCACTTGGCCTCCCTGAACTCCAAATTCTGCCTCAACCTGGTGAGGCCTCCAGGCTCTATTGGCTTCCTCCTCCCTTCCCTCTGCTCTGACCTCTGACCTGGTACCTCTCTCTCTAGGCGGTAAGCTGGGGGTGACCGCAGGGCTCGCCTCATTTGTTTCCCTTCCCTTAGGGATCCGTGCCCTGTGCCACCTGCTGCCCAGTGCTGTAAACCACGGCTTAATAGATTTCACAGATTCAAGAAAATCCAGTTTTCTAGTATTTTCAGGTGAGAGGACAAATCCAGTCCTGATACACTGTCAAGTCAAAAGCGGAAGTGCAATCACTGTTCTAGGCACCGGGGACACAGTAATCAGTACACAAACAGCAAACCGCTACCTGTGAGGCTCGGATTCTAACGCCGGGGTCAGCAAACTGCTGGAAAAGGACAAATAGTCGATATTTAGGTTTTGTGGGTCAAGATGCAAAATCCAGT
>NW_005363410.1:0-806 GCF_000412655.1 Myotis brandtii
AAGGGAGGGAATTATAGATATCATTTATGGAACAGTCAAATTAATTTTAGGATTAATTACATTTTCAGGATGATATTTTACTATAAAGTACAATACCATAACAAGAAATATGATAAGCAGGCCATATAAATTACATTCTTTGAGTCCTTCCCAAAAGGAAGATTTTCTCAAATAGGTGGCCTCTTTGGTAAAGCCCCACTTCCCTCACCACAATGCTGATTTGTGAATATCTCCAGTTTGTATCTTCATGTATTTTAAGAGGTTTTGGAACATTTTTTAAAATGGTTGAGAGAATTGATTTGAAGTAACTTTAATTTACAAAATAAATAAATGAAAAATAGCAATTTTAGGAGATTCTAGGTTATGGCATTCAGTTAAACAAACAGAAAAATCAGATAACCACAGAACCAAGCAACATGAACTCAAAGAACAATAGATAGTGTTTACTGGAGATTAAAAAAAAAAATTCTTGTCATAGAATTTAAACTCTCTTTGTAAAATCAGAGCACTTCCTGTCTATTTGGTTATTTTGCCAAAATATCCAGTCTTGTTACATTATTGTATTGTTATTGTCTTGCCATTTAACTCCTGAATTGCTAACAACTCCTGAGATAATAATATCTTGTTTTAGGAGTTAGTTTCAGACTCCTTGAGACAAGGGCCAAATTTTTTATATGCACAATTTCTCCAGCCATTAATTGTAATAAAACACAAATTATAATGGGGCGACCTGATATTCATCCTGGATACTATGTACAATCTCATTTATTGTGGTTCTCAACCTTCCTAATGCCGCAACCCTTTAA
>NW_005363411.1:0-363 GCF_000412655.1 Myotis brandtii
CACTCTTCCAGTTTTTTGTTGCAGTTTGTGATGAGATGTTTGAGGTATATTTACAGTACTGCTACTTGGAATTTTTTCATCCCTACAATTTGTTAGATAAACAGCTAATTTCTTCCAAAATTCTGTGATACTCATATTCTTCTTGCTAATATTTTTAAATAAAATATGAGCATTGAGAACAGAAGTATTTAGTAGGAGCTCAAAGGCTAGCTTTTTATACCATTTCATGGATTTTCGTAACGGATTATTATAGGCACTCATTTGATCAGATATATCAACTGCTGCTTTTCCTGCATTATAATCCACTACAATTTTTGGTTTCAAGTAGTGACCTGATCTATTTTCAACATTCACCATCTCTGA
>NW_005363411.1:412-731 GCF_000412655.1 Myotis brandtii
TGGTTATTCCTTTTTTGTTCTCTTTTGCTATAATTTCTCCCCATTTTAATTTCTTTGACGTTACTTCATGAGGATTTCCCCGTCGATTTGAACGTATTGTTCCTACTAAATGAGTATTATTATCGAGTAATTTATATGCTAAATCTAAACTCGTGTACCAGTTGTCTGTGTACAACATGTGTCCCTTATTGAATACATCCCTACAAAGTAACATTACAACATTAGTTGGTGTCCTATTTTCTTTTTCTAAACTTTTCCCTGAATATACATGAAAAGCATACCTGTACCCAGATCCACAGCACAACTTAAATGATTTAAT
>NW_005363412.1:0-872 GCF_000412655.1 Myotis brandtii
AATTTTTCATACTCTCATCCTATGTGGTGAGTCATCATCAGTGTGAGCATTTGAAACCAATTTAGGATGGCTCTACCCTGACTATGCAAGCTGGTCACCACCTTTTCCAGATATGAAGGCCCCCACCAGGGCTTCCTCCTCTGGCTTTGGTTTGTAACACACCCTGGTTCCCTAGGCAAGGGTGTCCTTTCAGCTTTGCTCTGCATTTGCTGAGTTCGATGGAGGCTGTGTTGTATATTTAACTGACCTAAGTCAGAAGTTTCGGTAAGAAAGATATTCTAGGCCAGCCAGTGATGCTCCTTCAGTGGTTGAGCATTGACCTATGAACCAGGAGTCTAGGGCACATGCCCTGGTTGCTGGCTCAATTCCCAGCAGGGGGCATGCAGAAGGCAGCCAATGGATGATTCTCTCTCATCACTGATGTTTCTATGTCTTTCTCCCTTCCTTTCTGAAATCAAGAACATTTATGTTTTTAAAAAGAAATACATATTATTTACTTTTTATTATTTTAAAAATATTTTCCATATACATTTTTGGGAAATCTAATTGTCTTATTTTTGTTTCATGTTTTATTCAATTTTCATGTACAGGGCTGAGCAAAAGCAGGTTGACAGTAGTCATACAAATATATACAGTAATAAATAACAAATAATACAAGAATACACTTTTGCATATTAACCACTGTAAACATACTTTACTTTTATTTATTTATCAGTAGCCCAATGCACGAAATTCGTGCACATTAAAAGGGAATTAATTGCCCTAACCGGTTTGGCTCAGTGGATAGAGTGTCAGCCTGCGGACTCAAGGGTCCCAGGTTCGATTCTGGTCAAAGGCATGTACCTTGGTTGCAGGCACATCCCCAGTGGGGA
>NW_005363412.1:11662-12331 GCF_000412655.1 Myotis brandtii
GGATGGCTCTACCCTGACTATGCAAGCTGGTCACCACCTTTTCCAGATATGAAGGCCCCCACCAGGGCTTCCTCCTCTGGCTTTGGTTTGTAACACACCCTGGTTCCCTAGGCAAGGGTGTCCTTTCAGCTTTGCTCTGCATTTGCTGAGTTCGATGGAGGCTGTGTTGTATATTTAACTGACCTAAGTCAGAAGTTTCGGTAAGAAAGATATTCTAGGCCAGCCAGTGATGCTCCTTCAGTGGTTGAGCATTGACCTATGAACCAGGAGTCTAGGGCACATGCCCTGGTTGCTGGCTCAATTCCCAGCAGGGGGCGTGCAGAAGGCAGCCAATGGATGATTCTCTCTCATCACTGATGTTTCTATGTCTTTCTCCCTTCCTTTCTGAAATCAAGAACATTTATGTTTTTAAAAAGAAATACATATTATTTACTTTTTATTATTTTAAAAATATTTTCCATATACATTTTTGGGAAATCTAATTGTCTTATTTTTGTTTCATGTTTTATTCAATTTTCATGTACAGGGCTGAGCAAAAGCAGGTTGACAGTAGTCATACAAATATATACAGTAATAAATAACAAATAATACAAGAATACACTTTTGCATATTAACCACTGTAAACATACTTTACTTTTATTTATTTATCAGTAGCCCAATGCACGAAAT
>NW_005363413.1:0-786 GCF_000412655.1 Myotis brandtii
AAAACTGACAATAAAATAAATATAAAATCTGAATAGTTATATTTATAATAAAGAAATTGAAACTGTATTCATAATGTTAACCCCATGAAGATTATCTCCAGGCTGATAAGAGAAAACCAGAGCCAGAAAATGGTTAGAACAGATTTTGTTCAGGAATTATTTTAATTGGGGAAAAGAGACTTCAGTATAGAACTGAACTCAATTCCGAATACAGTAAAGCCATCTGGGAATTTGATTTTTTATAAAAATGGCACATCAGTAAGGAAAGAATGGCCTTTTTGATAAACTGTACTGGAGTAAATTGGAAATCTATATGGAAAGAAAAAAATATTAAATCCCTACCTCACACCAAACATAATTAATTCCATGTGGACTGTAGCTATAAAAATACATAGAAAAAAATGAAGATTTTTAGAGAATAAAAAAAGGAGAGTATCTTCATGACTTCGAGGTAGGTAAAAAAAAAATGCTTAAGAAAACACAACATCAATAACCATATATAAAATGATGGATTAAATTGACTAAATTTGAAAGTAAGAATTTTAGTTCAGCAAAAAGATACTATTAAGAAAGTGAAAAGACATATAAAAGATTGGGGGGGGGGGTTGCTATTCAGATATCCAATAAAGGACTCATATTCAATGTATTTCAAAACTCCTACAAGTTAATGAGACAACAAGGCCATTCAATAGAAAAATAGGCAATAGACTTGATGAACAGGCAAGAAAAAACAAAAAAACCACACATCCAATGGCCATCTAACATATGCGAAGTCATTTATCATTA
>NW_005363414.1:0-2055 GCF_000412655.1 Myotis brandtii
TATGGATCCACTCCCCACCAAAATTGGTGAAAATTATGACCTTTTAAAAAATCCAATCATTTAATATTTCTGAAAATGAATTCAAAGAGATACAGAAAAAAATTGCTTAAAAATTTTACTACATTTTATAAGAACAGTGAGAGTGTGGCATTTGAATACAGCGTCCCTGCCCCATCCCAACTGAGCAAGATGGAAACGCCAAGAACATAGGGCTCACTCTTCCCCAGCTTGCAGTCAGAGAGCTACCTCCTCAGGTGAAGCAGAATTTCAGCTGCTCCCAGCTACCTGCTACTGAGGCAAAGTTCCAGAAAGATGTGGCCCACAGGTCTGAGCCCCTTTTTCCACCCAACCCACCTTTGTGGCATGGAGGCTCTACCTTGAGTGTGGCACTGCTGAGAATACTGGGACCCTGATTGCTCTTGACCCAGCGTGTAAGGCAATGGTTCCAGGACAAGCTAAGAAGACTTAGGGCTACTGTCCCTCCTCACCCTCCAGGAATTAGTTCTTAAACTTGAAGTGTCACTCAGAGAGAAGCATGCCATTGTCCCCATCAGCTTTCTCCAGAGCTAGGCTCAGACATTTGCCAAGAAGCAGACCATAAAATAGATGGCTCCTCATCTCTTCCCAAAGGTACTGACTTTATTTGTGACAGAGTGTGAAGATGTTCAAGCCTACAGGCACTCTCAAAAGCAATGGTGGTTGTGTTGAAGGAGAGTGGTAGATGCATTGGACATGTAGGCTAAACTGAAGGCTGACTGGTTTACCTGAGAGAACTGGAGAAAGAGACATCTGGGAGAAGCCTTCCTAGGTTTGACACAAATTTCAAAAGCTGCTAAGGAACTATCTTTTCAAAGGAAACTGAATTTGATTTGTTTAGTCCAGGGAGCAATTTATGCAAAGAAATCTACAAATAGACACATCATAGTAAAATTGCTGAAAGCCAAAGAAAAGGAGCAAGAGAAAAATTGCTTATCAATTACAAGGAAAATCCAATATGATCAGTAACTAACTTCTGAGTGGGAAAATGGAGGCCAGAAGACAGTGGCATAACATATTCAAAGTGTCAAAGAAAAAACTCTCCAATCAAGAATCCTATACTCAGCAAAGCTACCTTTCAAAAATGAAGGCTAAATAAAGACACTCGCAGATAAACAAAAACTGAGAGGGGGGTAGGGGTGAGGGGAAACTCAGAGTATTTTGTTGACAGCAGACCTGCTTTACAAGGTATAATAAAGGGATTTCTTCAGGCTGAAAGGAAGTGATTTTGTAGGATAATTTGAATTTACACGGAAAATTAAGAGCACTGGGAAAGCTAATTATGTAATTACAAAATACAGTGCAGGCATACCTCATTTTATTATGCATCACTTTATTGCACTGCACAAATATTGTATTTTTCACAAATTCAAGGTAAGACCCTACACCAACAAAAAAATTATGACTCGCTGAAGGCTCATATGATGCTTAGCAATTTTAGCAATAAAGTATTTGTTAATTATGGTATGTACATTGATTTTTTAAGACATAATGCTATTGCACATTTAATGCACTATAGTATAGTGTAAGCATAACTTTTATATGCACAGGGAAACAAAAAAAATTGCGTGGCACACTTTATTGCAGTATTCACTTGATTGCAGTGGTCTGGAACCAAACCAACAATATCTCTGAGGTATGCCTGTATAAATGCATTTTCTTTTTCCTTTGCTAACTTTCTTTTTAATCCTCACCCAAGGACATGCTTTCATTGATTTGTGAAAGAGAGAGAGGAAGAGAGAGGGAGAAAGTGAGAGAGAAATATCCATGTGAGAGTGAAACATCCATCAGTTGCCTTCTGCATGTGCCCCAACTGGTAATGAAACCCACGACCTTTCAGTGTATGGGATGATGTTCCAACCACTGTCCAGGGCTGTAACTTATTTTTAAAGCAAGTGTCTAAAATAATATGTATATTAGTACAATGAATTGCCAGATCTATAACATGTATAAATATAATATAGGGTGTCCAAGAAAATGTTTACACAAACTTTGAATAATTATAAAGGCAGTGTTTAC
>NW_005363415.1:0-1372 GCF_000412655.1 Myotis brandtii
ATTGAAGGTGAAATCAGGAGCTCCACAGACAAAAAAATAAATAAAAAAAAATAAAGAAAGAAAGAAAAGGCTAAGGGAGTTTATTACCACCAAGCCAGCAATGCAAAAAATGCTAAAGGGACTGTTGTAAAAAGAAGAAATAGGAAGTGAAGAAGGAACACAGGAATAAAAAAGAAAAATGGCAACAAACAAGTACCTATCAATAATAACTTTAAATGTAAATGGGTTAATGCTCCAATCAAAAGACAAGAGTAGCTGAATGGATAATAAAATATGATCCATATATATGCTGTCTACAAGAGACTCACCTTAGAATAAAGGACTCACACAGACTGAAAGTGAAGGGATGGAAAATATTTTTCTGGCAAATGAAAATGAAAAAAATACTGGGTAGCAATACTTATATCTGCCAAATAGACCCCAAAGAAGACATAACAAAATATAAGGAAGGGCACTTCATAATACTAAAGGGATCGATACAACAAGAGGCTATAACTCTGGTAAACATACATGCACCCAATACAGGAGCATCTAAATATATAAAAAAAAACTTCTGGAAGAGATCAAGGGAGATATAGACAGCAATACAATCATAGTAGGGCACTTTATTACTCCACTGACATTACTGGATAAATCTTCTAGACAAAAAATCAACAAGGAAACAGCAATCTTAAATGATGCCCTAGAACAAATGGAACTAATTGACATCTTCAGAACATTCCACCCCAAAGCTATGGAATATACATTCTTCTCAAGTGCACATGGGACATTTTCAAAGATAGGCCACACGTTAGGACACAAGCTAAGTCTCTACAAATTCAAGAAGATTGAAATCATATCAAGCAACTTCTCAGACCACAATGGCATGAAATTAGAACTCAGCTACAATAAAAATGATCAAAAACAATAAAATACATGGAAGCTAAATAGTATGTCATAAAAAATGAATGGATTGCCAAAGAGATCAAAGAAGAAATTTTTAAAAATCCTGAAAACAAATAAAAATGAACACAGAACAATCCAATATTTATGGGACATAGTGAAAACAGTCCTGAGAGAAATGTTCATAGCACTACAGGCCTACCTCAAAAAATAAGAAAAACTGGTAAGAAGTTATCTAACACTACAACTTAAAGAATTAGAAAGAAAAGCCCAGAACAAATATAAGGAAGGAAATAATAAAGATCAGAGCAGAGCCTGGCAGGTCTGGTTCAGTGGTTGAATGTTGACCTATGAACCAGGAGGTCATGGTTTGATTCCTGGTCAGGCCACATACCCAGGTTGTGGGCTCAATCATCCCCAGTGGGTGTGCAGGAGGCAGCTGATCAACTACTTTTTCTCATCATTCATATTTCTATCTCTCTCTCCCTCT
>NW_005363416.1:0-863 GCF_000412655.1 Myotis brandtii
AAAGAACTCAAATATTTAAAGGTGAATGGGTTTTTTTTAAACCCTATGGTACATCCATATGCTACCTAGCAATTATAAGTCATGAACTATTGATGGGCACATCACGTGAATGACACTCAAAATAATTATGCTGAGTGGAAGAAGCCAGACCAAAAAAAATCACATGCTTTCTGATTCAGTTTATATAAAATTCTAGAAAGTGCAAACTAGTGTATAGTGTTGGAAAGCGTATTAGCAACTGCCTAAGGACGAGGAATGGAAAGATGGAGAAGGGCAGGAAAGAGGGATACAGAGATTCATGGGAAAATATGTAGGGATGTTGGATATGTTCATTATCTAGAATGTGTGAGGGTTTCAGGGGTGTATACTATGTCAAAAATTATGGAATATTATACCATAAATGTGTCATCCTGTATAATAAAAGGCTAATATGCAAATAGACCAAACAGTGAAACAACCGAACAATCGGTCGCTATGATGTGTGCTGACCACCAGGGGGCGCACGGAGAACATGGCAGCCATTGGCTGCAGCGGGATGGTGGAGCAGGTGAGTGGGGGCGCCAGACCAAGGCGGGACGCCGGTCGCTGTCATCAAGGCGAGCCTCTGGTGGTTACTGAAAATTCTTTGCTCCTGCGCTCCGTGGTCCTGCCCAGCACGCAGACCTGCTGCTGGCGCCGGCCCCACTTGCTCCCGCAGCTGGCACCAGAGCCACTGCTCGCACCCGCTGCTGGTACCCAGCACCAGCCCTGCTCACACCCACAGCTGGCGCCAGAGCCGCCACTCACACCTGCTGCCAGTGCCTGGCTCTGGTCCCATCGGCACGTAGGAGCAGCGGCAGCAGGAGCAGGGCTGCTGGCAGACA
>NW_005363417.1:0-794 GCF_000412655.1 Myotis brandtii
CCGGCCACACTCAGGAGGGCGGCGAATCCTGTTCCAACGGCTGCCTCTGGAATGACACCGCTTTGGCTCAGAGTTGGGAAGCTGCCGCTGAGTGTTGGTCCAGGGAATCCTTGTCTGGCATCTGCGGATAGGAAGTCAGTATCAGGACTGCTGGCTCCAGAGCCCACGCTGCCCACGAGCCTGGTCCAGCCGTGCCATCAGGGCTCACACGCTGTACCTGGCGGGCTGGATCGGAACCACACCCAGAACCCGAGCTATGAGCCAGCCTGGGGGATGGGTGCTTCTCTGCCCAGCCTCTGAAGTGCAGAAAGCACACGCGGGCAGGAGTTTGGGTGAGGCTGAGGGAGCTAGTTTACCACGTCAGCCAAGTTCCTCCCCCAGTCACTCAACATTCACGTGTCCTCTTCTCATCCTCAGACATCCCAGCAACAAATCACCCACCCCCCCATATGTAATGTTACTCTCCCGCACACAGATGTCAAAGCACACATTCCCTTCTTAAAAGGGCAGTGACAACTCAGTGTTCCTTCTGTCTTCACACCCATTCCTGGGTGTTGTTCATCTTCCTCTGGTTCGGTCCCAATTCCACCTTGATATCCTGTAATTATGGACTAAAATATGAGCCACCAAGACTCTATCAGGAGTTCTCAGCCTGACACTATTGACATTTTGGGGCCAGATAGCTCTTTGTTGGGGACTTTCCGAGCCTCGCCCCGAAGAGCCCAGCCTAGTCCCTAAGGGCCCAGTCTAGTCCCTAGGAGCTGAGCCCTTCCTCTCTGACATCAATAAAAATA
>NW_005363418.1:0-803 GCF_000412655.1 Myotis brandtii
TGTTTGTTAGTAGAGCTGGTATGAGGATGGAAGAGGAGTAGCTAGTCAGTAAACCCAGGTGGCTACTAAGCATCTATGTCTCATGCTTTCTTCATTATATATAATGTTGGAGCTTGAGGGAGCCCCACAAATAGTAACCTTTCCTTCCCAAGTTTAGAATAAACAGAGAGAGACACGCAGGATTCAAAGCAAAAGGAGATTAAAATGTCCCCTTTTATAAACTAATAAAGTTTAGGGAATGCAGATATGTGGGTTTGCTATCAGTCCCCTGAATTGAATGAATACCCCCAAACTGCAGGTCTGCCCTGTGGGTGGTAGAAGCCCCACTAAACTTACCCATGAAATAGTGCAAGCTGATGGCAATGTGTGTTCTCTGTAAGCAGGGAAATCACAAAAAGAAAAAGGAAGGTCAAGGGACTGATTTAAGAATCCTGAACCATTCCTAAGTTTAACATTACTCTAATTCACTCTAGATCAGGTTTACTCATACTTGACATGATTGACCGTTGGGCCAGGTAATTCTTTGTTGTAAGGCAGCAATTTTCAACGTTTTTTTCATCTCATGCCACACATAAACTACTAAAATTCTGCAGCACACCAAAAAATATGTTATATGTTTTGCCTATCTAACACAAAAAAGTGGTTATAATTTTGATTCATTCACACTGGATTCATTCACAACACTGTCATGTTGGCTGCTATATTTTTTTATTTGACAATCTAAGGGAAAAGAGGTCAGTGTCCTGACTAAATAGTTAGGTATTGTATGTCTTAAAAATTCTTGCAGCACACCATTTGAAAAT
>NW_005363419.1:0-2809 GCF_000412655.1 Myotis brandtii
AGAATTCAGAGACTGGAGCAGTGGAGTAGTTGCTGGGTGATGTCATGTAAAAAATTCTGTATAAGCTAGAAATTCGGAGTCCCTAAAAATGAGAACAAAATATATCACCATTGAAAGTATATGCTCTAAGATGCAGTAGAACTCAGTTTCCATTGGAGCTCTCAATCTGTCCCAACAGAGTTTTTAAATCATCGTCATCATCAATCATCACTGACATTTAACTCAACAATTTTCATGTGATAGGCATTATGCAGAATGTTTACATTCACAATATCACTATCATTTAAAAACATTTAAGAGTAATTAATATTATACTAATTTCACAGATAATGAAAGAGGGAGCAGAGTAGTCTGAACTAAATCAGAGAGCCAGTAGTACTAAAGAACCAGGGAATCTGACTCTTGTGTTCATGCTTGCAGCCACCACACAAGATTTACACTCAACTAGAACAATTACTTAACTAAGCCTTCCTTCCTTCTGTGTAGAAAAGATAGCTGCATGGGGAGCTCTGTTATCTGACTCCATACAACTGGACAGAGCCCAACATCAGGATTCTATATTTTCACTCATCAGGAAATATTGGGCTAGAGGTAGAGCAGCCCTTGATTCCACCCAAAGACAGTGATTTCTTTCAGTTCCGAAGAAGATTTTAGTTTAAAGGCATAGCATTTATCATTCTCTTGCTAGATTATTTGCTTTTGTGTCTCTTTGTGAAGGTTCAATAGTGTCTTCCTTGGCTTAGGTCCTTCAGAAGGACCCAACTCTGGTGACAGTTAGTACTGAGGGGCACACTGAGATGTTTAGCAAAGGCAGAATGGAAGCTAGCTAGTGAGTTGATATAGCCATATAAGCCTACATAGGAATCCATTAGCCTGGTAATAAAAATTGTCTAATTGCCTGGTTGGTGTTGCTCAGTGGTTGAGTGTTGACCCATGAACCAGGAGGTCATGGTTTGATTCCAGATCAGTGCACATGCCTGGGTTGTGGGCTCAATCACCAGTGCAGGAGGCAGCCGAAAAATGATTCTTTCTTATCAGCGATGTTTCTCTCTCTCTCTCTCTCTCTCTCTCTCTCTCTCTCTCTCTCTCTCTCTCTATTTATCTCTCTGAAATCAATAAAACATATTAAATATTGTATATGATTTCTTGGAGCTTGGATTCACTATTCCTAGCCTATGGAATCTGTGTTCTGTCTACTTATCTGCTTCAATTCCAGTTGTTTATCCAGTTGATACTGTCTTATTTTCCTCACTGCTAAACAAAGAGCAGGGTGGCCAAGTGCTAGGAAGGGTAATAGTTAAGGGCTGCACAGCAAAGGAAAAGGAAAAAAAACGGAGAGTCATGGCAGGAGGAAGGAGGGAGCCCAGGAGACATATAATCAGTATAGTTGAGATTACTGATACTGCTCACCCATCCCATCTGATAATCTCTTTTAGGACAGTGAAATGTGAATGAAAAAATATCAGACTAGCTGTCAGAGAACATAAGATCCAAGGACTTTAATATCCCAGACTTTCCAAATACAGTACACACACACACACACACACACACACACACACACACACACACACACACACGTCTCTGGGGTTCAAACAGTGGTAGGGACAATTATGTATCAGATCTGTCCTGTAGTTTCATATGTGATTGGGGAAATGACCCTCAGTGTGAATCAGAGATATAGAAAGAATAGACAGCATACTCCCATTTTCTGAAAAGACTTCTCCTTTCTAATAACCTCAGTTCTGAATCTTCAGAGTGACTCCACCTATTTGAACAAGCCAGAAAATAGTTAGTGCCTTCTCTGTACCTGGTCTTAATATTAGGCATAATCATGTACACCATGGATTTAGAAAAAAATTTTCTGAGAACTTAATAAAATAAAATTGAAAAAAAGCATTTAAAATGAAGTATAGTTGTTGCTCTAATAAAGATGATCTGACAAACAGTGGGAAGGGATGGAAGTACAGATGAATAAAGCAATATATTATGGTTAAAAAATTGGCCTCAGATACATTTCAAATCTTCCTCTTAAAATTCTCCTATGACCCTGATATCCATTTAAACAGCATGGTATCTAGTTTTCTCATTTATGAAATAAATAAGTGATATTTAAGTTTAAGACATTGTTGTGTTCTATTAGACCCAGAGACATAGCAAGCTGGGAGCATCAGAAAAGAAAAGGAAAAGAGGCAACATTCACCTGAGGGAAAAGAACTATCCTTGTAGACAGTGGTAAGAGAATAAAGGCCTACCTACATGGATATTTAGTAATGATTAGTGATCAGGTGTAGGTGTGGTAGATCCTAGTTCTTTAGGGCAAAGAGTTAGGAGACCAGAGTGTCAGGAGATAATGATCAAACATTCAGCCATGTGAGGTCTACCGGGTAGCAGTAGATGTCTTGTACACTGTAAGGAACCACAGAAGATTTGAAACAGAGAGTTGATGTGCTATGGGACAAAGGGTAATCATACAGAAGGTATGAATAGTCCACAGGAGAAGTGACAACAGTCTGAAAAAAGACCATACAAGTGTAGAAGAAGGGAAGTATTTGAGGGGTGGGAGAACTACAGAATTTAGTGTAAGAAAAGTTGAGGGAGCAGAGAAAGCCTGGAGTTAAGAATATCACCGATGGTCTTTGAACTGATACAGGGAAGAAATATCCCTTTCAGACTTCCTATAGCACAGATATATTCTTTTGGGTAGTACTACAATTTCTGCCTTGTGTAAGAGTCTCTTTTAAATTTCTTAATAGCTGTGTCCATTTTTACCCCCTCTCTCTGTATCTACTCAGTGAAACTGAAGTCTCCT
>NW_005363420.1:0-739 GCF_000412655.1 Myotis brandtii
TGTAATACCTTTTCAGTCACCACCTCTGTTGTCTGGTACTTTCTGACGGATGCTCATGGATTGTGGGGCAGAGAGGGAGAAGAAGGCGCCGGCTGTGCCCTCTGTCTGACTCGGTGAGAGATGTGAGGTGGGTGGGAGGAGGCTGTAGCTGCCTGAATGATATCAAGACTGCTAACCTGACAGGCTCAGGGAAGGCCTGCATGGCAGTCTTGCAAACTCAAAGACCTAAAGTAACCACAAAGGATGGTCTGAAATTAAAACTTTAACTAAAAGCAATTATGGTGGGGAGTCAGGTCCTAGGCCGGTATCTTCCCTGACAAAGGTCAATCTTTACCTTAACTGAGCCTATTGTCTTTTTGCATCTTCAATAACATATCGTTGGAATGTTAAAGCAATTTTCCTTTTTCTGGGACCCGTCAAAGGACAGGCACTGCTCTCAGAGACCACAAATCCCCTCATTGTTATTGAGTTACTTGTTTGACTGTTAACTATCCTGCACCCACCTAAGTAAAAGAAGTATGTGTCTGTCATTTTACTTGTTATCCAATCCCTGAGGTTTCCTCGCTTTGCTTTCTCCCACCTCCCTAACCCCGTGGTCGGCAAACTGCGGCTCGCGGGCCTCATGCGGCTCTTTGGCCCCTTGAGTGTGGCTCTTCCACAAAATGCCACGTGCAGGCGTGCATACAGTGCGATTGAAACTTCGTGGTCCACGCGCAGAAGTCGGTTTTCGGCCTGGGCG
>NW_005363421.1:0-598 GCF_000412655.1 Myotis brandtii
GCCCACCATCATCGGGAAATGCAAGTCAAAACCACAAGGGGACGCCGCCTCACACGGTTAGGATGACCAGTTCAAAAAAGCAACAACCGAAAAGCAAGTACTAATGTAGAAATGTGAATTGGCGCAGCCGCTGTGGACAACCGTGTGGATGTTCCTCGAATGATTGAAAGTAGAGCCACCATGGACCCAGCAGGTCCACCTCTGGGGGTCTACGCGAAGGACCCGAAGGACCCGAGAGCTCAGCGACCAGCACTCCTGTGCTCACTGGGGCCCCATCGGAACAGAGAGAGGCCCCTCCCCTGTGATGGATGAAGAATACTCGTATGCGGCACACACTTCCCAGGGAATACCATCCGGCCTTTCGCAAGGAGGAGGTTCTGCAGTGTTCCACCTTAAGGACGGACCTGAGGACATGATGCCGAGAGGAATAAGCCGGTCACAGGAAGACAAGTGTGTCCCGCATTATTCCGCCTATAGGAGGCAGTCAAACTATTAGAGACCGGAAGTCGCATGGTGGCTGAGGGCCTGGGGAGGAAAAGGCTGGGCTGTTCAGCTCCCTACTGAGCCTCAGTTCTGCAAGGTGGAAAGTTCCAGAGGG
>NW_005363422.1:0-661 GCF_000412655.1 Myotis brandtii
CCTGTGGCCTCCAGGATCTGTGGCCTCCAGGATCTGTCACGTCCAGGATCTGTGGCCTCCAGGCCCTGTGGCCTCCAGGCCCTGTGACCTTCAGGATCTGTGACCTCCAGGATCTGTGGCCTCCAGGCCCTGTGACCTCCGGGCCCTGTGGCCTCCTGGCCCTGTGGTCTCCAGGCCCTGTGGCCTCTAGGATCTGTGGCCTCCAGGCCCTGTGACCTCCAGGCCCTGTGACCTCCAGGCCCTGTGGCCTCCAGGATCTGTGACCTCTGGGCCCTGTGACCTCCAGGCCCTGTGGCCTCTAGGATCTGTGGCCTCCAGGCCCTGTGGTCTCCAGGCCCCTGGGGGACGTCAGGCACCTGGCGATGGTGTTTCTGGATTCTTCTTTGCCTCGGCCCTCACCTGCGTGCATTCGGTCTGACCTAGACGGTCTGGTCAGGGGCATCCTTTGGCTTCAGGTGGTGGAAATGCCTTTCGGAGGCGGGGCCGGGGGCCCCTCGGGAGTGTGGGCAGCGGCATCGGGCTTAGAGCCAGGGCTCAGCCTGCCGGCTGCCTCGTGGCTCCGAGACCCGTGGGCCTGCCCTGCAAAGCGGCACAGGACACAGCAGCTCCTGGCTGGGGCTCATCTACACCCTTCGAGGGCGGAGCCCGTCTCAGGGCACCG
>NW_005363422.1:3556-5950 GCF_000412655.1 Myotis brandtii
CTTCAGAGAGGAAGGGAGAGGGAAAGAGATAGAAACATCAATGATGAGAGAGAATCATGGATTTGCTGCCTCCTGCATGCCCCACACTGGGGATGGAGTCCACAACCCGGGCATGTGCCCTGACCGGGATTCGAACCTGGGACCTCCTGGTTCATAGGTCGGCGCTCACCCACTGAGCCACGCGGCCAGGCCAGTGAAGACTTCATTTCTTGGCTTTCCGGTGGGCGTGGTGGGCCATGCACAGGGAGCTCGCCTACGCAGAGCCCGGTGACCGTGGGGCACCCAGGCCTGTGGGGGCAGGAGCCCAGCCCCGAGGGCCCTTGCGGGGGTGGTTGCTCTGTGCTGAGAGGTCTGCGCTGAAGGCTCCGAGCCCTCGGGGAGCTGGGGTGCCGCGAGTGAGTCCTCCATAGGAAGCCCCAGGCTCCTGTCACCTGGCAATGCTGGGGCTCCGAGGCGGTGGGAATCCCTTCACGCCAGGCTTCCCGGACTCACTGTCGGGAGAGCAGCCGAGGGCTGGGATGGGGTGAATGAGAGCAAGCCCTCGGCCTCAGGCCCTCACAGGCGCAGGCGGAGCACAGGCCGGCCTGACGTGTGGCCGAGAGCACGTGGGCTCCCCGGAAACCACACAGCTCGGGGTCGGACCCAGGCTGGCCCCCGACAAGACACTTCTGGGCCAAGTCACACCACTGCCTCAGTTTCCCCACCTGCAACAGGGCCAGTGACACCTACCTCACCAGTGCCTCTGCCTCGGGCACCTCACTGCTCGCAGCACAGGGACGGACGCAGCAGCCGGCCGGGGCCAGGCCCCTCCCTCACCAACCCCCCCACCCCCCCTCCTGTTTTGGGGGTTCCTTTCCCAGGAGGCCGTGCGGGCCGTGTGCTCAGCTACATTCTCGTGTCTGGAAGGCAGCGCTGGTTGTCTGTCTTCACTGGGAGAGGCACTGAGAAGGCACATTTAGAAAATACATTTAGAAATAAACACGGGATGAATGCCTGTCAGTCTCAGCTTCCCCTTTACATGAAATAATGTCCTTTTCCCTTTTCGAGTAAAATTTCCCTAGGGGGCTGCCCGGGAGGCCAGGCCCGGGAGGGGCAAGCGCCTTGGGCTCCCTCAGGGGTGGGCTGGGGGCTCTGGAACAGTCCGGGGGGAGAGTGAAGACATATCGGGGCGTGACGCTCCCTCGCTCCCCCGGGGGGAGTGTGTCTGGGTTTCCGGGGCTGCTCGATCTGCACCACAAACGGAGTGGCTTAAAGCGGCTTGTTCGCCAAGAGTCTGGGCAGGAAGCCGGGGTCGGGGCGTCTGGGCTGGTTCCGTCTGGAGGCTCAGGGGTGCCTGGGCCAGATCCCCCCCAGCTCTGGGGCTGCTGGCCTCCTGGCCTCATCTCTCCTGGCTCTCCCTCCTCCTCTGTGCCCCTGTCTCTTCTATTATTTTATTTTATTTGTATATTTTTATTGATTTCAGAGAGGAAGGGAGAGGGAGAGAGAGATAGAAACATCAATGATGAGAGAGAATCACTGATCAGCTGCCTCCTGCACGCCCCCCACTAGGGATCGAACCCACAACCCAGGCGTGTGCCTTTGACCGGAATCGAACCCGGGACCCTTCAGTCCACAGGCTGGTGCTCTATCCACTGAGCGACACTGGCTAGGGCCACCTCCTCTATTTATTTAAATTAAGTTTCCTGGGGTGATTTGTAAGTTTCAAGGGTACAGTTCTCGAAGATGTCACCTGTGTGTCCATGGTGTGTGCAACCCGCCCCCACGCGTAGCCATGACCTCATCCACCGTGACTGGATTGCGGTCAGAGCCACAGCCTGTGACCTTTCGGCTGGCTCACTCTCGTTGCTTGTGGAAACGCGGCAGCCTCCCTCGTGGCATCTCCCTCCTCCCTCCCTCCCTCCCTCTCACTCCTTCGCTCCCATCTCCCCCAGTTCATTCCCTCCCTCCACTCCCCTCTGCCCCGCCCTGGGGTGACTGGCTAGGGAGGAGGCCGCACCGTGAGCTGTGAGGTCCTTTCGGGGAGCCCTGAGAGCCGCCCGGTGTCCCCCCACGGGGCACGCCACCTTCTACGCTCCTGACTCTGCCCACAGGTGTGTCCCCGGGGCTCCTGGGGGACGGGACACCTGCGATTTATTCGCTGCCGGACGCCCATCTCCCCGGCAGACCTGCTCCTGAGCAGGCCCTCGCTGTTCCTCCCCGAATCACGTGGAGCCTAGGCCAGCCACGGCCACGGCCGCCAGGCTCCTGCCACGCCTGCGGCACTCACACACGCCACGGGTTTCATCAGCCGTCGACCAGCCTGGGACCTTCATCAGCCCGCCCCAGCTTCCCACCCAAGGACATCAGCAGGCCTGGGGCAGGGCGGCCCCTGCCAGGCTCCCCCCCCCCCCCCCC
>NW_005363422.1:6061-7175 GCF_000412655.1 Myotis brandtii
GTGGCTGGGCCCACAGGCCGAACACCTGAGGGACCCCTGGGGGAGAGGTGGCCCCGCCCACGGAGGTGGGCTCAGAGGGTTGGGCTGGGAATTCTGGGCTCCCATCCTCTGGGTTGGACTCCAAGCGGGGATGGCCCACGGGAGGGTCACTCCAGGGAAGGCCACAGGGTTCTGCCTATGCTGGACCCCGGGGTGCTGGCCACACTGGTGGGTAGATGGCTGTGGGCTGGGGGTGCGGATGCTGGTGGGGGTGCTCCGTCCCCCAGGGAGGCGGCTGGCTGCCTGGTGTTGCTCCCTGTGACCGGCTATCTCACCCTCCGTGCCTCAGGTTCTCTGCCTGTCATTTAAAATAAAATGTTTTTATAGCCCTGGCTGGTTCGGATCAGTGGATAGAGCGCTGGCCTGCAGACTGAGAGGTCTCGGCTTCGATTCCGGCCAAGGGCACGTACCTAGGCTGCGGGCTTGATCCCCGGCCCTGATCGGGGTGCATGCAGGAGGCAACCAATCAATGTGTCTCTCTTATCACTGATGTTTCTATATCTCTCTCCCTCTTCCTTCCTCTCTGAAATCAACACAAATGTATTTTTAAGAAGCTTTAAAAAATATGTTTATCGATTTTAGAGAGGGAGAGGGATAGAGCAGCGGTTCTCAACCTGTGGGTCGCGACCCCTTTGGCAGTCCAACGACCCTTTCACAGGGGCCGCCTAAGACCATCGGACAACACATATATAATTACATATTGTTTTTGTGATTAATCACTATGCTTTAATTATGTTCAATTTGTAACAATGAAAATACATCCTGCATATCAGATATTTACATTACGATTCATAACAGTAGCAACATTACAGTTATGAAGTAGCAACGAAAATAATTTTATGTTTGGGGGTCACCACAACACGAGGAACTGTATGAAAGGGTCGCGGCGTTAGGAAGGTTGAGAACCAGTGGGATAGAGAGAGAGAGCACGCCCCCTACTGGGGATCAGCCCACAACCCACGCATGTGCCCTGCCGGGCATGGAACTGGTCACCTCCGGGCTCGGTCCGCGCCGTCTGAGCCGCGCCCGGCCTGTGGTTTGGGACCGGCCACGGCACCTGCTCTGCTTAGGCCGC
>NW_005363422.1:8753-11992 GCF_000412655.1 Myotis brandtii
CCCTCCCATCCATCCACCTACCCACCCACCCAGTCACCCATCCATCCTTCCATTATCCATCCGGCCGCCCTTCCACACACCCTCCGAGTGACCACAGCGGGAGTCGAGGTTCCCTCCTAACCTGCAGTCCTTGCAGAAGGAGCGGTGGCGGTGTTAGCGATGGGGCACTTGACTTTCCTCCCAGGGAAGCTCCGTTCTGCTGGAATATGATGCCGGACAGAGTGGCACCTCCCCGGGAGCCGGGCAGGGCAGCCTCCTGTAGCCCCGTGGGTGCCCCCTTTGTCTCTCGGCTTCGGTTGCCTCGTACACGGATGCTCAGGACGTTTTGCAATGGCTTCCCTGCTCCACACTGCGGTCGGCCCAGCTCTCTCTGGTCTGGGAGGGCCAGAGGGAGCATGCGGCCTGGGGGGTCTGACGCTGGCGCTCTGCCCGCTTCCCAGCAGCCTCTGCAGCGTCCCAGGCCGGTGGGGACTGACGGGTGGGGTGGGCTGCCCTGTCCCAGACCCGCTGGCAGGAGCGCTGTCTGCTGTGGCTCCTGGTGCTGCCCCACAGTCAGCCTGGGACGCGGCCCAGCTGTGACTCGGAAAAGTACTGGCAACTCGAGTGCACAGCTCCCAGGCCAGCTGAGCTCCACATCTTCAAAAGCTCATTGTCCCCGAAATAGGATTTCCAGGACGAGTCCCCAGGTGAGAGTCCGGGGGCGCCTTTCCCTGCGGGGCCGTGTGCTGCGCTCAGAACGCCCGCCCACCGGGTTCACTGTCCTCGCCAAACGAGCCTAGAAAAACACGAAGGTTACTGTCTCATCGACTTCCTGCCCGCACCGCTCCGTGTGCAGGTGTTGCCACGGTTTATAATGACAGTTGAAATGCAGGATAAAAAGTCGAGATGACCGATGCAGGTTTAGCCTGGAAGGAGGGCAGGGACGTTCCCTCAGCTGGCGACTGGAGCCTGTTTCATTCCGGGTAACCAGGGCCTGGATGCCTGGTGGCAGCAGCCGTGAGAATGTCAGCCCACAGCGGGTCGGCCTCGCCTTGCGCTCGCCCGTCTCACCCGGCGCCCTGCTCCTCTCGGATGGAGGGCTCCGCAGTAGATCTGATGGTGACAGGGGGTCGAGTTGCCTTAAAAGCCTGAGGCCGTGGGGTGCCTGGCAGTGGCTGAAGGTCACAGTGGTGGGTCAGGTCAGAGTCGGTCCTGCCCCGCCCTCCTGCTCAGGGTCGGAGCTGCGTTCCCATCAGCCTCGCTGTGAGATTGGTGTGGGGCTGGGTGCCCGCTGCATGGGGGGTCGCTCCCCGTGTGAACCCAGCCTTCTGTCCTCTCTGTCTGGCCAGCGCCTGGGCTGGAGGAGGCCTGAGGGCCATGCACGCTGACAGGGCGAGTGCCCATGGGATTTGGGCATTTAGACGCGCGCCAGCTGGCCGATCTGAGATAATGGAGGTGGGTCAGACCTAACGAGCTGTTCATCCTGAACAGGGAGCCGGGCTGTGCGATCGGGCCGGCCTGGCGCGTGGGCCTGTGTCCCCCGTGGGAGGGTGACTGCTGGGCTAGGCCCACTGAAGGGACTGTCCCACCTCCGCCCCGAACCTCTCAAGGTCCCCTCAGGACACACTCTGCTGACTTTGTCCCAGCACAAGTGCATGAGGAGTGTGACCCTCCCAGGCCCCCTCTGGGCCCAGCCTGACCCCTTTGCCTGCACGTGGCCTCGGCCGGGGTGACCCCACGGGCGGCCTTTCCTGCTGAGACGCTGAAATGAGCAGCTGCTGAGGAGCGATTAGGACGGAACACGCCTGTGGCCGGCTCCTCTCGTCCTGCTCATCCGTCCTGGTTGTCATCGGGTATCATGGAGGGCAGCGACCTGCACGGACGCCAGCACTCACCTGCGTTCTGACAGGCGCGTGCCGGTGGGCGTGTCCTCAGCGCGCCGGTCAGCTTGCCTGCTCCGGGGCCACATCTTGTTCTTGCTTTTCGTCCCCATGTTTTGAGATTCACCACATTGCCTGTGGTGGTGACCTCGACTACCCATGACCTCTGGTGGGAAACAGGCTGATGGGAAGGAGCAGTGGGGAGCACGGGTGGGGGACCCTAAGGGGAGGGTGGCGCGGAGACCTGGTGGGTGGGTGTGCACAGGCCTGAAACGGCCCCTCCCCGTCCTGGTGGAGGCTCTGAGGAGTCCAGTGCGGGGCTGTGGTGCAGCCCCAGTGAGAGCCCGCGGCCCTGGGGGCGGGGAGGGGAGGTGAGAGCCTCACATGAGGGTCAGTACGACTGTTTGGACGTTGGGATAGACGTGCAGGGTCCGAAGTGATTGTGACCTTGCACCTGATACGACTGTGATCAGCAAGAACGCAGATGAGCTCAGCTCCATAAACGAGAGAGAAAGCGCAAGGGAGAACCCGGAAATAGGGGGTCCCGTCCGGGCCAGGGGCTTGTCCAGTACTTTCTGATCCTCTTCCCATTAGTCACAGGGAGGACCCAGCCCCTGCTTGGCAGGCACGCAGGCCGGGGAGGAGGCGCTTCCTGTGGAGAAGGGGCAGGGCGCCCGTGTGACTGCTGGGGACATGGGCGTCCTGGTGGGCCCTCGGCGGAATGGGGACGAGGTAGGGAAACCACTGGTTGCTGAGGGAGCCTCCTGCTGTGGCCGGAGGTTGTGGGCCTCCGGGCTGTCCTCCCGGAGAGACCCGCCTTCCTGCAGTGTCAGGTGCCTCCTGCGCTGTGCCGCTCCAGGCCCCGTGGCACCCCCACTCCTGGGCTCCCTGGCCGCTCCCATTGCTGGGGGAAGGGGGTGCGTGGTGTGGGCCACGCCGGTGCGAGCCTGTTCCGTGTTCAGCTCTGAGTGCAGCTGCTGTGAACATGCCTGTACGTGTTTGTTCGTGAACGTCGGTGTTCATGCCGGGGGTAAATGCCCACGGTCGCTTAAGCTTTACACGTTAAGTACATGGGAGTGAGGTCTCGGGTGTTGAAATTCCGAGGACAGGGCCCTCCGTCTGCAGGGCTGGCATGGGGGCGGGTGTTGGTATTTTTAAAAAGGTTAAATCCAATAATTTGCAAATTTAGAAGATTCTAACCCCCTGAACAACTCGAATGAGTTATTTGAAGGAAAGACGTTGAGCTACTTGACAAAGTTGGGAAGAGAAAAACCTAAGGCAGCATGGGTTCCTCTTCTAGAAAAGGGGGGCCCTGGTGGGAGGCGCCCACCCACGGTGCTCGGCTTTGTGACCCCAACATGTCAGCTGAGAGCGCTGGTC
>NW_005363422.1:13054-18183 GCF_000412655.1 Myotis brandtii
GGGGGCCAGCCCTCGGGAGAGCAGGGGCGGCTTCCAGAGGTCGCTGGACCAGATCTTCGAGACGCTGGACAGCAAGGCCCCCCGCGCGGCGGAAGGGCTGTTTGCGGACATGGACGGGCCCTACTACGACCTGGACGCCGTGCTGACGGGCATGGTGGGCGCCAAGTCAGTCCCTGGCGACGGGTTCGAGACCTTGGCCTCCGCGGGCGCCCCGCCCCCTGGCGTCAGTTACAAGCGGGACCTGGGCGAGCTGGACCACGTGGTGGAGATCCTGGTGGAGACCTGAGCCTGTGCCCTCGGGTGTGGCCACCAGCGCCTGCCTTTCCTCGGTGAATTTTTAGAAATTGAGTTTTATATGTTTTGGGCAACATTTTGGCTTAAGATATATTTTGTAAACTTTTTATTATCTCTAGACTTTCTCAGCTATTTTCTTAAAAGTATATTTTTTCTATAAACATCCTCTGCTGCTAATTAGAAGCGTCTGTAGCCTGAGCACCTGCAGTTGGTGTGTTTACTTTCTAAGGTTCCTTCAGAGTCGCTCCCTCCGAGTCAGGGTCTCTGTAAACTCAGGAGGAACCGCCATGTGCTGCCACGGCCCTGCGGGCGCCGCCTCTGCTGAGGGAGCCAGCCCACCGTCAGCTCGTGGGAAGGAAGTGAGAGTCTGTGGGTTTGATGGATGGCTGTCCTGCATGATAAAAGGCTGATGGGCAAGTCCGCCCAATGGCAGAAGACTGATTGCTATGATGCACACTGACCACCAGGGGGCAGACGCTCAATGCAGGAGCTGCCCACTAGTGGTCAGTGCTCAGCCAGAAGCCGGACTTGTGAGGGAGCCTCTCCCGCTCTGAGGCAGCGCTAAGGACCCCTCGGGGGATGTCCCACTGCCGGCTTAGGCTGAGGCTCACTCCCTGCCAGCAGGCAGACATCCCCTGAGGGGTCCTGGACTGCGAGAGGGTGCAGGCTGGGCTGAGGGCCCCCCACCCCCCAGTGCACGAATGTCACGCACCAGGCCTCTAGTTTATATATAAATGTTCTTGGGGGCAAAGGTCAGATTGCTGTCTGGCCCTCATGGATCTTCAGACACCTAAGGGGTCTCTGGTGCCCCCCGAGGACCCAGCACCGGCCACAGCACAAAGGCCTGTGCACACCTTGCTGTTGGCGGGCTGGGGCCTGCCTGCGCCTGCTGTGGGAACTGCTGGGACCCGTGCCAAGGTCAGGTTATGTCCAGGGTTAAAGAAACGTGGACCCGGGTCTTGATGGCCCCTCGGTCTTGAGGGAGTTGGAGGTGGGGTTGGCCGGGGTGCCTGCCTGGGGCCCTGGTGGACACCGCCTGCGCCACCTGCTCTTTCCCTCCAGCTCACAAGGGCCCTGCCCTCCCCACACGGTTCCTTCCTGTCCTTCACCAAAAAGGTTGGTTTAATAGATTACTCAGCGCAGTGTCCACGGCCTCCTGGGGGTCTGTCTGCTGGCTCAGCTCCGGTGCCTCGTGGGTGGGGAGGAATTTCACTGGATGTTCAGGGGGCAGTGGGACCGCCTGGGCCAAGGACGAGGGCGCCCCTGGAGCCGGCCCCGGCCTGGCAGGGCCGGCAGGTGTGGCCCTGAGCAGCCCGACGCTCCCTTAGGCTTTGATCCTCCCTCCCGGTGGACAGTGGTTCCAGGTGTGTGTGTCCCGGAAGCAATAAACCAGCCTTTTGTGTCTGCGGCATTTCTGTCTTCTCAGTGCGCCCCGGTTAGAAGGAGCTGCGGGGCCCGCCTGCCAGCCTCAGAGTATAAACATCAGAGGGCAGGGAGGTGGCAGGCCCGTGGCTTCGGGCTCAGGCCCTGGGGTCCCAGTTTGTGGGTTCAGGTTTGGACAGTGGGGAGGTGGCTCATGGCAGGGGCAGGGAGGCGCGGTGGGAATGGGTAAAGTGCGGCATCCAGCCTGAATCTGGGGGGGCAGCTGCAGCCGGGCCGGGAGCCCCCAGGCGTGAGCAGCGTGATGGAAAGCAGCTCCAAACGCCGCCACCTCTGGCTGAAAGTGACGGCGGACGCACAGTTCCCAGGCCCCCGCCACAGCCTGTGCGGCGCCCCATGGTCCCTGCCGCACCCCCACCTGGGTCCCGACCCCTGGGAAAGGGGCCTCAGACCCCAGGGGTGGGCGGGGCTGCTGGCTGCCCGTACAGAGCGGTGAGTCAGGCAGTTTTACTTAATACAATTTTATCAACTTCAGTGCTGACTGCTGCTCTGTGAGAGGGGTTTCCTCAGCTGGTAGCAGGGAAAGCTCGCCCTTTGGGTGCGGGGGATGCTGTGGGGACACGGGTGCCCGGGCAGCGGCACAGGCCGTCGGGTCTGGGTTCCTCAGAGCCCCCAGGGGCCAGCCGCACTTCCTCGGGCAGAGCCCTGGGTGCCACCTCGTTCATGGGGCCCTGGGGCCCCTTGGTGAGCCTCCATCTAACCTGATCCGAGGGCGCAGGACGGGTCTCCCCAGCGGACTCCGACCCCACACAACAGCTCTGGGCGCCACCACCCACCCACCAGTGAGGCCGCACAGCACTCCCCTCGCAGCCGTCCCTGGAAGCCATGTCCCTCTCAGTCCCGCAGACCGGACGCCTTGGGAGGGAGGCACCCACAGGAGGGCGAGCACCCACAGGAGGGGGCACCCACAGGAGGGGGCACCCACAGGAGGGCGAGCGCTCACTGCTGGGGTTGTTTCCCAGTCACTCTGGCTTCCGCACCCAAAGTAACTCGACCTTCTGTCTCAGCCCGATGGGGCATTGGGAGGAGGAGGAATGTGGCTTCAAGAGGAGGGGCCGGCCCTGGCGGTGTGGCTCAGTGGGTAGAGCATCAGCCTGCGGACTGCAGGGTCCCGGGTTGCAGGCTCGATCCCCAGTAGGAGGCGTGCAGGAGGCGGCCGGTCCATGATTCTCATCATTGATGTTTCTATCTTGCTCTCCCTCTCCGAAATCAATAAAAAATATATTTATAAAAACACCCAAAATAACATTAGTCCCAACTGCAGGCCCTTCCTACCATTTGTGCCCAGATCCAAGGCCTGGCTTTTCCTCTCTGCTCCTCTCTAAGCAGTGGCCTCGGCCAGAGACGTCCTCCATTGCCTGAGGGACCGGCCATTCTAGAAAAGCAAACCTGAAAATACTCTCACAGCTGAGAAGGGGCTGGAAAAGGAAAGAAACACCCACCAAACAGAAGGGACACGCAGGGAATGTCATCGCCCTCCAAGGACATAACTGATCCCAACGAGGTTTGTAAAATGACTGCACGTCTCTGCTATCACATGGTCTTCGAGGAAAACCACGCTGTGTGGAAAGGGCTTGGGGACTCGTGAAGGACAGGCTCCCAGAAATGCTGGCACCCCTTCCACGCGTTAACGCTGTGGCACCCACCCACACAACGAATAGGCACTTTCCCGCTACAGGCCTGAGGTCCGGGGGATGCGTCAGCGGGAGGTGGGGGCGGGTGTAGAGGTGCGTGTGCGTGGTGTCTGCGTCGCCTGCTGATTCTCGCAAACGTTGGCTGCATCAGTCAGCTGGAGTCCAGCCGGCTCAGCTCAGCGGTTGAGCACCGACCTGTGGACCAGGGGGTCGGGTCCATTCCCGGTCAGGGCACGTGCCCGGGTTGGGGGCTCGGTCCCAGGCGTGTGGCAATGATTCTCATCTCTCCCCTCCCATCCCTCTGAAATCAATAAAAATATATTCAAACAAACAAAAACGGTGTTCGAGCCGAGCTGCCTGGGAGTGCGGACCTGGTCGGAGGCCCAGCCCTAGAACCAGCCAGGCCGTTTCTCTCCGGCCTCTCACTTCTGTGTTTGGGAAGAGATGGGGGGAAAGAGGGCCGTGGGTGAAAGAGGAAGGCAGGAGGGTCAGAGGCAGCCACAGAACCCTAACCCAAACATGGTGGTCAGGTCAGGAGACGGGGTGGGGACCAGCACGGCCTGGGGGGGCGGGGGGCTCCGGCGCCCCCTCACGACACAGACTGGAGTGGGGCTTCTCGGGGGCTTTTGCCATAAGCTCACTGGCGCTTCCCCACGTGCCCTGAGCGGGTAGGTGGCAGTGGGGCTGAAGGGCAGACATGGCCAGAGCCGGGAGGAGTGGGCAGGGAGGCAGCCTCCCTTCTTCCCTGGCTCCAGAGGGCGGGCAGGTGGCCACCAGGCAGGGGGCAGCGGCCAGAAAGCAGCAGACCCCTCCCTAGCCAGGCTTCGCTTCCCGCGTACTTGAGAAATACCTCGGAGGGGCGGTGACGGCGCCTGTCACCCAGGGTCCGCCTGGTGAGGTTGGTGGGAGCCACACTCCTGGGCAGAAGGGGCTCCGGGCGCGAGGTGCTGCGGCCCCTCCGGGTTCCCAGTGCTGAGAGCTGCTCAGACTTGGCTGAGGATCCCCAGCCTTCAAGCTCCCCCAGGCGCTGTGTCCCCCGGGTCCAGGCCACCAGCGATGCGGGTAGAAAGCCCTGCAGGGAGCCTGGGGATCCTGGCTTCCCCATCCGAGGAGGGTGGGAGCGGGCCCTCACCCGCTGCGCACGGGCACTGCCCTGGCCCCCAGGGCTCTCGCTTGCAGTGTTACAGAGAACCGGAATCAATCGAGCAATTTTCAGAGAGTTCGGAGTCACACTATTCCCCGCGGTGGGCTTAGAGGAAATGAATTCAAATCCTAAGCAGAGCTACAAGCAGAACTTCCCTTTTTATTAAAGAGCCAGCCCTAGGTATGCTTAGTGGTTATCTCGCTGGTGGCCTTGGTAACTACACAGTTCCATCCGATTAAAAAATGCACCGGGCCTGGCATTGAGAGTATGGGCGTATCTAGTCTCTGGCCTACAAGGTCAGACAGCTAAGTTTACCTTCCTCATTATTCAAGCAGGCTAAAGCAGGCTGGAAAGCAAAGTTATTATTATTATTTTTTAGAATAAGAGGCCGTCTAAAGAATAGCAGAGAATTCCAAACAGTAGTTTTACAAAACAGGGGTTAGCCTTCTCAGCACCGCTGTCTCCGGGAGGCCTGGTGGTCGGAGACCTCGCCTGCTTCCGCTGTGAGGTCACGCGGAGACCCGCTTAGAGTGGGAGTCGGCCAGGCCCTCGCCCCGGCCAGCAGACGGGAGGACGCTCAGGAGACAGACGCACAGCGGAGCTGGACGGCCCAGAGC
>NW_005363422.1:19142-20355 GCF_000412655.1 Myotis brandtii
AGGCCGTTCCCATCAGCCCCACCCCGGGCTCCTGCAGTCAGCCTCCCTGCGCAGCCATCAGGCCCGGGATCCTCACCCGCCGGCCAGGCTCACCTCTCCCCACCCTGGACGTCTTCGGGCTCCTCCGGGCCCTGTCCTGTTTGCACGAATCACCCTCCCTCCCCCTGGTCCTTCTCAGCCAAGCTACTGGAAACATCAATTTAAAAAGTCACCAGATGAGATCATTTTCTGAACCCTGGACCAGAGCCTCCTGCCTCCTGCCCGGCTGCCCGCACAACAGCCGGCTCTGCAGTGTGTGAGCAATCACACTGCCCAGTCAGACTGCCCAGCCTGGACAGACACGGTGACCCTGCAGGAGGTGACCAGGCGCTGGCTCTCTCCTGCCTCCATGTCACCGGGGCCAGCGGCCCCTGGTCCACTGATCCACTGTCCTTGCTGTCTTCACAGCCCAGGGCCTGGCAGGAGTGTTGTCCTCACCGCGTGTGCGGGTGGGGAAGCTCAGGCCCAGGCCCGAGGCCCGAGTGGGGTGTTGCCAGGGCTGGAGCCGGCTCTTCTGAAGCTCCCCCTGCCCCGTGTCGACCTGGGTGGGGAGTGAGGGCAGCACTGTGGTCCTCAGGGTGCAGCATGGCAGCACCAGGCACACAGCATTACCTGGTGCCCCAGACCAGCCCGAGTCCCGACCCCCAGACCTGTGAACATGGGAACTTACAGGTAAAGGAAACTTCACACACGTGTTAAGACTCTTGAGATGGGCAGATGGCCCTGGGGGACGGTTATGCTGTGGAGCCCAGTAATCACAGGGTCCTTACAGTGGGAGGCGGGGGGAGCGGGAGGGGGAAGGGAGAGGGGAGAGGGGAGAGGGGGCTAAATGTGATGGAAGGAGACCTGACAGGGTGGTGACATACAGCACAACGTGCAGATGATGTGTTGTAAGACTGTACACCTGAAACCTATACAATGTCATTAACCAATGTCACCCCAGTCGATGCAATAAAAATAACTTGTTTTAAAAGAGGGAGGCAGCCCTGGCTAGAGTGGTAGAGCATCGGCCCGCAGACCGAAAGGTCGCGGGTTGGATTCCCAGTCAAGGGCACATACCTGGGTTCACATACCTGGGTTGCAGGTGCAGGAGGCAACCAATCAATGTGTCTCTCTAGCATTGATGTTCCTCTCTCTCTCTCTCTCTCTCTCTCTCTCTCTCCTCCCTCCCTTC
>NW_005363422.1:20854-22492 GCF_000412655.1 Myotis brandtii
ATGCACTGGGCCTCTAGTTTACATTATGATTCATAACAGTAGCAACATTACAGTTATGAAGTAGCAAGGAAAATAATTTTACGGTTGGGTCGCAACATGTATTTAAAGGGCCGGAAGGTTGAGAACCACTGCTCTAAAAGATCAATGGAAAACAATATCCTGGGAGTTAGGAGGCTCAGAGGCTGAGAGAGGATGGAAG
Source organism: Myotis brandtii (assembly GCF_000412655.1). Lineage (NCBI taxonomy): Eukaryota > Metazoa > Chordata > Mammalia > Chiroptera > Vespertilionidae > Myotis > Myotis brandtii. The sequence continues at coordinate 21,054 of NW_005363422.1, forward strand.
ATGGGAGCAGGGCTGGGAGTCATGTGGGGCCCGGCCCGAGGGATGCAGGTAGCCCTGAGAGGCTGAAGAGGCAAGGCCATGGTCTTCCCTGAACCCCCAGAGGAGCACAGCCCCCCCCCCCGCCCCGAACTGTGAAAGAATGAACGGACTATAACTCTGTGCGCGGTTACTTGCCACAGTGGTTACTTGTCACAGTGGCCACAGGACACTCATGTACCTGCTGACCCCACTCAGGAGGTGCTCCGAGGGTGAGTCAAGACTCAGAGGCGGCGGCAGAGGGGTCCCCGACATTGGGTGCTCAGCCCTGGCGGAAGGAGGGGGTGAGGGCAGCCCAGGTTGCTGATAGGCGACCCCTGCTCCTCAGGTCAGCATCTGGACAGACAGACCCGGCATGACATGGGGACCAGCCAAAGATCAGGCCTCCACGTGGGTGGGCAGAGCAGGCAGCTGTTCAAGGTGAACATGCTTCACCAGCTGGGAGACTGGCCAGCGGGGCAGGTCCCCATTAAAGTGGGGGTCCAGGGGCCGTGAAGTGGGGTGCAGTGTGGTCAGGAGAAGAGCCCTCCCAGGCCCCTCAGGAAGGACACCTCGGCCTGTCCCTGAGCCCCAGCCCTGCTGCATAGGGTGGAGGTAGCTGTGGAGGTCCAGATCCCCCCGCGCCCCCCCCACTGTGCCCCTTGGGGTGGGCAGGGCCAGGGCAGGGACAATGGCAAGAGCTATTTTTGCTTATGCTGCTGCGGCTGCTGCAAAGAAGCATCAATCATTGATGCTCTCGCTTCCCTGCTGCCTGGAGAGGCGGAGAGCCCGGTCCGGGTGGGTGGGGGCTCTGCCCAGAGCCAGGCCTGCAGAGATGTGGCTGGAGCCCCAGCTCCTCGCCCTGCCTCCAACAGTGCCCTGCACCCCAGTCCCAGCACCCAGGTGCCCAACCCTGGGAGGCTTCAGGCAAGCCTGGACCCCCGACCCGCGGGCCAAGGCCAGGGCTGGGTGTGGTCCGGGGTCCTGGGCTGGGGGTCCTGGGGAGGAGGTGGGCCTGTTTGTCAGTGGGGAGAGCACTGCAGGACCCGCCCGGCCCCCACCCAGGGAGGGGTCCCCAGAGGCAGCGTGTATGCCAGGGTGGGGGGGGGGGCTGTGAGGTGGGCCCTCGTCTCCAGCCTCCTGGGGACAGCGATTCCTGAGCCACGCCCAGATGCTGTGGCCGTCTGAAGTCCGGCATCTGTCCCCAGAGGGGACACTGGGACAGGCTGCAGCTGAGAATGATGAGGGCAGCTCCTGGCAGCACAGGGCTCTGCGGCAGGCAGGTGGCCAGGCCTGGGCTGGGGGTCGGGCCCTGGGATCCTGAGGCCAGGCTGGGCTTCCAGGGCCCTGCAGGCGGGAGGAGGGGTGGGAGGGGCAGGGAGCGGTCCAGCGGGAGGAGGCAGGGCCTGTTTGCTGGCCTGGGG
>NW_005363422.1:23095-24227 GCF_000412655.1 Myotis brandtii
CCTCGGAGCTGCTGGGCGTGCGTCCTGCTTGACAATCAGGATGTGCCACTTGGTCACCTGGAGTGAGGCTGCTTCATTTGGGTGGGGGCCCAGGGTCCCCACAACTTCACCAAGGTCACATGCCAGTGGGGACACAGAGCTGTGCCCCAAGGACTCCTAAGACTGCCCGTGTCCCCCGGCACCCACAGCCAGATGGGCGGGCTGAGACCCCCGACAGACCTGCACAGACGCCGGACTTGACTCACTGCGGGCAGAGCAAGGCAGGTCTCCGGGGAGGCGGGGGCAGGGTCTCTGGCCCAGGACTGCTGCCCAGCCTGAGAGAAGACACCAGGGCAGGAGGGGTGAGACCATGCCCGTGTCCCCTCCTGAAGGACAGGGTGTGCCCATCAAACCATGGGCTGGAGACGCAGGAGGCTGCCAGGGCCTCTTCCCGGCAGTGAAGCCGCGTCGGTCTGACCCGCTGCTGGAAGGCTGCCCGGTTGCGGCCGGCTGCCGGGAACTGGAGTCTGAGTCATGCAGCAGCGGCTCACCTGGGCCCTGTGCCGTGTGCATCCAGGGAGCCAGGACACTGTGCACCTGCGTGTGCGTGCGAGCCATGCATGTGCGTGTGTGTGTGTGTGTGCGTGCACGCGTGTCCCATCCCAGCAGGTGGGCTGGGGTGGGTGCCTGTGTGTGGGTGCGTGTGCCTGTCTCTGAGTGCAGGGGACCTGTCCAAGCAGATCTGTACCTTGGACATTGGGCCGAGGGTATTGGGCCGAGTGTATGTGTGTGTGTGTGTGTGTGCGTGTGTGTGTGTGTTTCAAGGCTGTGTGTCCGAGTGGCCCTCTGTTGCAGCCTGGCCTGCAAGTAAAGGTGGCTGTGTGTCCATCTGTCCGTCCCTGCACCAGCCGGCAGCCCCGCCAATGCCCCTCCTTGGGGCTGTGCTCTCCCGGGTCTGTTCTGTCCCGCCCCCCACCCCAGCAGGACTTGCCCTCCAAGGTGCCCGCACAGCCTGAGCCTCCTCACCCCCGACTCCCATGGGAACAGCTCTCCGGGGCTTCCCACTCGATGGCCACTTCCCCGGGGGAGCCTCCGTCTGCATAGCACCCCTGGCCCCCAACCGTCCTGCCGCCCTCACCAGCTCCCCTCCCCC
>NW_005363422.1:25431-26027 GCF_000412655.1 Myotis brandtii
CCCTGCCTGCCTCCTCCCGGGCCTCGCCTGTTACCCGGGCCTCTCTCCCCGCCTCCCATCGCTCACCTGCCTCTCCGGTCGCCCCTTCATCTTACACTGTGGCTCCTGCCCCTGTCCCTGTCGCTCACTGTCCACCTCTCTCCCTGCCGCGGTCCCCCTGCTGTAACCCTCTGGGAGGTTGTCTTGTCCCTAGAGATGCCGCACGTGTGAGTGGGGCGCGAGGGCCGTGGCCACCAGGCCTGCCGTCGAACACGTTTTGGGGGTGAGCAAGATTTAGGGCTGTTGATCTCGGTCCAGGACTGCCCGGCTGGCAGGGCTGGGTCCATGGTGTGGCTACTAGGCGGCCAGGCCCCTGGGCGGGTGGTGGCTGTGGCAGGAATGGACCTGAAGTCTGGGGTTTGGTGAGGGACCTGAGGGGGTCAGAGGTCAGGCCACAGTGCTAGGCGAGGGGAGGGGGTGTTGTGCCTCGGGCCTGGGGATGACCGCCAGGTGCTCTCTGTCCCCGTCTGCCAGGCCTGGCCCTCAGGGTCTTGCAGGGAGGGTGGGGCGGAGGCTGTCCTCCCGGCCTCAGGTCAGGGATGCGGGTCAGGGAAGCA
>NW_005363422.1:26044-28849 GCF_000412655.1 Myotis brandtii
CGCTGCCGGCGGGGGCTGGGCTCAGCGGCTTCGGTGCAGACTGGACCCCCCTCCTTGGGGAGAGCAGATCAATGAGGGTGATGGCGCTGCTGGTGCCGGGGACGGGGTGCTCCCGCCTGGGCACACCCTCCAGCCACAGCGGGACCTGTCGTGGCCCCCCCTGCTCCCCATTTGTCTGATGATACCGAGGCCCAGCTGACCTCCTGTGTGGGCCTCCCTCACCCAGATGGGAGCCGGCCGGAGACTGACAGCCACTGTGGGTCCACAGCCCCCAGCCCCCGCCCCCTCCCCTAGGGCTGGCCCTGGCCCACGTCCCTGGGATCCAGCACATCCCAGGGAGAGCAGAGGGGGCCTGAAGGACGCGGGGCGTCGCTCTACCTCCGCCCAGAGGCCGCCCCCGGCTGCAGGCTCAAGGGTCCATCTCGCCGGCCTCCTGCCTCTCAGAGGCCTGGGCCCTCCCCATTCGAGGCCCTCATTCTCTGCTTGATTTTGGTGGTTCCCTGGCCTCCTGGCGTCCAGCTAGGCGTCCGCTCTCAGGGATGGAGGTCAGTGCCTCTGGCGGGCAGTGGTGGGAGACCTGCTGCATCAGAGCGGGGGTGGGGGGGGAGCCTGCATCCCTGATAAGGCCCCAGGGGCTTGGTCCAGGCCTTTTCCAGCGGAGATTCCTCCCTGGCAGGCTCGGAGGGACCACACGCCCTGGTCTCTCCACCCACCCAAGCCTGCCCCCTGCACCAGCCAGGCAGGGCGGGTCTGCACCCCTATCCAAAGTCTAGGGGGAGAGAGCCATGTCCCGTCCAGCCTGCGTGTAAAGGCTGCCCCCTGGTGGCTGTGCAGGGAACACACCCAGCCTCCCCCCACCAGACCAGGTCCAGCTCCCTCCCCACACCCCCAACTGCCCTCCCAGGTGACCCTTCCCTCTTCCAGAATGTCCCGTGCCACCCCCACACCCACGCAGGACCCCGAGTCCTTAACCCGGGGCCACGGGTTCCTTCCTGAGGCACAGCAGGGTGTGGGCAGCTGGGCTGACCGGGAGCCCCTGACCTCCGGTCGGGGGACTGGCCTTACACCTGAGAGCCCTGGCTTGGCCGGAGCCCCCATCGGAGAAGCTCCCACCAGGGCCAGGGAGGCCAGTGCTGACCATGCGGGGGGCTGGGGGCTCTGGGAATGCCAAGGCCTCCCCAAGGGCAGGGCAGTGCTGGCTCCCCCACCCCCGTGGCCCCATCCTCCTGCATGGCCCAGGGCTGGAGGAGCTGGAGGGGCTGGAGGGGCTGAAGGGGCTGGAGGGGCTGGATCTTGCATCTGTGAACAGGTAATGGCAGAAGCACTTTCTAAAATGGAAAAGTGGACCTGGGCCCGCAGCTGGGAGGTGGGGTGGGGCGGAGGCAGCCCCCCTGTGCCCGCCCTCCCAGGGCTGGTCCCTGCCCCCGGGGCTGGAGGGACTGGAGGAGCTGGAGGGGCTGGAGGGGCTGGAGGGGCTGGATCTTGCATCTGTGAACAGGAGTGACCACAGCTGCCACGTCCAAGGTCAGGCAGAGCTGGGCAGCCGGGCAGCCGGGCAGCCGGGCAGGCAGTCTTCGCGCTGTCCACACTAGTGCAGGGCTGTGTCCTGTCCCCATTTTGCAGATGGGAACACTGAGTCTAGGAGCAGCGTGGAGGCTCTCTGGCCTCTGCAGGGCCCGGAGCGGCCATGTCGCATGCTTTACGCAGTGACGCATGACCGGTGCCGGCTCGGCCCTGCCCCACCGGGCAGGGGTGGGCATGGAGGAGGAGGCAGGCGAGGTCATCTTGGCCCTGGTGCCAACCCTCCCGACCCCTTCATGAGACAGACTCTCAAAGCCACTGCTGGGGATGGCTGTGCCCCTGACAGCGCCCCTGGGTCTGGGACAGCTCGGCACGCGCCCCAAGTCCTGGGAAAGGGGCTCCACTGGTTCAGTGCCCAGAGGCCCCGCCTCCCCTGGGCACTTAAGCAGCGTGTGCCCACCCCACCTGGGCCCATGGTGTGTGGACCTGCGGCAGGAAGGCCCTTGTGGCCTTGTCTCCCTCGGTCCCAGCTCTTCTGTCCTGGACCAGCCAGGAGCCGCCTCTTCCAGGAAGGCCCCCTGACTGCTGGGCCCACCCACTCTCCTTCAGGCTCTGACCCTCTCTGCCTCCTTCCAGGGCGGCCCTTTGTTGAAGGCCCCTGTGTTTTAGGTTCGGCCTGGGGGTGAGCCACGGGCAGGTGGGGTGAGGCACTGGCCATCTGGGGGCCCTGCCACCCACTTCAGGGCTGAAAACCCAGACCTTCCCAGCTTGGTCCTCTGCCTGGGAGGAGGCGGACCCTGCGCTCAGAGCTCATGTGAGGGGGTCTGTCTGCCTTCCGAGGGGAGGGCCGGGGACGTGGAGGTCATGCAGCAGAGGGAGTCAGGCAGCCTCAGGGGCAGGGGCAGTCAGGGAGGGCTCCTCGGAGGAAGGCTGTCAGACGGCGACAGCGCACGTGCAGGAGGCCTGGAGAGTGTTGGCTGGGGGAGCAGCAAGTGGCCAACAGGGTGGGGGTTCAGGGGAGCGGGCGGGGGCCAGGCTGTCAGGAGGGAGGGCTCTTTTGAGGGCACCAGGACACTCCAAAGGGTGTCAGGGCAGGTCCTGAGGGGAGGGGAGAGGCTGGACGAGAAGATGGGGGGCTGAGGGCTGAGAGGGGAGCTGGGGTGAGCCCAGAGCGGTCTGGGTGTGCACCCGGGGAGAACCGCTGCCTCCCTGACCCCCACCCCCATCTCCACTCCAAGGCAGCTGCGACCTGTGGGGGGTCAGAGCCTTGGGGGCGTCTCTGCC
>NW_005363422.1:30364-30806 GCF_000412655.1 Myotis brandtii
GAGTGAGGGGGGGCCGGGGGTGGGGGGACCGAGCCTGGGGGGTCAGGGAGGGCCCAGCTCGCAGGCCCCAGAGCAGAAGGGCTGGAGGTGCCACCCTCGGCTTCCCAGGTTGGGGCCCGACCAAGGCGACCCCACGGTGCAGGGCCTGAGGTCAAGGAGGCCGTGGGGTTCAGGAGACGGGGCCCCCAGGCTGAGGAGGGGGTGCGGCGACCCTGCCCCCTGCCAGCCCCTCCTGCTCCTAGCTAGGCTCAGCAGGTGAGAGCGTGCGGCCGTGGGAGGAGTGGCCTCACCGGCCGGCAGGCCTGGCTGCTGTCCTCTCTCCCCGGCAGTAAAGTTGTTTGTGGCTGTTAAGGTTTTAGGGGTGGAGGCAGCCAGGAGGGGCCTGGGGGGCACACCCCAGGGCCTCTGACCCGTCTGCCCACCCAGGCTCCCTGCGCGGGGG
>NW_005363422.1:32112-33277 GCF_000412655.1 Myotis brandtii
GGTCTGTGGGGCCCGGCGGGGGGCAGAGCTGGGCTGTGCACCTCCCCACCCCCCTGCTCTGCCCCCGCTGCTGTTGGAGGGGCTTCCCCCAAGCTGGACCATGTGACGGGGTGGGGGGGGTCCTGAACTTGTTTGGCATCTGGGGCCCCTAGAGTTTGTGGAGGGCGTTCAGGCAGCCGCCCGCTTACCTAAAGGGGACAGGTGGGCCTGGGGCCGAGGGGTCAGCCACCGTCAGGGGCCGCCCTGTGCTGGGCACCTGGGGGCTGGCCTCTCAGCCCCGAGAGAGAAGCAGGCTCTGCCCCCGGGGCCCCTCTGGGGTGGCCACGCCTTTGGCTGTTGGGCCCGTGGAGTTGGGGGCTGCCTGCCCGCCCCGTGCCTCAGTCTCCCCAGTTATTGCAGGAGACACGCTGAGCCCTGAGCCCACCTGCTGCCCCTCTCGGTCCCTGAAACTCGGCTGCGCCCTCGGGCTGGGCAGGGCCCTGCCCAGCAGGTCTCAGGCCCCACGTTGCCCGGGGAACATGCAAACGCGCCCACCACACCTGGCCCCACCTGGAGGCCTGTGCTGGGCCAGTGGCTGTTTGGATGCAAACGGGTTTTGTTTCAGCACCATTGCCACCCAGGGGACTCCCACTGGGCATGGCCCCTCCAGGTCCCCTCTCCGCTCCCACAGGCCTGTGCTCTGCCCCCTCCAGCCACTTCCTGGCACGCTCCCCCCCCCCAAAGATTCCAATTCCTGGGACTGCAGCTTTCGGGATGAAGGGGTGCCCCCTCCGTGCACCCCAAGTCCAGGGCCTCCTCCCTGGAGTGTTTAAGGCCTGATCAGGTGGCGTTTGAGGCCGCAGAGGGTTGGGGCGGGGCCCTGAGCCAGGAGGAGGGGGAGGGGCATGTCACCTGCAGGTCCCCCTGTGAAGTGGGGCTCTGGTGCCCTTATAATCATCATCACTATCTGAGGGGACTGCGGGCCGGGCCTCTCCTGTCTTTGGGCTGCGGGTGGGGCCTGGCCCGGTCAGGCAGCTGATGGGACGCCCGCGCTGGGGGCGGGGGTGAGTGCCCTCAGGACAGAACGGCAGCGAGATGCTCGGGGCCTGGGCGCCCTCCTGGTCCCCCCGCAGGGCCTGTGGGGCCTGGCACCTGGCCTTGCAGGGCAGCCAGCATTTCTTCCTTC
>NW_005363422.1:33967-34778 GCF_000412655.1 Myotis brandtii
CCCGTGCCTCAGTCTCCCCAGTTATTGCAGGAGACGCGCTGAGCCCTGAGCCCACCTGCTGCCCCTCTCAGTCCCCGAAACTCGGCTGCGCCCTCGGGCTGGGCAGGGCCCTGCTCGTTCCAGGAGATCTGCCCGCTCCTCCCCTTCTTCGTGCATCACTCCCTGCTCCAGCACTTATTATGCACCTACTGCGTGCCTGGCTCTGGCGCTGGGTGAGCAGAGTGGGGGACCAGGGAGCTGGCAGTGGCCGGAAGGGGTGGCAGGTGGCCGGGTGGGTCTGTGAGTTGGCGGAGGAAACAGGGTGAGAAGCTCGGGGGTGAGGGGAGAGCCCGGAAGGTTGGGGTGCAGGCACAGCAGGGCGGGCGGCCGTGTGGCTTGGGGGGCCCTGAGCCTCGCTGACCGCTGACCGGGAGGTAGCAGGGAGCTTTGAGAGGTGCTGTGGAAAGGGTGTCCTGTGACCTCTGATGGGGTGGCTGACCACAGGGGCTGCTGAGAGGGCTGGTGGGGAGGCGCGAGCCCCCCCAGATCTCAGGGACCCAGGCTGGTCCCGGCCCCTCTGGAGCCCCGGGGCACAGCGGGAGCCCGGCCTCCTGACCACAGTTATCTCGAGAGACAGCGGGAGGGGTGGCCGCCTCGGGTCTGGCGGTCTCATGACCGGTCAGCCGAGCCCAGCGCTGTCCTCGTGCAGCTCCAGGGCGAGGGGGCTGTGTCCAGGGGGAGCCTACGGGGGGGCGTGGGGGTCACTCCCACCTCTGCCCGGCTCATGCACCGGAGCTTGAAGCAGGGTCCTAGGCCCAAACACACTAGTCCA
>NW_005363422.1:35901-36133 GCF_000412655.1 Myotis brandtii
TTCCACTGCCCAGCCCAGCGGCCCCCCTGCTGGCCGGCCCTGGGCAGGCGGCTTCCCCTCTCGGCCTCAGTTTCCCCACCGCCTGCCCACACTCACTCACTGTGGGGGTGGGTGAGGGTCTGGAAGGGAAACCACCGCCCTAGAGAGTGGGATGGGCTGAGGGGGGAGGGTGGGCTCCGCAGGATGGGGTCCGGTTCCCACCCCTCCCCCCACAAGGCCAGAATCCTGAATC
>NW_005363422.1:36318-37229 GCF_000412655.1 Myotis brandtii
CCCCCCATCCCCGCCCCCAGTGCTTCTGGGTGGCCGGGGTGGTCCTGGGACATTTCCAGGGGAATCAAGGCTCAGAGAGGGGACAGGCTCCCTCAGGGTCACACAGCAAATCGGCCAGAGAGCAGCCGCCAAACTCGCCCTCCCCCAGCACCGGCTTCCCATCTGCTCTGGAGGGACCCCCCGCCCTGCTGCCTCCCCCCCCAATCTCCAGCGGCGGGTGCTCAGGGCAGTGGGGGCCTCGCTATTTCTCCGAATACTTCGGGGGGGCGGGCTGCACCCGGAGTGGAGGGAAGTGGGTCGGGTTTGGGGGCTGAGTCAGCACACACCATTGTCTTCCCGGCGGTGGCCAGCGTCCCCCTAGGGCTGCGTCCAGTTCCTCTGAACGTTCAGTTTTATTGGCATCACGTCTCCGGTTTCCGCATTTCACTCGCAGGGAGCGGGGAATGTTTTTCTGGAAACCAGCCCCTTTGGCTCGGCGCCGTGTTGCCAAACTTCATCCACACGCCCGGGCACCGTTCGTCCGCGTGCCTTGCCCAGGACATTCCACGGGACAAAACCCACCACTGTTTTCTTTCTTATTTTTTTTAATTTTTTTTTTAGTGGGCAATGTTTAAAATCTTTATTGTTCAGATTATTTCAGTTGTTCCTCTTTTTTCCCCCCATAGCTCCCCTCCACCCGGTTCCCACCCCACCCTCTGCCCTTACCCCTCCCACTGTCCTCATCCATAGGTGCACGATTTTTGTCCAGTCTCTTCCCGCACCCCCCACACCCCTCCCCCCCTGGAGAATTGTCAGTCCACTCCCTTTCTATGCCCCTGATTCTATTATATTCAGCAGTTTATTCTGTCCATCAGATTATTTATTCACTTGATTTTTAGATTCACTTGTTGATAGATGTGTATTTGTTGTTC
>NW_005363422.1:37330-41417 GCF_000412655.1 Myotis brandtii
GGGCCTGTCCTGAGGACTGAGGGTGCTGGGCCCCTCCTGGGTCAGCTGACCCCTCCCGACCCCCCCTCCCATTGCTGCCCCCTGGAGGTCCCTGTGAGTCGCTAGCCCAGTGTTTTCCTGCCCGTTTTTCAGTTGCGCCGGCGACTCTCCTTTTGGGGTGCAGCTCCCTGTGCACTGGGGGTGCGGGGGGCTGCCTGGCAAACTGTTGTGTCTCTTCGCCCAGGGACGGCTTGACCTTTCACCCCCACCCCCGCAGGTGCCCTTTGACTAACAGAAGCTCTTTACGGTGTCAGGTGGCTTTTTCCGGCCACTCGGGTCCTGGTTAAGGACTGTTTCCCTCACCCCAGGTCATTTCCATTCGTCTTGGGAAGTTTGATTTTCTGCGTTTGTTGTTGCTAATCCTCACCCGAGGGTATTTCCCATTGATATTAGAGAAAGTGGAAGGGCGGGGAGAGGGAGAGACAGAGACATGATGTGAGAGAAACATGGATGGGTTGCCTCCTGCATTCGCCCTGACCAGGGCCCGGCCGGGGAGGAGCCTGCAACCGAGGTCCGTGCCCTCGACCGGAATGGGACCCGGGACCCTTGTGTCCGAGGGCCGGGCTCTACCCACTGAGCCACTGGCCGGGGCCTGGATTGTTAAACCACCCCTCGGCTCTGCCTCTCCCAGGAAGCGCACACTTCCTGCGGCCGATGCGGGGGCGCCAGGAGCACGTTTCCATGTGGGTGCCAGGGGCTCCCGGCTACGGAAGGGACTGCTGTCTGTCTGTCTGCTCCTGGGAGTTTGGTTCGTTCCCTTGGTCTGAATTCGCAGTTGCCTGGTGACTGCTGATGCCGACTGCGTCTGGTCTTGTGCTATTGGTCATATTTGGGATGTGTCTGTTCAAACCTTTTGCCCATCCCCCCCTAATATATTTGTATTGATTTCAGAGAGGAAGGGAGAGGGAGAGAGTGTTGGAAACATCAATGATGAAAGAGAATCATGGATCGACTGCCTCCTGCACGCCCCCCCCTCCCCCCCAGGGATGGAGCCCACAACCCGGGCCTGTGCCCTGATGGGGAATCTCACCGTGACCTCCTGGTTCCTAGGTTGAGTCTTAACCACTGGGCCACACAGGCTGGGCTCTTTTGCCCATGTTTAATGGCGTGTCTTGTCTTTTTCTATCCTGTTGTGGTTCCGGGTGCCAGTCCTTTGTCAGATACATGCGTTGCTTTTTCATTTCCTGAAGAATTTCCACCCTGGTCGGGTATCTCAGTGGTTAGAGCGTCGTCCCCCAAAGCCAAGGTTGTGGGTTCGATCCCTGATCAGGGCACGTAGGAGAATCAGCCAGTGAATGCATGGATGGGTGGAGTAACAAACTGATGCCTCTCTCTCTCTCTCCCCCTTCTTCCCTTCTCTCGAAAATCAATCAACCAAAAAAAAGCAAACAAACCCAAAAACTTTACAAAAAAGATGCCTCTCCAGACCAGAGGTGTTCATTAAGACGGAACGTGCTTAACCCACTTTCTCTTACGAGTCACGCCTTCCGTGTCCCGCTGGCGGCCTCGCGCCCCTCCCGGGCCTCCTGCCTGGTTTGCAGCTTTCGGCCGCACACTTAGCTCTGTGACTCCTGTAAATTCATTTCCATGTGTGATGTGAGGTAAAGACCCGGGTTCCCCCCAAATACATATCCCGTCGACCCGGCACCGCTGTGGGGAAGCGATTGTTTCTCTTTTGAAATAACTTGCCTGCCTGTCAAAAGCCGGCTGCGCACCCGGAGCGTGGTCTACGCAGGACTTTCTGTCTGTCTACACCGCACGGCCTCAGCCCCACTGGGAGCCAGAGAAACACCTCGGTGGCTTAAATCATTTTACACTTATTGAGACTTTTTAAAAAAATGTCTTTATTGGTGAGAGAGAGAGAGAGAGAGAGAGAGAGAGAGAGAGAGAGAGACGTCAGTTGGCTGCCTCCAGCAGGCCTGGCTAGGATTCCAACCAGCGACCTTTGGCTCGTGGGACGATGCTCAACCAACCGACAGGCCAGCCAGGGCTGGGACATTGTTAATGAGCCGCATGCAGTCGTCTTGGCGACGGTCCCAGGTGCCCTTAGCAAGAGAGCGCGCGTGTCAGGCAGCGTGGTCCCTGGCGCCCGAGGCTGAGGGCGGGCGGGCCTGCGCTGTGCTCGCACCTGTGCGGGGTCACAGGCTGCGGTCCCTGAGCGGAGTGGGCCCCGCGGGGACAGTGGACCTGCCTGTTTGTCCTCCCGGTTTTCCCATCCATGTTCTAGACTCTGGGGGCAGGCGTCCACGGATCAGGTGCAGGTTGGAGGTGTGACCGCCGCCGCCCACGCTGGGCACGGCATGGGACGCCCTCTCCTGCCCCATCCTTAGACTGTCTGCTGTCCCCCCAGCCCTCCCCCTCGAGGGGCCGCTCCTCCCGTGGCCTCTGCTTGTCCTTGACCCCTCCCGACCCCCCCTCCCATTGCTGCCCCCTGGAGGTCCCTGTGAGTCGCTAGCCCAGTGTTTTCCTGCCCGTTTTTCAGTTGCGCCGGCGACTCTCCTTTTGGGGTGCAGCTCCCTGTGCACTGGGGGTGCGGGGGGCTGCCTGGCAAACTGTTGTGTCTCTTCGCCCAGGGACGGCTTGACCTTTCACCCCCTCCCACACGGGCCATTCGCCGCGGGACGCTCCCGAGGCTGCAGACTATCAGTTCATTATGTTTTCTGGTGAATTGTCCCCGATTTATCATTATGAAGGACAATTCTTCATTGCACTACACACATATATATATTTCTTTGGTTTTACTTTTTTATTTTTTATTCTTGTTTTTTCTTTGGTTTCACTTTAAAACTGCACACACATATATATATGTTTAGTTCTAGCATACAGCTAGGTCTCGCTTCTTCATCTCATCTGACAATCTCTACTTTTTGTCTCAAATTTTAAACCCCTTTATGTTTAAGGGAATTGTTGATATGGTTGGTTTAAATCCTACTGTCCTGCTAATCGCTCTCTATTTCATCCCATCCGTTCTCCGCTCCTCTTTCCGTACCTGGCTTTTAGGATTAATTAGATATATTTATGTACATAATCACACAATAATACACATAATATGCATACATCGTGTACATTTATATGTAACATGTTCTTAGTATTCCATTTTATTTCCACTATTAGCCTCTTTTCTAATGGGCTTATGGTTTGCATGATGCATTTATTAAATTTTTTTGTTAATCCTCATCCAAGGATATTTTTCCATTACTTTTTACAGAGAGAGGGAGGGAGAGAGTGAGAGAAACATCGATGTGAGAGAGACACATCGATGGGCTGCCCCACACGCACCCCCACCTGGGCCGGGGATCGAGCCTGCAACCCAGGAAGGTGCCCTTGAGCGGAATCGACCCCGAGGCCCTTGGGTTCGAGGGCTGACGCTCGAACCAGTGAGCGCCCCGGCCAGGGCTCCTGGCATCCCGCTCTGCTGTCCAGTCCCCGCAGGGAATTTCCGACTCCAGGCTGTCGGCCGGGTGTTCTGTTTTTTATAATGTGTCTCTTTATGGCCGTCTTCCTTCCCAGTCATCCTCTAAACATGCTTTCCTCTAGCTTTTTGGACAATTTTATTCATTTTTTCCAGGTTTCCAGTTTGTCCTCGATCATTTTATTTTATTTTAAATCTTTACTGTTGGAAGTATTACACAGGCCGTCCTCTTCCCCCTCAACCTCTGCCAGCCGCCCCGTCCCCGTCCCCGTCCCCGTCCCCCCCTCCCCGGACAGGTGTGTACAGTTGCTCTGAAGCCTGTGCCCCTGGGAGACAGCCCGTCCCTGCCCTGCTCCCGGCCGAGGCCTCTGCCCGCCATGGAGTTTCTGTCCAACGCTGGCCTCGCTGGCTACACCCTGTGCTGCTCGGCTTCCGCTGGGGCTGGGGTTGGTTTGTTCAGTCACTTTCTTGGAGAAACCTGTGAAGTCTGTCCCTTTGTCTGAGTTCCCCTTCTTCTGGCTCCCTGCCCGCCCGTGGCCGTGGGCCCTCCCCCGCCCGCCTGTGATCTCGGACTCAGCGTCCAGGACGGGGCGACACCACCTGGATGTGCACCTGCTCCTGGGCCCCACCGCCAGG
>NW_005363422.1:41936-46013 GCF_000412655.1 Myotis brandtii
TGATCGGCTGCCCTCTCTGCCCCCCACCCCTCCCTTCAGCTGGTCAAGCAGGTGTGCGCACACGTGTGCGCATATGTGTGTGCACATGCATGTATGTATGCACGCGCGCACATGTGCGCATGTCTGTGCACGTGTGTGAGGAGCAGATCTCATGCTCCTGTGGGCGGCAGGGGCGGAGACAGGTGATGCCCCACTGGGAGGCCCTCAGCCCCCTCTGCACGCAGCCCCGCCCGGGGGTTCCTGCCTCCCCAAGTCACTCGGTCCCCGGGCCGGGCAGGAGGGTGACCCGGTATCTGTGGCCGCAGGAAGACACGCAAAGCCGGCCAGGCTCCTCCGGGCGACGGAGGTCCTGGTGGAAGCGGGATTCCGGGGACTCGCGGACGTTTTCCAGGATGAGCCGTTCGGAGGTGCGTCTGGTGGGAACGGGGTCAGGGAGGTGGACCGCCCCCCAGGGCTCCAGCCAGAGGACCAGGCTGAGCAGAGGAGCGGTGCCGGAGCCGAAAGCTGCCCACACACCTCCCTGCTCGGCCGCATGTGGTTGAGGCTGCTGCCTGCTGCACGGGCTGCGGAAGGTGCTGGATTCTGTGGGCTCCCAGCAGGGAGGGGGCACTGCCCCTGAGGCCACCTGTCTGTCATCGGGGTCCCTGGCAGTCCTCAAGCCCTGCCGGCCACGCCCAGGCCAGGCAGGCCGCGCCCTTTGCTGCTTTTCCCTCCGCATTTGTGACCCGGGCGGGCGGCTTGAGCACCAACGGCCTCATTGGCGACCAGAGCTCACAGCGAGTGAAGAATGAACAACATGGGGGAGGGAGGTGGGGGAGGGGGGCATGGAGGCTCTGACAGCTGGGAGCAGAAGCCCCTCCCCTTTGCTCCCCAAGTCCCCTGGGGCTGGAGGGCTGTGGACGGGCTGCCCCTGAGTCCTGGCAGGTGGGAGCGGGGACAGGAGGCGGCCAGCCCCCCTAGGCGGCTGCAGCTGGCTTCCTGCAAAACGGCTCTCCTGGAGGAGGCAGCCCCAGCACTGGGCCCATGGCAGGACGCGCACGTGCTCACCCAGGCCCCGGGGTGCTCTGCTCCGTCCACGCAGGAGGCGACCGAGGTGACACTGAAGACCGAGGTGGAGGCCGGCGCCAGCGGCTACAGCGTCACGGGCGGCGGGGACCAGGGCATCTTTGTCAAGCAGGTGCTGAAGGACTCCTCGGCCGCCAAGCTCTTCAGCCTGAGAGAAGGTGCCCTGGTCGCCCGTCCCTGCTCCCCTGGTCCCATCAGCATGGGAGGGTCTGCAGGGGCCGGGCCAGCCCGGAGCTCAGGATGTCGCCCCCTTGCTGGGCTCTCTCCCCTGTGACAGGGGGGACACCTGCCCGCGCAGAGCTCCGTGGAGGGAAGGGCTGGGCACATGGCGACTCCCTCTTGTGCACACACCCCTGCAGGCCCCTCCGCACCCCTGCAGGCCCTCCATACCCATCCAGGCCTCTCCGCACCCCTGCAGGCCCCTCCACACCCCTCCGCACCCCTGCAGGCCCCTTCGTCCCAGCAAGGGCGAACCTGGGGGAGCTAAGGCCACGACCCCTCTGTCTCTGTCTAGGGGATCAGCTGCTCAGCGCGACCGTCTTCTTTGACCACATTAACTACGAGGATGCTCTCAAAATACTTCAGTACTCAGAGCCGTACAAGGTCCAGTTCAAGATCAAACGGAAGCTCCCGGCTGCAGGGCCCGAGGACTGGGCCTCCAGCACCGCTCAGCGCGCCCCAAAGCACACAGGGACCCAGGTGAGCCCGCCGTGGCCCCGGGGAGGCCGGAGGGGGGGTGGCCCTGAGCCCAGGGCCGCGGACTGCTTGTACCGGCTCCAACCGGCTCCTCTCCCTGCCCGGGGTGCTCTGCTCCGTCCACGCAGGAGGCGACCGAGGTGACACTGAAGACCGAGGTGGAGGCCGGCGCCAGCGGCTACAGCGTCACGGGTGGCGGGGACCAGGGCATCTTTGTCAAGCAGGTGCTGAAGGACTCCTCGGCCGCCAAGCTCTTCAGCCTGAGAGAAGGTGCCCTGGTCGCCCGTCCCTGCTCCCCTGGTCCCATCAGCATGGGAGGGTCTGCAGGGGCCGGGCCAGCCCGGAGCTCAGGATGTCGCCCCCTTGCTGGGCTCTCTCCCCTGTGACAGGGGGGACACCTGCCCGCGCAGAGCTCCGTGGAGGGAAGGGCTGGGCACATGGCGACTCCCTCTTGTGCACACACCCCTGCAGGCCCCTCCGCACCCCTGCAGGCCCTCCATACCCATCCAGGCCTCTCCGCACCCCTGCAGGCCCCTCCACACCCCTCCGCACCCCTGCAGGCCCTCCATACCCATCCAGGCCCCTCCGCACCCCTGCAGGCCCTCCACACCCCTCCGCACCCCTGCAGGCCCTCCATACCCATCCAGGCCCCTCCGCACCCCTGCAGGCCCTCCACACCCCTCCGCACCCCTGCAGGCCCTCCATACCCATCCAGGCCTCTCCGCACCCCTGCAGGCCCCTCCACACCCCTCCGCACCCCTGCAGGCCCCTTCGTCCCAGCAAGGGCGAACCTGGGGGAGCTAAGGCCACGACCCCTCTGTCTCTGTCTAGGGGATCAGCTGCTCAGCGCGACCGTCTTCTTTGACCACATTAACTACGAGGATGCTCTCAAAATACTTCAGTACTCAGAGCCGTACAAGGTCCAGTTCAAGATCAAACGGAAGCTCCCGGCTGCAGGGCCCGAGGACTGGGCCTCCAGCACCGCTCAGCGCGCCCCAAAGCACACAGGGACCCAGGTGAGCCCGCCGTGGCCCCGGGGAGGCCGGAGGGGGGGTGGCCCTGAGCCCAGGCATACCCATCCAGGCCCTCCACACCCCTGCAGGCCCCTCTGCACCCCTGCAGGCCCCTCCACACCCCTCCGCACCCCTGCAGGCCCCTTCGTCCCAGCAAGGGCGAACCTGGGGGAGCTAAGGCCACGACCCCTCTGTCTCTGTCTAGGGGATCAGCTGCTCAGCGCGACCGTCTTCTTTGACCACATTAACTACGAGGATGCTCTCAAAATACTTCAGTACTCAGAGCCGTACAAGGTCCAGTTCAAGATCAAACGGAAGCTCCCGGCTGCAGGGCCCGAGGACTGGGCCTCCAGCACCGCTCAGCGCGCCCCAAAGCACACAGGGACCCAGGTGAGCCCGCCGTGGCCCCGGGGAGGCCGGAGGGGGGGTGGCCCTGAGCCCAGGGCCGCGGACTGCTTGTACCGGCTCCAACCGGCTCCTCTCCCTGTGTTCCAGGACGAGGATGTCGCCGAGGGGAGCGCAGACACACCCGTGAAGACGCTGGAGAGAGACGGGGACCAGGAGAGGCTCATCTCCAAGTCCAGGGCAGGCAGAGGCCGGCGGGCCCAGAGGGAGAGGCTGTCCTGGCCCAAATTCCAAGCCACGAAGAGCAAGCGTGGGCCCCGGAGGTCGCACAGCTCCTCCGAGGCCTACGAGCGGGGCCAGGCCCCCAATGGGTCCCCCACGAGCTCGGACACGGAGGCCCAGTTCCTGGCAGAGGAGCGGGAGCGGGAGCGGACGGCAGGGGCCGGCAGCCAGCGGAGGAGGAGGAGGTTCCTAAACCTGAGGTTCAAGGTGGGCTCCGGGAAGGGACCATCGCCGGTGGGGCGCCGAGGCAGAGTGGCCGGAGGCGGGACTATCCAGACCCCCCACCTTGCAGAGGCAGGGTCCTGGGGTGACAGCCGACAGGACACCAGGGCTGCGGCGCAGGGCAGGAGGGAGGGCGGGGCGGCAGAGACCCCGGAGGGGCCACCTGTTGTGAGCATGGAGGGTGGAACGGGCATGGCGCCCAGACGCCGAAAGAAGACAAAGGTGGGGCAGGGCCACGGGGAGAGTGTGCCGCGGGGGACAGCCGGGGCGGGCCACGGGGAGGGAGGCAGAGGCTGGACACGGGCATTGACAGGTGATCCCTGCAAGACCCTGCCGGTGAGGCCGCCCATGGGGCCACCAGCCGAGTACCAGACCCGAGCACCAAACCTACAGACGCCCACCTCCAGCTTTTCCACAGGAAAAGAGCTGGGCACCGCAGGAGGCAGGCAGGCCC
>NW_005363422.1:46080-61661 GCF_000412655.1 Myotis brandtii
ATGGAGGAGGCAGGGCCCAGACACCGCATGGGACAGAGTCCCCGCAGCGCACGGGCCACACGGGGAGGATGCCAGAGCAGAGAGGGGCGCGGCAGGACTGAGAGAGGGCAGCAAAAGGGGGGACAGTGACGTGGGGGGCGGGGAGGAGAAGAGGAAAATGCTAGGGTTGAAAATGCCCTCGTTTGGATGGTCCCCTGAGGAGGCGAAGCCCAGGGCAGGAACACGGGGACAGGAAACAGACAGAGAGACCCAGAGACACAGACACTTCACGGCTGTCAATTTGCAGATGGACCCAGAGGACGCCGATGGGAAGGAGAGAGGAGCCCAGAAACACCCAGCAAGGAGGACAGCGGAGAGGGACCGGGGGGCCAAGCCGGAGGGCAGCCTCGGCCTCGGGGACAAGGAGGTGGTCGCCCACGACAGCAAGTTCAAGATGCCCAAGTTCAGGATGCCTTCCTTCTGCACGTCAGGGGCAGCCATGGAGGCCTCAGGGGACCTGTCCCTGCCAAAGGCTGAGGCAGACGTGTCCCTGCCCTCCATCCAGATGGACGTCAAGGCCAGTGACCTCAGTATGGAGCTCCCATCGGCCGACGTGGACATCAAGACAGGCGAGCTGGGAGTGAAGCTCCCGGAGGGCCACCTGCCCGAGGGAGAGCTCGAGGGACCCTCCTCCGGAATGGGGTTCAAAGGGCACCTGCCCAAGGTGCACATGCCCAGCATGAAGATGCCCAAAGCAGACTTCAAGGGCCCCCAGGTGGACATCAAGGGGCCCAAAGTGGACCTGAAGGGCGCCAAAGGGGAGGTGTCGGCCCCTGACATGGAGGTGTCAGTGCCCAGCATGGAGGCGAACATCCAGGCACCAGGCCCAATGGCGGAGGGAGACGTTGTCCTGAGGGACAAGGAGGTGGACACCTGGGATGGGAAGTTCAAGATACCCATGTTCAAGATGCCGTCCTTCGGAGTATCGAGGCCAGAGATAAATTGGGGGACATCTGTGGACATGCCCGAGACCGAGTCGACAGGGGAGGCGAGACTTCCTTCCCTGGAAGGTGAGATGCGAGTCCCAGAGGGTAGCATCCACTTGCCATCTGCTGACCTCGAGCTCCCTGGGGGAGAGTGGGAGGTGGCCGTCCCCAAGGGAGAGGTGACCAAGGGAGAGCTGAAGGGCAAAGCAGAAGGAGCCAGATTCAAAGGCCACTTGTCCAAGGTGCAGATGCCCAGCATCCAGGTACCCAAGGTGGACATAAAGGGTCCCCCAGTGGACATTAAGGGGCCCCAGGTGGACATCAAGGGGCCCAAACTGGACCTGAATGACACCAAAGGGGAGGTGACTGTACCCAATATGGAGGTGTCACTGCCCAGCATAGAGGACATTCAGGCACCAGGGCTCAAACTTGAGGGTGAAGTCATCGTGGGGGATAAGGAAGTGGCCGCCAAGGACAGCAAATTCAAGATGCCCAAGTTCAAGATGCCTTCCTTCGGGATGTCTGGGCCAGGCAAGTCCATGGAGGCCTCAGTGGACGTGTCCCTGCCAAAGGCTGAGGCAGGCGTGTCCCTGCCCTCCATCCAGACTGACGTCCAGGCCAGTGACCTCAGTATCGAGCTGCCTTCTGCCGACGTGGACATCAAGACAGGCGAGCTGGGAGTGAAGCTCCCCAGAATGCCATCGGCTGAACTCGAGCTCCCGGAGGGAGAGATGGAGGTGGCCCTACCTGAGGGACAGGTGAGCCTGGGAGAGATGAAGGGCAAAGCAGAAGGAGCCAGCTACAAGGGCCACATGCCCAAGATGCAGATGCCCAGCATGAAGATGCCCAAAGTAGACTTCCATGGTACCCAGATGGACATCAAGGGGCCTAAACTGGACCCGAAGAGCGCCAAAGCAGACATGACAGTCGCCGACATGGAGGTGTCACTTCCCAGTGTGGAGGTGGGCATGCAGAGAAAAGGGGTCCAGCTGCAAGGTGACATTGTCCGAGGGGGAAAGCAGGTGGCCAGCAAAGACAGCAAGTTCAAGATGCCCAAGTTCAAGATGCCTTCCTTCGGGATGTCTGGGCCAGGCAAGTCCATGGAGGCCTCAGTGGACGTGTCCCTGCCAAAGGCTAAGACTGACATCAAGACCAGTGACCTCAGCATTGACCTGCCATCTGCCGACGTGGACGTGAAGACAGGAGAGCTGGGAGTGAAGCTCCCGGAGGGCCACCTGCCCGAGGGAGAGCTCCAGGAGCCCTCCTCCGGAGTTGGACTCAAAGGGCACCTGCCCAAGGTGCACATGCCCAGCATGAAGATGCCCAAAGTAGACTTCAAGGGCCCGCAGGTGGACATCAAGGGGCCCAAAGTGGACCTGAAGGGCGCCAAAGGGGAGGTGACCGTCCCCGAGGGAGAGGTGAAGCTTGGAGAACTGAAGGGCAAAGCAGAAGGGGCCACGTTCAAGGGCCACATGCCCAAGGTGCAGATGCCCAGCATGAAGATGCCCAAAGTAGACTTCAAGGGCCCGCAGGTGGACATCAAGGGGCCCAAAGTGGACCTGAAGGGCGCCAAAGGGGAGGTGACCGTCCCCGAGGGAGAGGTGAAGCTTGGAGAACTGAAGGGCAAAGCAGAAGGGGCCACGTTCAAGGGCCACATGCCCAAGGTGCAGATGCCCAGCATGAAGATGCCCAAAGTAGACTTCAAGGGCCCGCAGGTGGACATCAAGGGGCCCAAAGTGGACCTGAAGGGCGCCAAAGGGGAGGTGACCGTCCCCGAGGGAGAGGTGAAGCTTGGAGAACTGAAGGGCAAAGCAGAAGGGGCCACGTTCAAGGGCCACATGCCCAAGGTGCAGATGCCCAGCATGAAGATGCCCAAAGTAGACTTCAAGGGCCCGCAGGTGGACATCAAGGGGCCCAAAGTGGACCTGAAGGGCGCCAAAGGGGAGGTGACCGTCCCCGAGGGAGAGGTGAAGCTTGGAGAACTGAAGGGCAAAGCAGAAGGGGCCACGTTCAAGGGCCACATGCCCAAGGTGCAGATGCCCAGCATGAAGATGCCCAAAGTAGACTTCAAGGGCCCGCAGGTGGACATCAAGGGGCCCAAAGTGGACCTGAAGGGCGCCAAAGGGGAGGTGACCGTCCCCGAGGGAGAGGTGAAGCTTGGAGAACTGAAGGGCAAAGCAGAAGGGGCCACGTTCAAGGGCCACATGCCCAAGGTGCAGATGCCCAGCATGAAGATGCCCAAAGTAGACTTCAAGGGCCCGCAGGTGGACATCAAGGGGCCCAAAGTGGACCTGAAGGGCGCCAAAGGGGAGGTGACCGTCCCCGAGGGAGAGGTGAAGCTTGGAGAACTGAAGGGCAAAGCAGAAGGGGCCACGTTCAAGGGCCACATGCCCAAGGTGCAGATGCCCAGCATGAAGATGCCCAAAGTAGACTTCAAGGGCCCGCAGGTGGACATCAAGGGGCCCAAAGTGGACCTGAAGGGCGCCAAAGGGGAGGTGACCGTCCCCGAGGGAGAGGTGAAGCTTGGAGAACTGAAGGGCAAAGCAGAAGGGGCCACGTTCAAGGGCCACATGCCCAAGGTGCAGATGCCCAGCATGAAGATGCCCAAAGTAGACTTCAAGGGCCCGCAGGTGGACATCAAGGGGCCCAAAGTGGACCTGAAGGGCGCCAAAGGGGAGGTGACCGTCCCCGAGGGAGAGGTGAAGCTTGGAGAACTGAAGGGCAAAGCAGAAGGGGCCACGTTCAAGGGCCACATGCCCAAGGTGCAGATGCCCAGCATGAAGATGCCCAAAGTAGACTTCAAGGGCCCGCAGGTGGACATCAAGGGGCCCAAAGTGGACCTGAAGGGCGCCAAAGGGGAGGTGACCGTCCCCGAGGGAGAGGTGAAGCTTGGAGAACTGAAGGGCAAAGCAGAAGGGGCCACGTTCAAGGGCCACATGCCCAAGGTGCAGATGCCCAGCATGAAGATGCCCAAAGTAGACTTCAAGGGCCCGCAGGTGGACATCAAGGGGCCCAAAGTGGACCTGAAGGGCGCCAAAGGGGAGGTGACCGTCCCCGAGGGAGAGGTGAAGCTTGGAGAACTGAAGGGCAAAGCAGAAGGGGCCACGTTCAAGGGCCACATGCCCAAGGTGCAGATGCCCAGCATGAAGATGCCCAAAGTAGACTTCAAGGGCCCGCAGGTGGACATCAAGGGGCCCAAAGTGGACCTGAAGGGCGCCAAAGGGGAGGTGACCGTCCCCGAGGGAGAGGTGAAGCTTGGAGAACTGAAGGGCAAAGCAGAAGGGGCCACGTTCAAGGGCCACATGCCCAAGGTGCAGATGCCCAGCATGAAGATGCCCAAAGTAGACTTCAAGGGCCCGCAGGTGGACATCAAGGGGCCCAAAGTGGACCTGAAGGGCGCCAAAGGGGAGGTGACCGTCCCCGAGGGAGAGGTGAAGCTTGGAGAACTGAAGGGCAAAGCAGAAGGGGCCACGTTCAAGGGCCACATGCCCAAGGTGCAGATGCCCAGCATGAAGATGCCCAAAGTAGACTTCAAGGGCCCGCAGGTGGACATCAAGGGGCCCAAAGTGGACCTGAAGGGCGCCAAAGGGGAGGTGACCGTCCCCGAGGGAGAGGTGAAGCTTGGAGAACTGAAGGGCAAAGCAGAAGGGGCCACGTTCAAGGGCCACATGCCCAAGGTGCAGATGCCCAGCATGAAGATGCCCAAAGTAGACTTCAAGGGCCCGCAGGTGGACATCAAGGGGCCCAAAGTGGACCTGAAGGGCGCCAAAGGGGAGGTGACCGTCCCCGAGGGAGAGGTGAAGCTTGGAGAACTGAAGGGCAAAGCAGAAGGGGCCACGTTCAAGGGCCACATGCCCAAGGTGCAGATGCCCAGCATGAAGATGCCCAAAGTAGACTTCAAGGGCCCGCAGGTGGACATCAAGGGGCCCAAAGTGGACCTGAAGGGCGCCAAAGGGGAGGTGACCGTCCCCGAGGGAGAGGTGAAGCTTGGAGAACTGAAGGGCAAAGCAGAAGGGGCCACGTTCAAGGGCCACATGCCCAAGGTGCAGATGCCCAGCATGAAGATGCCCAAAGTAGACTTCAAGGGCCCGCAGGTGGACATCAAGGGGCCCAAAGTGGACCTGAAGGGCGCCAAAGGGGAGGTGACCGTCCCCGAGGGAGAGGTGAAGCTTGGAGAACTGAAGGGCAAAGCAGAAGGGGCCACGTTCAAGGGCCACATGCCCAAGGTGCAGATGCCCAGCATGAAGATGCCCAAAGTAGACTTCAAGGGCCCGCAGGTGGACATCAAGGGGCCCAAAGTGGACCTGAAGGGCGCCAAAGGGGAGGTGACCGTCCCCGAGGGAGAGGTGAAGCTTGGAGAACTGAAGGGCAAAGCAGAAGGGGCCACGTTCAAGGGCCACATGCCCAAGGTGCAGATGCCCAGCATGAAGATGCCCAAAGTAGACTTCAAGGGCCCGCAGGTGGACATCAAGGGGCCCAAAGTGGACCTGAAGGGCGCCAAAGGGGAGGTGACCGTCCCCGAGGGAGAGGTGAAGCTTGGAGAACTGAAGGGCAAAGCAGAAGGGGCCACGTTCAAGGGCCACATGCCCAAGGTGCAGATGCCCAGCATGAAGATGCCCAAAGTAGACTTCAAGGGCCCGCAGGTGGACATCAAGGGGCCCAAAGTGGACCTGAAGGGCGCCAAAGGGGAGGTGACCGTCCCCGAGGGAGAGGTGAAGCTTGGAGAACTGAAGGGCAAAGCAGAAGGGGCCACGTTCAAGGGCCACATGCCCAAGGTGCAGATGCCCAGCATGAAGATGCCCAAAGTAGACTTCAAGGGCCCGCAGGTGGACATCAAGGGGCCCAAAGTGGACCTGAAGGGCGCCAAAGGGGAGGTGACCGTCCCCGAGGGAGAGGTGAAGCTTGGAGAACTGAAGGGCAAAGCAGAAGGGGCCACGTTCAAGGGCCACATGCCCAAGGTGCAGATGCCCAGCATGAAGATGCCCAAAGTAGACTTCAAGGGCCCGCAGGTGGACATCAAGGGGCCCAAAGTGGACCTGAAGGGCGCCAAAGGGGAGGTGACCGTCCCCGAGGGAGAGGTGAAGCTTGGAGAACTGAAGGGCAAAGCAGAAGGGGCCACGTTCAAGGGCCACATGCCCAAGGTGCAGATGCCCAGCATGAAGATGCCCAAAGTAGACTTCAAGGGCCCGCAGGTGGACATCAAGGGGCCCAAAGTGGACCTGAAGGGCGCCAAAGGGGAGGTGACCGTCCCCGAGGGAGAGGTGAAGCTTGGAGAACTGAAGGGCAAAGCAGAAGGGGCCACGTTCAAGGGCCACATGCCCAAGGTGCAGATGCCCAGCATGAAGATGCCCAAAGTAGACTTCAAGGGCCCGCAGGTGGACATCAAG
Organism: Myotis brandtii; assembly: GCF_000412655.1. Classification (NCBI taxonomy): domain Eukaryota; kingdom Metazoa; phylum Chordata; class Mammalia; order Chiroptera; family Vespertilionidae; genus Myotis; species Myotis brandtii. The sequence goes on from NW_005363422.1 coordinate 52,433, forward strand.
GGGCCCAAAGTGGACCTGAAGGGCGCCAAAGGGGAGGTGACCGTCCCCGAGGGAGAGGTGAAGCTTGGAGAACTGAAGGGCAAAGCAGAAGGGGCCACGTTCAAGGGCCACATGCCCAAGGTGCAGATGCCCAGCATGAAGATGCCCAAAGTAGACTTCAAGGGCCCGCAGGTGGACATCAAGGGGCCCAAAGTGGACCTGAAGGGCGCCAAAGGGGAGGTGACCGTCCCCGAGGGAGAGGTGAAGCTTGGAGAACTGAAGGGCAAAGCAGAAGGGGCCACGTTCAAGGGCCACATGCCCAAGGTGCAGATGCCCAGCATGAAGATGCCCAAAGTAGACTTCAAGGGCCCGCAGGTGGACATCAAGGGGCCCAAAGTGGACCTGAAGGGCGCCAAAGGGGAGGTGACCGTCCCCGAGGGAGAGGTGAAGCTTGGAGAACTGAAGGGCAAAGCAGAAGGGGCCACGTTCAAGGGCCACATGCCCAAGGTGCAGATGCCCAGCATGAAGATGCCCAAAGTAGACTTCAAGGGCCCGCAGGTGGACATCAAGGGGCCCAAAGTGGACCTGAAGGGCGCCAAAGGGGAGGTGACCGTCCCCGAGGGAGAGGTGAAGCTTGGAGAACTGAAGGGCAAAGCAGAAGGGGCCACGTTCAAGGGCCACATGCCCAAGGTGCAGATGCCCAGCATGAAGATGCCCAAAGTAGACTTCAAGGGCCCGCAGGTGGACATCAAGGGGCCCAAAGTGGACCTGAAGGGCGCCAAAGGGGAGGTGACCGTCCCCGAGGGAGAGGTGAAGCTTGGAGAACTGAAGGGCAAAGCAGAAGGGGCCACGTTCAAGGGCCACATGCCCAAGGTGCAGATGCCCAGCATGAAGATGCCCAAAGTAGACTTCAAGGGCCCGCAGGTGGACATCAAGGGGCCCAAAGTGGACCTGAAGGGCGCCAAAGGGGAGGTGACCGTCCCCGAGGGAGAGGTGAAGCTTGGAGAACTGAAGGGCAAAGCAGAAGGGGCCACGTTCAAGGGCCACATGCCCAAGGTGCAGATGCCCAGCATGAAGATGCCCAAAGTAGACTTCAAGGGCCCGCAGGTGGACATCAAGGGGCCCAAAGTGGACCTGAAGGGCGCCAAAGGGGAGGTGACCGTCCCCGAGGGAGAGGTGAAGCTTGGAGAACTGAAGGGCAAAGCAGAAGGGGCCACGTTCAAGGGCCACATGCCCAAGGTGCAGATGCCCAGCATGAAGATGCCCAAAGTAGACTTCAAGGGCCCGCAGGTGGACATCAAGGGGCCCAAAGTGGACCTGAAGGGCGCCAAAGGGGAGGTGACCGTCCCCGAGGGAGAGGTGAAGCTTGGAGAACTGAAGGGCAAAGCAGAAGGGGCCACGTTCAAGGGCCACATGCCCAAGGTGCAGATGCCCAGCATGAAGATGCCCAAAGTAGACTTCAAGGGCCCGCAGGTGGACATCAAGGGGCCCAAAGTGGACCTGAAGGGCGCCAAAGGGGAGGTGACCGTCCCCGAGGGAGAGGTGAAGCTTGGAGAACTGAAGGGCAAAGCAGAAGGGGCCACGTTCAAGGGCCACATGCCCAAGGTGCAGATGCCCAGCATGAAGATGCCCAAAGTAGACTTCAAGGGCCCGCAGGTGGACATCAAGGGGCCCAAAGTGGACCTGAAGGGCGCCAAAGGGGAGGTGACCGTCCCCGAGGGAGAGGTGAAGCTTGGAGAACTGAAGGGCAAAGCAGAAGGGGCCACGTTCAAGGGCCACATGCCCAAGGTGCAGATGCCCAGCATGAAGATGCCCAAAGTAGACTTCAAGGGCCCGCAGGTGGACATCAAGGGGCCCAAAGTGGACCTGAAGGGCGCCAAAGGGGAGGTGACCGTCCCCGAGGGAGAGGTGAAGCTTGGAGAACTGAAGGGCAAAGCAGAAGGGGCCACGTTCAAGGGCCACATGCCCAAGGTGCAGATGCCCAGCATGAAGATGCCCAAAGTAGACTTCAAGGGCCCGCAGGTGGACATCAAGGGGCCCAAAGTGGACCTGAAGGGCGCCAAAGGGGAGGTGACCGTCCCCGAGGGAGAGGTGAAGCTTGGAGAACTGAAGGGCAAAGCAGAAGGGGCCACGTTCAAGGGCCACATGCCCAAGGTGCAGATGCCCAGCATGAAGATGCCCAAAGTAGACTTCAAGGGCCCGCAGGTGGACATCAAGGGGCCCAAAGTGGACCTGAAGGGCGCCAAAGGGGAGGTGACCGTCCCCGAGGGAGAGGTGAAGCTTGGAGAACTGAAGGGCAAAGCAGAAGGGGCCACGTTCAAGGGCCACATGCCCAAGGTGCAGATGCCCAGCATGAAGATGCCCAAAGTAGACTTCAAGGGCCCGCAGGTGGACATCAAGGGGCCCAAAGTGGACCTGAAGGGCGCCAAAGGGGAGGTGACCGTCCCCGAGGGAGAGGTGAAGCTTGGAGAACTGAAGGGCAAAGCAGAAGGGGCCACGTTCAAGGGCCACATGCCCAAGGTGCAGATGCCCAGCATGAAGATGCCCAAAGTAGACTTCAAGGGCCCGCAGGTGGACATCAAGGGGCCCAAAGTGGACCTGAAGGGCGCCAAAGGGGAGGTGACCGTCCCCGAGGGAGAGGTGAAGCTTGGAGAACTGAAGGGCAAAGCAGAAGGGGCCACGTTCAAGGGCCACATGCCCAAGGTGCAGATGCCCAGCATGAAGATGCCCAAAGTAGACTTCAAGGGCCCGCAGGTGGACATCAAGGGGCCCAAAGTGGACCTGAAGGGCGCCAAAGGGGAGGTGACCGTCCCCGAGGGAGAGGTGAAGCTTGGAGAACTGAAGGGCAAAGCAGAAGGGGCCACGTTCAAGGGCCACATGCCCAAGGTGCAGATGCCCAGCATGAAGATGCCCAAAGTAGACTTCAAGGGCCCGCAGGTGGACATCAAGGGGCCCAAAGTGGACCTGAAGGGCGCCAAAGGGGAGGTGACCGTCCCCGAGGGAGAGGTGAAGCTTGGAGAACTGAAGGGCAAAGCAGAAGGGGCCACGTTCAAGGGCCACATGCCCAAGGTGCAGATGCCCAGCATGAAGATGCCCAAAGTAGACTTCAAGGGCCCGCAGGTGGACATCAAGGGGCCCAAAGTGGACCTGAAGGGCGCCAAAGGGGAGGTGACCGTCCCCGAGGGAGAGGTGAAGCTTGGAGAACTGAAGGGCAAAGCAGAAGGGGCCACGTTCAAGGGCCACATGCCCAAGGTGCAGATGCCCAGCATGAAGATGCCCAAAGTAGACTTCAAGGGCCCGCAGGTGGACATCAAGGGGCCCAAAGTGGACCTGAAGGGCGCCAAAGGGGAGGTGACCGTCCCCGAGGGAGAGGTGAAGCTTGGAGAACTGAAGGGCAAAGCAGAAGGGGCCACGTTCAAGGGCCACATGCCCAAGGTGCAGATGCCCAGCATGAAGATGCCCAAAGTAGACTTCAAGGGCCCGCAGGTGGACATCAAGGGGCCCAAAGTGGACCTGAAGGGCGCCAAAGGGGAGGTGACCGTCCCCGAGGGAGAGGTGAAGCTTGGAGAACTGAAGGGCAAAGCAGAAGGGGCCACGTTCAAGGGCCACATGCCCAAGGTGCAGATGCCCAGCATGAAGATGCCCAAAGTAGACTTCAAGGGCCCGCAGGTGGACATCAAGGGGCCCAAAGTGGACCTGAAGGGCGCCAAAGGGGAGGTGACCGTCCCCGAGGGAGAGGTGAAGCTTGGAGAACTGAAGGGCAAAGCAGAAGGGGCCACGTTCAAGGGCCACATGCCCAAGGTGCAGATGCCCAGCATGAAGATGCCCAAAGTAGACTTCAAGGGCCCGCAGGTGGACATCAAGGGGCCCAAAGTGGACCTGAAGGGCGCCAAAGGGGAGGTGACCGTCCCCGAGGGAGAGGTGAAGCTTGGAGAACTGAAGGGCAAAGCAGAAGGGGCCACGTTCAAGGGCCACATGCCCAAGGTGCAGATGCCCAGCATGAAGATGCCCAAAGTAGACTTCAAGGGCCCGCAGGTGGACATCAAGGGGCCCAAAGTGGACCTGAAGGGCGCCAAAGGGGAGGTGACCGTCCCCGAGGGAGAGGTGAAGCTTGGAGAACTGAAGGGCAAAGCAGAAGGGGCCACGTTCAAGGGCCACATGCCCAAGGTGCAGATGCCCAGCATGAAGATGCCCAAAGTAGACTTCAAGGGCCCGCAGGTGGACATCAAGGGGCCCAAAGTGGACCTGAAGGGCGCCAAAGGGGAGGTGACCGTCCCCGAGGGAGAGGTGAAGCTTGGAGAACTGAAGGGCAAAGCAGAAGGGGCCACGTTCAAGGGCCACATGCCCAAGGTGCAGATGCCCAGCATGAAGATGCCCAAAGTAGACTTCAAGGGCCCGCAGGTGGACATCAAGGGGCCCAAAGTGGACCTGAAGGGCGCCAAAGGGGAGGTGACCGTCCCCGAGGGAGAGGTGAAGCTTGGAGAACTGAAGGGCAAAGCAGAAGGGGCCACGTTCAAGGGCCACATGCCCAAGGTGCAGATGCCCAGCATGAAGATGCCCAAAGTAGACTTCAAGGGCCCGCAGGTGGACATCAAGGGGCCCAAAGTGGACCTGAAGGGCGCCAAAGGGGAGGTGACCGTCCCCGAGGGAGAGGTGAAGCTTGGAGAACTGAAGGGCAAAGCAGAAGGGGCCACGTTCAAGGGCCACATGCCCAAGGTGCAGATGCCCAGCATGAAGATGCCCAAAGTAGACTTCAAGGGCCCGCAGGTGGACATCAAGGGGCCCAAAGTGGACCTGAAGGGCGCCAAAGGGGAGGTGACCGTCCCCGAGGGAGAGGTGAAGCTTGGAGAACTGAAGGGCAAAGCAGAAGGGGCCACGTTCAAGGGCCACATGCCCAAGGTGCAGATGCCCAGCATGAAGATGCCCAAAGTAGACTTCAAGGGCCCGCAGGTGGACATCAAGGGGCCCAAAGTGGACCTGAAGGGCGCCAAAGGGGAGGTGACCGTCCCCGAGGGAGAGGTGAAGCTTGGAGAACTGAAGGGCAAAGCAGAAGGGGCCACGTTCAAGGGCCACATGCCCAAGGTGCAGATGCCCAGCATGAAGATGCCCAAAGTAGACTTCAAGGGCCCGCAGGTGGACATCAAGGGGCCCAAAGTGGACCTGAAGGGCGCCAAAGGGGAGGTGACCGTCCCCGAGGGAGAGGTGAAGCTTGGAGAACTGAAGGGCAAAGCAGAAGGGGCCACGTTCAAGGGCCACATGCCCAAGGTGCAGATGCCCAGCATGAAGATGCCCAAAGTAGACTTCAAGGGCCCGCAGGTGGACATCAAGGGGCCCAAAGTGGACCTGAAGGGCGCCAAAGGGGAGGTGACCGTCCCCGAGGGAGAGGTGAAGCTTGGAGAACTGAAGGGCAAAGCAGAAGGGGCCACGTTCAAGGGCCACATGCCCAAGGTGCAGATGCCCAGCATGAAGATGCCCAAAGTAGACTTCAAGGGCCCGCAGGTGGACATCAAGGGGCCCAAAGTGGACCTGAAGGGCGCCAAAGGGGAGGTGACCGTCCCCGAGGGAGAGGTGAAGCTTGGAGAACTGAAGGGCAAAGCAGAAGGGGCCACGTTCAAGGGCCACATGCCCAAGGTGCAGATGCCCAGCATGAAGATGCCCAAAGTAGACTTCAAGGGCCCGCAGGTGGACATCAAGGGGCCCAAAGTGGACCTGAAGGGCGCCAAAGGGGAGGTGACCGTCCCCGAGGGAGAGGTGAAGCTTGGAGAACTGAAGGGCAAAGCAGAAGGGGCCACGTTCAAGGGCCACATGCCCAAGGTGCAGATGCCCAGCATGAAGATGCCCAAAGTAGACTTCAAGGGCCCGCAGGTGGACATCAAGGGGCCCAAAGTGGACCTGAAGGGCGCCAAAGGGGAGGTGACCGTCCCCGAGGGAGAGGTGAAGCTTGGAGAACTGAAGGGCAAAGCAGAAGGGGCCACGTTCAAGGGCCACATGCCCAAGGTGCAGATGCCCAGCATGAAGATGCCCAAAGTAGACTTCAAGGGCCCGCAGGTGGACATCAAGGGGCCCAAAGTGGACCTGAAGGGCGCCAAAGGGGAGGTGACCGTCCCCGAGGGAGAGGTGAAGCTTGGAGAACTGAAGGGCAAAGCAGAAGGGGCCACGTTCAAGGGCCACATGCCCAAGGTGCAGATGCCCAGCATGAAGATGCCCAAAGTAGACTTCAAGGGCCCGCAGGTGGACATCAAGGGGCCCAAAGTGGACCTGAAGGGCGCCAAAGGGGAGGTGACCGTCCCCGAGGGAGAGGTGAAGCTTGGAGAACTGAAGGGCAAAGCAGAAGGGGCCACGTTCAAGGGCCACATGCCCAAGGTGCAGATGCCCAGCATGAAGATGCCCAAAGTAGACTTCAAGGGCCCGCAGGTGGACATCAAGGGGCCCAAAGTGGACCTGAAGGGCGCCAAAGGGGAGGTGACCGTCCCCGAGGGAGAGGTGAAGCTTGGAGAACTGAAGGGCAAAGCAGAAGGGGCCACGTTCAAGGGCCACATGCCCAAGGTGCAGATGCCCAGCATGAAGATGCCCAAAGTAGACTTCAAGGGCCCGCAGGTGGACATCAAGGGGCCCAAAGTGGACCTGAAGGGCGCCAAAGGGGAGGTGACCGTCCCCGAGGGAGAGGTGAAGCTTGGAGAACTGAAGGGCAAAGCAGAAGGGGCCACGTTCAAGGGCCACATGCCCAAGGTGCAGATGCCCAGCATGAAGATGCCCAAAGTAGACTTCAAGGGCCCGCAGGTGGACATCAAGGGGCCCAAAGTGGACCTGAAGGGCGCCAAAGGGGAGGTGACCGTCCCCGAGGGAGAGGTGAAGCTTGGAGAACTGAAGGGCAAAGCAGAAGGGGCCACGTTCAAGGGCCACATGCCCAAGGTGCAGATGCCCAGCATGAAGATGCCCAAAGTAGACTTCAAGGGCCCGCAGGTGGACATCAAGGGGCCCAAAGTGGACCTGAAGGGCGCCAAAGGGGAGGTGACCGTCCCCGAGGGAGAGGTGAAGCTTGGAGAACTGAAGGGCAAAGCAGAAGGGGCCACGTTCAAGGGCCACATGCCCAAGGTGCAGATGCCCAGCATGAAGATGCCCAAAGTAGACTTCAAGGGCCCGCAGGTGGACATCAAGGGGCCCAAAGTGGACCTGAAGGGCGCCAAAGGGGAGGTGACCGTCCCCGAGGGAGAGGTGAAGCTTGGAGAACTGAAGGGCAAAGCAGAAGGGGCCACGTTCAAGGGCCACATGCCCAAGGTGCAGATGCCCAGCATGAAGATGCCCAAAGTAGACTTCAAGGGCCCGCAGGTGGACATCAAGGGGCCCAAAGTGGACCTGAAGGGCGCCAAAGGGGAGGTGACCGTCCCCGAGGGAGAGGTGAAGCTTGGAGAACTGAAGGGCAAAGCAGAAGGGGCCACGTTCAAGGGCCACATGCCCAAGGTGCAGATGCCCAGCATGAAGATGCCCAAAGTAGACTTCAAGGGCCCGCAGGTGGACATCAAGGGGCCCAAAGTGGACCTGAAGGGCGCCAAAGGGGAGGTGACCGTCCCCGAGGGAGAGGTGAAGCTTGGAGAACTGAAGGGCAAAGCAGAAGGGGCCACGTTCAAGGGCCACATGCCCAAGGTGCAGATGCCCAGCATGAAGATGCCCAAAGTAGACTTCAAGGGCCCGCAGGTGGACATCAAGGCCTCAGTGGACGTGTCCCTGCCAAAGGCTGAGGCAGGCGTGTCCCTGCCCTCCATCCAGACTGACGTCCAGGCCAGTGACCTCAGTATCGAGCTGCCTTCTGCCGACGTGGATGTGAAGACAGGCGAGCTGGGAGTGAAGCTCCTGGAGGGCCACCTGCCCGAGGGAGAGCTCCTTGGATCGGCCTCCACAGTTGGAAGCAAATGGCACCTGCCCAAGGTGCACATGCCCAGCATGAAGATGCCCAAAGTAGACTTCAAGGGCCCGCAGGTGGACATCCAGGGGCCCAAGCTCGATCTGAAGTGCTCCAAAGGGGAGGTCACTGCCCCTGACTTGGAGGTGTCCGTGCCCAGTGTGGAGGCTGACATCCAGGCTGCTGGCTCCAAGCTGGAGGGAGACATTGTCCTCGGGGATAAGGCAGTGGCTACCAAAGACAGCAAGTTCAAGATGCCCAAGTTCAAGATGCCTTCCTTCGGTGCATCTCCACCAAGCAAGGATTGGGGAACATCAGTGGACGTGTCCGTGTCCGACCCCACTGGGACGGCCACTCTACCGTCCATGGTAGGTGAGATTCAAGGCCCAGAAGGCAGCATCCACCTGCCATCTGCTGATCTCGAGCTCCCTGGGGGAGAGTTGGATGTGCCCCTGCAGGAAGGAGAGGTGACGCTGGGGGGGCTGAAGGGCAAAGTAGAAGGGGCCAGGATCAAAGGCCACCTGCCCAAGATGCAGATGCCCAGCATCAAGGTGCCCAAGGTGGACATCAAGGGGCCAAAACTGGACCTTAAGTGCGCCAAAGGGGAGGTGACCCCTCCTGACACAGAGGTGTCGCCGTCCCGTGTGGAGGTGGCTATCCAGGAGCCACATGCCAAGGTGGTGGGTGCCATTGGCCTGGAGGACAAGGAGGTGGCCGCCCGAGAGAGCAAGTTCAAGATGCCCAAGGTCAGCATGCCGTTCTTCCGACCATCATCCAGTAAGACTTACTCGGTGTCGGCGCATGCCCGCGGAGGTGCCACCGTTGCAGAAGTGACCTCCTCTCCTGACGAAGTGCGTACAGCTGTTGACTGGGCTGATCATTCTGTTTCCATGGGCGACGCGGGTTGGGAGGACGCCACGCTTACGAAGTGCCAGGTGCCTCTCCCCAGAGCCAGCGTCTCTGCAGAGGCGCCTCGGGAAACCCTCTCTGAGTCCAAGGGGGGTGCGCCCCAGTTCAGCGCCCCATGTGCTGCCGACCTCCCGTCCTGGGAGCCCGTTCCTTCGTCCCAAACTGACAGCCACCCTGGCCCGGCGCACCCCCTGGTTCACTCGTCTTATGGCCGCGTGACTTTTCCTAAATTCCATCGACCCAAGTTCCGGTTTTCAGTCGCAGCGGCAGCTGAGGCCGAGGGAGAGCCCCGCGCCCTGGAGGGTGCCCCCTCCCCTCGCAGCCCCACACAGGTCCTGGACTCTGAGGAAGCCACAGTGTTCCTGGGGTCGGCCACTCCGCTGCCACCTGCAGGCGTCTCCATGTCCAGGGGCACGGAGGAGCCCGCGGGCAGTGCTGGGC
>NW_005363422.1:61758-63354 GCF_000412655.1 Myotis brandtii
AGCGGGCCAGCTCGCAGGACAGCTGGTTCAGGATGCCCTCGCTCCGCCTGCCCAGCTTCTGGCGCTCCTCGAAGGAGCAGGGGGCGGCGGGGGCACCGAGGGAAGGGGAGGCCCCCGCTGCAGCCAAGAGTCCAGGGGTCTGTGCTCCTGGGTCAGAGGCGGAGGCAGCCGTGGCCCCATCGCCCCCAGAGGCAGAGGTGGAGGCGGATGCGGCGGAAGCTCTCAGGGGAGGTCTGCACAGCCCAGCCCCAGGCTCAGAGCTGCACCTGCCTCCTGCCAGCATGTCCCCCGATGAGCCTCCCACTTCTCAGGCCCGGCTGGGTCCAGGCGAAGGCCCCCTTTCCCTTCAGATGCCTGGAGGGAGACTTTCAGAAACCCAAGCTCCTCCTGCCAGAGGGGCAGGGAGCACTGAGCACCCGTCTCCCCCACCGGAAGGCCCTCTCAGACTGAAGGCTTCGAGGACAGACGTGCCAGCCCAAATTTCCATCGTGGGTCGGGTCTGGGAGGATTCTGTGCTCACTGTCAAGTTCCCCAAGTTAAAGGTGCCCAGGTTCACCTTCCCGGCCCCCAGCGGCGAGGCTGACATCTTCATCCCCCCGGCCGTGCGAGAGGTGTGGTGCCCGGACAGCAGCCTGGATCTGGCCCTGAGCAAGGAGCACCCTGGGGTGTGGGGCGTGAGCCTCCTGCAGGCCGGCGCTGTGGACCCCGGGCAGCAGCCGGTGGTCCTGGACCTCCCCGCGGAGGCCAGCCCCATTTCCAAGGTCAGAGTCCACATTCAAGGTGCCCGGGTGGAGAGCCGGGAGGTCACCATACACAGCAGGGTCCTGGCAGAGCCTGCTGACTGGCCGGGACCCCAGGCTGGCTCCACTCAGATCGTCCGGGAGTCGGAGATCCCGGCCTCCGAGGTCCAGACGCCTTCTTACGGGTTCTCCTTGCTCAAGGGGAAGGTCCCCGAGAGCCCCTTGCGGTGCCAGGTGCAGGTGGTCACTCAGGGCAGCCAAGCCGCTTCCCAAGGTGACCGAGGGGCCCTGGGAGCTGACCGGGGGCCTGGAGCCCTGCAGCCCGACACAGAGACGTTTGAAATCATCTCTTCTGGCACCGACGAGGGACCACAGACGGCCACGTCGGAAGGGAGCTCGGGCCTCCAGCCTGCAGACAGCGGTTCCGACGACGAGGAGCCCGCGGAAATCCTCGAATTCCCCCCTGAAGAAGGCCGAGAGGGAGACGGGGATGCCAGGGAGAAGCCGGAAAGCAAACGGTCCTCCGGGCGGTTCCGGTTTTGGCTTCCGAGCATCGGGTTCTCCTCCGCGGCCACCGAGGACACCAGCACCGCAGCCACAGAAGAGGAACCAACACCAGCTCCGGTCCAAACGCAGCCCGAGGCCCGCCCGGCGGCCGAGCTGCCCAAGAAGCCGGAGAAGGCGGGCTGGTTCCGATTCCCCAGATTAGGGTTCTCCTCGGCCCCCAGCAGGAAGAGCGAGAGCGCTGGGGACGAGCCGGGCCCAGCGGAGGCCACGCCCCAGGCAGAAGCGCTCACGTTTTTCGATGCCCGAGAAAGCTTCTCCGCCGAGGACAAGGAGGGGGAGCCCGGGGAGC
>NW_005363422.1:64313-64517 GCF_000412655.1 Myotis brandtii
TGGATCCCTCTGTCCGCGCAGCCCCTCCTGGGAGACAGAGAGGTGGTGGCCTGGGGCTACATGTCCCCACCCGCCGGCAGGCACGGCAGACAGTGCAGAGGGGCCTAGGCCTGGAGGGGCAGCAGGGTCCCTGGCCATGACGGGGAGGGGGACCATCTCGGAAGCTTGCCTGCCCTAGCGCCCTCCTCCGCGCAGCAAGCCCAC
>NW_005363422.1:64702-64928 GCF_000412655.1 Myotis brandtii
CAGGCCCTGGGACGGCAGGAGGCAGCGTCCACAGAGACATAGACGTCAGGTCCGGAGGAGGCCGGGTCCTGCCCCGTGGTGGGTGGGAAGGGTCATCCAGGTTGGGGGACTGGGACCCCCTGGCGGGGAGCTGACAGCAGGTCCCTGAGCGCCTCCTGAGTGGGGGGCTTGAGGAGAGCTCAGTGGGCCTTCCTCCTGCAGGCAAGCGAGGCTGCACCCGCAGGCT
>NW_005363422.1:65284-65631 GCF_000412655.1 Myotis brandtii
GCAGCCTTCCCTGCCCCTGGGCAAGGGGGGGCCCTCCTGGCTGCCCCCCATCAGTCCCGCCCCCCGGTGTGCACTGTATTGGTTACAAGGAAGGACAGTCCTCCCCTTGGGGCTCCGCAGGACGGGGTTCCAGGAGGTGGCACCCCCCGAAGGGGCCACATTAGGGAGCCCCCTTCACGCCCCCGCCCCGCCCCCCGCCCCCCGCATCTCTCAATCCTCATCCATCTGGGCTCCGGGAGGGGCTCTGCCATCCAGGCGGCCACTGAGATTTGGCCCCCAGACCAGAGGGCAAGGCCGGGGCTGGCTGAGGCCCCGGGACCGGGGGGAGGGGCCTGGGCAGCAGGTGG
>NW_005363422.1:66168-67160 GCF_000412655.1 Myotis brandtii
CCGCCACGGGCGGTGGGTCGCAGCCCAAGTCAGAAGCCAGCAGGTGGGACAGGCGTCCGATCCGAAGGGCTGGAACCGAACGCAGACCCGGCCTCTGCAACCCAGGTGCAGGCGTTTCCTGTTCAGGTTCCGGTTCCGGGGTAGGGTGCGTCCAGGCCATCCCACCAAGTCAGAAGCCAGCAGGTGGGACAGGCGTCCGATCCGAAGGGCTGGAACCGAACGCAGACCCGGCCTCTGCAACCCAGGTGCAGGCGTTTCCTGTTCAGGTTCCGGTTCCGGGGTAGGGTGCGTCCAGGCCATCCCAGAGGGGGCCACCCGCCCCCAGCTCAGCCAGGTCCACCTCACTCTACCCCCGCCCCCACACACACACAGTCCTGGCCACCTCCCCCTCCAGCCCCGCCCACAGGTCTGGTCCCGCTGCCACACCAGGAACTGCCCAGGACACACCTGGTGGTCATGGGGGCCAGTCCATCTGCTCCTGCTCCCCCACCCCAGCCAAGGGCTCTGGCAAATACTGATGCCTGGGTTCCTGGGGGCTGGGCATTGAGGGGAGTCAGTGGCTCCACGCCGACACGCAGCCCGCACAGCCCGGCTGCCATGGGGACTGGGGCTCCTCACAGGGTCGGGATTTGAACTCCGGCCACGGGCTAGAGTCTAGAGTCTAGTAGACCCACACAGACCAGGAGACACACATACTCCGAAGGCCCCACTTCTGGGCCAGGATTGCAGTTCTGTGGGAATTAAGAGGCATCCTGGAGGGCTCCCTGGAGGAGGTGGGGGTTAGGGGGCCTGTATTTGGACAACAGGAGAACAAACAGTTCACAACACTGGGCATTGGGCAGTCTCGACCCTGACCAGGGTTTGTGGGAAAGGAGCTGTTTGGAGCCCAGATGGGGGGACAGACCGGGAGGCCTGGGTGGGGCGGGCGGCGGTGTCCACCAGAAGCTGTGCCGGCCGGGAGCCAGGCAGGGCTGGGCCTCAGCCCTGCCACA
>NW_005363422.1:67174-67850 GCF_000412655.1 Myotis brandtii
GGCCCGCTGGCTGACCACCAGGCCCACGCCCGACGTGCTGCTGAAGTAATCTTCCGACCAGTTGGAGGTGCCTGGAGGGGGCGTGCAGGAGAGATGCTGGCGCCTGGCCTCGCGTAGGCCCCTCTGGCCTGGCCCAGTCCCGTGGGGACGGGGATCACGGGGCTGGTTTCATGTCCTCGGAGCTGCACGGAGACCCTCTGGTCTGAGAGCCACGCCCCCCCACATCCCCCTCCGCGGATCTGTGGCCTCTGTGTGTCCCCCCACTCACAGGGGCCCTCACAGACAAGGGTCTGCAGGCCCAGGCCTGGCCCTGCCCACAGACCTGCCCCGGGCTCACCTATGTAGGCCGCCTTCTCCGTGACCATGAACTTGCTGTGGCTCATTCTGCTGAACGGGATGTTGGAGTGATTCCCCACAGGCACGATGAAGACTTTCTTTGGGGACAGAGAGGGAGCGTGTGGGGGAGGGGAGGAGGGAGAGGGGGAGGAGGGAGAAGGGAGGCCGTCCGCTGGGGACTGGGTCCTCACCACGTCCACGGACACGTTGGCCGCGGGGTTGTTGAAGGCCTGCAGGGACCGCAGGTAGGGGAACATGCTGGGGTCCGTGTGCAGCGAGCAGCTGACCAGCAGGCGCACCTGCACGTGCCTGCCGAAGGCCGCCTCCCGCAGCGCGTTGT
>NW_005363422.1:68133-69718 GCF_000412655.1 Myotis brandtii
CAGGCAGGGAGGCCTGTTGGGGGGCAGGGGGGAGAGGTCCCTGAGGGCGCTGCCCGCTGCTCAGAACCACTCGGCTCCTGGACCTGGGAGCCCTCCCTGCGGCCACCCTCCAGGATTTGGGGTCCAGGAGGAAGACGGGGCGCTGCCTAGAGAGACGGGAGGGGCTGAGGGGCCCTGTCCAGGCCAGGCTTCCCACCCGCCCAGGGCGACCCCTTGTCCAGGGTCACGTCCCCGCCCTGACGCCAGGTCTCTGCTCTGGACCAGCCCCAGGGCTGAGGGCATCTGCTGGGGGCATGGCCGGCCTCCCAACCTCCCGGGCAAGCTGGAGCCCCTCCCTCCTCCCGTTTGGAGTCCCCCCCCAGACACCTCTCAGGCCGCCTGTCTCCTGTGGGTGCTGATAGCTGCCTCCCCTGGCACTGCCTGGGCCTGCCCTCCACCGAACACAGCCCACCGGCGTCCCCACTTCCCCCCCAGGACCCCGGCCAGGGCGGGGCCGTCCCTGTGGGTCCGGGCGGCGGTCTTACCGAGAAGTAGGCCGCGGTGGGCACCCCATCGAAGCGGGCCCGCAGGGGCTGGAAGTGGTTGATGTGGGACGAGAAGTTGTGAGGCCAGTGCTTGGGGAGCACAGCCCGGGGCGCGCCCAGCACCCAGTAGGTCTGGAAGGTCTTCTCCAGGTCCCGGGCCAGGCGGCTGCAATTGTGCACCACCGCCCCCAGCTCCTTCACCTGCGGGGCGAGCGGCTGTGGGAGGAGGCCCGAGGGCAGGAGTGCGGCCCCCACCAGCCGCCCCCCCCCCACACGCCTGGAGGAATCCCTAACGGACAGGGTGCTGGGAGCGTGCAGTGGGGTGCCCGGCGGGTCCCTCTGTGCCTTGAACGTTGCTTCCAAGGATGGAGGCCATACAGGTTTCCTTCCGAAACGCCCGGGAAATGCGTAATGCGGGAAGGAGGAGAGCGCGCTCCCCCTCAGGGTCAAGGCCAAGCACGGTGACCGTCCCGCCGCGTTTGACGGTGTTAATGCGTCACTTTTCCTACAAGGGATCAGGCTCGGCCGTCTGTGTTTGCCTGGATGGAGGCACCAGTTAAGTGAGATTCCGCAGCCCTGGCCGGCAGGGCTCAGTGGTTGGAGCGTCACCTGCGCACCAAAGGGCCATGGGTTCGCTTCCTGCCCCCGGTTGGGGCGTGTGCGGGAGGCAGCTGACGGATGTGTTTCTCTCACATCAATGTCTCTCTCTCTCTCTCTCTCTCTCCACCACCCCTCCCTCCCTTCCACTCTCTCTCTGAAAAGCAATGAAAACATATCCTCGGGTGAGGATTAACAACAACAACAAACCCCACTCAAGAAAGAGATTGCGCAGCGAGAGCTGGGGCCGCGTGGGCGTCTGTGACTTCGGGGTCAGCCTCGGGGGCCCCACTGGGGTGAAGCTATGAGCGTGGCCGCTCACCCACTTCCCTCCAGTGACGAGCCGCGGGGACACCAGGCAGAGCCCCCGGGGGCGGGGAGGGCCACGCCGGGACTCACCTGCGTCAGGGACCGCCAGTCCATGTTGGCGCTGCCCACGTAGACGTGCCTTCCGTCCACGATCC
>NW_005363422.1:70182-70623 GCF_000412655.1 Myotis brandtii
GGGCGGCAGGTGCGGGCAGGCCCCTACCTCGGTCTGCCAGGACCCGCAGGTCGGTGGAGGTCTTGGCCAGCGTGGGTTGGCTGGTGGCCACGGCCAGGGACACGTTCCTGCCCAGCACCTGCAGCAGCTTCTGCAAAAGGGCCTCTCCCTGCAACCAGGCAGGGAGCGGTCACCCAGCCGCCCTCTGCCGCCCCCACGAGGGAGGTCCCAGGCCCCCCCCAGGGCCATCCTGACCCCCCACAGCACAGTCACACTGCTGGGCCCCGGCTCGCTGTCGGGGGGCAGGGAGGGGGGCGCACCAGCTGGGAAGAGGAGTCATTGACCCCGATGTCCCGGCCCGTGAGCGACCAGTAGTAGGAGGCTATGTGGACGCTCTCCTGTGCGGCGTCCAGCAGCTGCAGCCAGGCCTGCGCCAGGGGCTGGGCGGAGGGGCTGCTGGCT
>NW_005363422.1:70739-71204 GCF_000412655.1 Myotis brandtii
CCACGAGCACCAGCCTGGGGGGAAGGGGGGCCATGAGCTCAGGAGCTCCCAGCCGCCCCCCATCCCCGCCCGCCAAGCCTACTGGCTGCTGCCTACAGGGCCCAGGGCAGAGCCAGGCCAAGGGTGCAGGGAGGGGCAGCTAAGCAGACGGGCAGGGCTGAGCCAGCAAGCCTGCAGGGGTGGTGACACCAGGAGCCTGCCAGGGAGGTGGCCAGGGCCGGGCCACGGGGAAGGGTCCACGGGGAAGGGCTGGCCCACGGGGAAGGGTCCACGGGGAGGGGCTGGTCCACGGGGCAGACACCACTCCCAGGCGGGGCCATGAGGTGCCACACAGCCTGGTGGCCCCTTGTGTTTGCTGCAAAGAGCACCCAGGCCACGTGTTCCCGCCCACTCCAGCCCGTCCAGCCGGGCCTTCCCCACCTCTGCCCCTGCCCCACCGCCACCCCCTCGGGGGCCAGGAGGAGC
>NW_005363422.1:71670-72345 GCF_000412655.1 Myotis brandtii
CTCTGTGTCCCAGCCCCTGCAGGGCAGCCTGGGCCACCCCAGCCTGGCCA
Source organism: Myotis brandtii (assembly GCF_000412655.1). NCBI lineage: Eukaryota > Metazoa > Chordata > Mammalia > Chiroptera > Vespertilionidae > Myotis > Myotis brandtii. The sequence goes on from NW_005363422.1 coordinate 71,721, forward strand.
CATACCCGGCTGCTGGGCACTGGGGATCCCCACCCTGGGGACGCTGCAGACACCTGCTCACCCCGAGCCTCCCCACTCCTGCCTGGGGCCCCTGGGTGTGAGGCTCCGCTCCTGCCCACCCGGGCAGTCTGCCTGCAGGGCGGGCCCAGCGCTGAAGGAGCCCTGGCCTTCCACTGGGGCGTGTGTGTGCGTGTGTGTGTGTGTGTGTGTGTGTGTGTGTGTGTGTGATCCGCTCTGTGTGTGTGTGTGATCTGCTCTGTGTGTGTGTGTGCCGCTCTGTGTGTGTGTGTGTGATCCATTGTTTGTGTGTGTGTGTGGTTGTGTGTGTGACCAGCTATGTGTGTGTATGTATGTGTGTAATTGTTCTGTGTGTGTACTTGCTGTGTGTGTAATTGCTGTGTGTGTGTGTACTTGCTGTGTGTGTAATTGCTCTGTGTGTGTGTACTTGCTGTGTGTGTACTTGCTGTGTGTGTGTGTGTGTGTGTGTGTGTGCACGTGTGCACGCCCCTCTCAGTGGGTGTCTGGGTGTCAGAATCTCGGTTCCTGTTTCAGCCACAATCGCACTGAGTGAGAGTCCCTTCTGCTTGGGAGCGTAGCCTCCTCTCAGGCCTATAAATAGCTGCTT
>NW_005363422.1:72543-73264 GCF_000412655.1 Myotis brandtii
CTGTGTGGGGGCTGGGGGCTGGCGGGGCTGTCCCTCTGCGGCATCTGGGAGCAGACGTGTCCTCAGAGTGGTCGCTTCCCCAGGGAGCCGAGGCCAGGCCAGTTGAGCCCCCGCTGGAGCCGGGCCCCTCCCCACAGCGGCCTCCGAGGCCACCCTAAACAAGATGCCCCCTGGGTCAGTGAGCCCCCCTGGGGTCAGCGAAGGGCTGTGTGTGATGACTGGGTCACCCTGGACCGCCAGACTGACACCTTCATGGGGGGCACAGCCTCCCTCCCTCCCAGACGTGGCGGGGAAGGGGCTCTGCTGCCTGGGGCCTGGGCTGCACAGCACCCAGCACCCAGCTCACAGCACCCGGCAGCCTGCTCCGCTCTGAGGCCTCTGAGGTCAACCCTGGCCTGAGCAGGGGGAGGGGCAGCCACGGGAGCTGCACCTGGGCCTGTCTGCCGGCGGCCGGAGCATTCAGTGTGGTGGGGACCCTGAAAATCAGAACGAGGGGGCGCTCTGCCAGGGTCCCCTGGGCTGGCGCCTCCCTGCCGGGAAGGCCCTACGGAGGAGAGTCAGGCTGCCTCCCCCGCAGAGGGGAGCTCAGGGCCTTAAGGGTGCTCCCTGCAACCCCCTCCCAGCGAGGATTTGGGGCCAGCATCGGGCCTTCACTAACTCTCAGGAGAGGTCATCGGTGTGGTCCGGGGCGGGGGGGCGGGTGAAGGGGGGGGAGGGGTGT
>NW_005363422.1:73551-73825 GCF_000412655.1 Myotis brandtii
CCCGGGCCACCGATCCCCAGAGCACGCCACCCCACCTCTCGGGCACTGGGAGCTATAGGAATGGGGGGCGGGGGACTGGCCACCAGGGTGCTAGGCAGGTGCAGACCTGGTCCCTCGCTGCAGCCCTGGGGACCCGGGGCGTCCCTGGGTGGGGCCTGGTGCTGGGAGAGAATGACCCACTGGCTCCCCCTGGGCAGCTGAGCCCTCAGCCCGTGTGGGCAGCCGCGGGCCCTGCAGGCACCAGAGGCCCTGGCTGAAGGCGCAGGGCTCCTGG
>NW_005363422.1:73913-80761 GCF_000412655.1 Myotis brandtii
CCCTCTGGGCCGGGGTTGCTGGCAGCATGGGGCCAGGAGAGGACCAGAGCCTCTGGCCCGGCCCCGCCTGGCCCGGGCCCCGTGGGCACTTACCTCTGGGGGTCCTGCCTTGGCACCCATCTTGGCTCCAGCTGCAGACTGCAGCCCTCAGCTCTCGGGGCGGGCTCCCCCTGCCTCGGCCCCGCCCCTGCCGCCTCTCCACTTGCCTGCAGCTTCCCCTTCGGCTACTTCCTCTTAGTCCTGAGCATCTCGCTGGGCAGGCACCCGGCAGCTGACATCTGGAGCCGATGCACCAGCTCGACGGGGAGGCCGAGAACGTTCACCTCCAGAGAGAGGTCACTCTCCGTCCACCTCCCAAGGTGGAGGCGCCCCAGGCCCGCCTGCAGGTCAGCTGGGCTTCGCGCCAGCCACAGGGACCCAAGGAACCAGCTCGAGCGAGATGGCTTATTCCCTCCGACTCTGACCAAGCTCAGGGCTCGGGGGCTAGACACGGTGCTGGCTCCACAGCCTTGGGAGCCAGGCCCCTCAGCTCTCACTTGTGCCTGAGGGTCGACCAGCAGCCTCCTGGCCCCACAATGGCTGCCTGAGCTCAGCCATCACCTCCGCGTCCCAGCAGAGCGGCAAGGACATCCCAAGGACTTCCCGGAAGTCCCACCGGGCACTTCTACTTGGGTTTCCTGATCTAGAACTTAGTCACATGACTGCATCTAGCTGCAAGGGAGGCTGGGAAATGGAGGCAGCCAGGACCCGGAGCGGGCACGTAGGGTGGCTCCTTGGCCGTCTGACACGGCAGGCCCGCCCGGCCGGGTGGCTCTGGGGCTGAACGTCAACCTAGGAACCAGGAGGTCACAGTTCGGTTCCCGGTCGGGCCACACGCCCGGGTTGTGGGCTCCATCCCAGGTGTCGGGCAGCCGATCGATATTCTCGCTCATCATTGATGTTTCTATCTCTCCCTCTTCCTTCCTCTCTGACATCAATAAAAATATTTTAAAAATAAATAAAATAGAAACGGTGCCCACGTGAGGCCGATTGTGAAGGAGGCTGAGCGTGTTCCGTGTTCCGTGTTCCGTGTTCCGTGTTCCAAGATTGCCAGCCCCGCAGGCCTCCTCTCCTGTGAGGCCTGGTTTTGTCTCCGGCCCATTTTTAAATTGAGTTGCTGACTTTTTCTTAAAGCGGACAACTGCATTTAGAGGATCCACTTACTATTCCGAGTTGTCCGTTTTAAGGGTGGCAATACCTTCTCTTAATTTATTTCCTCTTTTTCCCTTTTTTTTTCTAATTCTCAGACATGTGGAAATTGGTGAGGATGGTGCAATGACTCCCACAAGCTCACCACTTAGAATCCACAACTGTAGACATCGTCACGCCTGCTTCATCGATATTTTTGCTAAGGAACCTTCATATACATATTGATTTCAGAGAGGGAGGGAGAGGGAGAGAGAGACAGAAACATCAATGATGAGACAGAGTCATTGATTGGCTGCCTCCTGCACGTCCCCCACTGGGGATGGAGCCCGCAACCTGGTCATGTGCCCTTGACTGGAATCGAACCCGGGACCCTTCGGTCCACAGTCCGATGCTCTATCCACTGAGCTAAACCAGCCAGGCATTGCTAAGGAATCTTAAAGCAAAGGAGGACGCCAATGACATTTCACTCCTAACTACTTCAGTACACATTTCTAAATAAATGAATGTCCTACAAAATCATAGCCCAGTGACCACCCCTGACCACGTCCGTAATTCCTTCATTTTATCAAATCCTTGCAAGGCTGTTATTATTATTATTATTTTAAGCCCCGTGAGTTACACACCTTATAATTCTTCATCGGTCAGGGTAGGTTTAGAATGACCCACTTTTGCCAATTTGTCTACTCACATTCCTTGTTTGAGACCCTCCCTCTGTGACCACGGGCCTCCTTCCTGGAATGCCTCCTTTAGCATCGACTGGACATACTTCAGCTGGACATAGAAGCCCTGGTTGCCCACGGATGTGCCTTGCGTGGGGACACGTGCTGTGCTCAGGAGCGTGGAAATGCCTCTAGCTTTCCTCCATTGCTGGGGGGCGTTTTCTATAGACGGAGTTCCCGATTGGCGGTGTTTCCCTCTGGAACCTGGTCCTCGGGGTTCCGTGATGGTTGTCGGGAAATCCGCCGTCCTTGCTTAGCGGGGACTCTGTCCTCCCTCTATGGTTGTTCTCGTGGTCTCTGGGGTCCTTCATCGTGACAATGATGAAACGAAGTGTTGTTTCCTTTTAAAAATCCTGTTTGGACCGGCCGGCATGACTCAGTGGTTGAGCATCGACCTATGAACCAGGAGGTCATGGTTGGGTTCCCGGTCAGGTACAGGCCTGGGTTGCAGGCTCGATCCCCAGTAGGGGGTGTGCAGGAGGCAGCCGATCCATGATTCTCTGTCATCCTTGATGTTTCTATCTCTCTCTCCCTCACCCTTCCTCTCTGAAATCAGTAAAAACATATATTCTAAAAATATAAAAATCCTGTTTGGATTTTTTACTGTCCCTGAAGCTTCCTGTACCATGGGTACATACACTAGTTTGCTAGGGCTGTTGTCACAGAGCCACACAGCCTGGGCGACTTAAACACAAAAATCGTCTCAGTTCTGGAGGCCAGAAGACCCAAGTCCGGGTGCCAGCAGGGCTGGTTCCCGCTGCAGGCCGTAGGGGGATCTGCTCCCAGCCTCCCTCCTAATTTCTGGTGCCCTCAGGCATCCCTGGCTTGCAGATGGCATTCTCCCTGTGTCCCCTGTGCAACCTCTGTCTCGGTGCCCAAATGCCCCCGTCCCATAAGGACACCAATCACAGTGGATTAGGGTCGGACCTGATGACCTCGTCTTAACTGGACCATCTGTAAGGACCTTATCTATACTAATAAGAGTAATATTCGCGTGCTCTCTCTCTCTCCTCTCTCTTTTAAAAAAAAGTAATATGCTAATTAGACCAGGTGACCGGACATCTTCCGGACATCCGACTTCCTTCCAGACAGTTAGGGAGCGACCAAGCCGGCCGGGGGGCAGTTGGGGGGGCGACCAGGCAGGCCAGCAGGGGGGCATTTGGGGGGCAGCCAGGCAGGAGAGCACTTAGGAGCCAGTGGTTCTGGATTGCGAGAGGGTTGTCTGCTGGTTTAGGCCCGATCCCTGCGGGCCTAAACTGGCAGTCGGACATCCCCTGAGGGGTCCCTGATTGGAGAGGGGGCAGGCCAGGCTGAGGGACGCCCCACCATGCACGAATTTCGTGCACTGGGCCTCTAGTTCCCCAATAAAGCTCACAGCCACAGGAACTGGGCATTTGGTCTTCAGCATCTTTCGGGGAGGAGGGGTGACATAACTCAGCCCATAGCACGTCTTTCCCAACTCTGAGCGTTTCTGCTCCCCACCCCCCTCCTCGGGAACTCAACGCACACGTATGTTATGTTTTGTCACAGGATCCTCTGTGCCCATTAACCTCTGCTTCCCATTTTGTCTCCACGTCCCTGTGCTTTGCACTCTGGGTCATTTCCGCCCCTCTTTCCTGCAGTTGACCAATCCTTGGCTTCGCTGTGTCTCCTGTACTAATGCGCCTATTGAGGTTTCTTAAAAAAGCTTTATTTCCACTCATTATCGCTTTCAATGTGATGCTTTTCCAACTCTGAGCAGCTATGTTTTACTTCCTTTCCCTTTTCTTAAACCCCACTTTCTATTCCATTTTCACTGGTGATGCTGTGCTGGTGCGGGCTATGACGTCTGGTCGTGAGTTCACTGCTGGCCGGCTTTACCGAGGGTTTGCTGAGGGTCCTGGGCCCAAGGCCTTTCTCTGGAGATAATTTGCATTTTCTTCTGCAGGAACAGGGGTCACTTTGAATGGAAACAGAGAGAAGAGCATAGAAGACATGCAGGGCACGGTGCACGCCGAGTCCCTGGAAGGGAAGGTGGGGAGCAGAGCAGGACAATATCGGAAAAAGGCATGAGCGGGCTTTTTCACCACCGGTGAGAGACACACCGAGCCACCAACCCCCGAGGGGCTGCGGATTTCAACACAGATCAAAGCAGATATTTGTATGCAAACTGTAGTAAATTAAACCACTGAAAATCTAACAACAGAAACATCCCCACAGAAAGACACGTCTCCAAGAGGCAACATGCGTAGTTGACTTCTCCACGTGAACAATGGAAGCCGGAAGACGATGGAATGTTACGTGTGAAGGGCTGAAACACTGGCCAACTTAGAAGCTATATCAAGTGAAAGGCACGGGGACATGCATTCTCTTGGCGGCCAGGGGGGTACGTGGGGGGGGTGTGTGAACAGGGCTGCCGGGAGCCCTCTCAGGTGCCTTCCCCGGCCGTGTGCACGCAGTTCTCCTGGGTCGGGGCAGGCACTCGGGCAGTGCTAGCACACACTGCTCACTCGGCCTGGGCGAGCGCCCGGTGGTGCTGGAAGCCGGTCCATCCTTGCTGCTTGACACAGTCGCTGCAGGAAAGAAACATCTGCACAGCATATGTTTCAAGGGACCTGACATATATAGCATATTGTTCTTAATATGTTTGCTCTCCTTAGCGCCATGTGTTTTAACCAAGGTCACCTCTCCGAGAAAGGTTGTTTCCCCAGGTGGGGATTTTTCCCTGAGGTTAGGGAGGGGATGAAACCCCTTAACTAAGTGCCAGGCGGGTAGTTAATCACTTTAACTACAAACAATCACGCTTAAGCTACATAATCTTTACTCCCTGGAATGGAGATAAGAAACGCCCTAACCTTTGCAATAGAAATTGACAGGATTAAAATTGACTGGTATAAATACAGATGTAACAAGACAATAAACATCAGATCCTAACCAGAACTTGGCTGGAGATCCTGGCTAGAGGTCCTGACTAGGCTGCTGATCAACTGAAGGCTGTCTCCGTGTCATTCCTTCTTCGCCGACTCCGTCCACACCTTTGGGGACCCCTGGACCTGCTGGGGTTGGACCCCAGCATGGTGGGAGCTGTCCTGCTGGCCACGTGGGGTAACCGTGTGTGGCTCCGAGCAGTGGCTGACCTCGCGGATGTCCCCCGGCTGCTCGCTCCAGCCCTTGCCCGTGTTTTATTGGGTCATCTCTCTGTTCCTGGCTTGTAGAGCTGTCAGATGCTTCACATACAAATTATTTATTGGATCTAAGAATAGTAACATCTTTCCCTTTCACTTCTGAAAGGTGTCTTCTGAGGAGCTGGGTGCCTGTGGGGCCGCCATGGGGCCAGGAGAGCAAGGCCCAGCAGGGAGGTCTCCACTGGGGTCGGAGGGCCCAGCTGCAGAGACTGGTGCGGGGAACAGACCCGACATGGGGAACAGAGCTGGTGAGGGGAACAGAGGGCGTGGGAACTGCTGAGGTGCAAGTGCCCCCGCGCTTCTGGCTGAGTGACTGGCCTTGGGGGTTCCCCGCCTGCTGGACACTGGCTCCAGCCCAACTTGTCCCTCTTTTTTTTAAATATATTCTTTACTTAAAAATTTTTTTAAATCCTCACCCAAGGATATGTTTTTTTAGATTTTTAGAGAGAGAGGGAGAGAAAGAGAAACATCGAACACGCCCCGACCGGGACCGAACCGGCCACCTAGGCATGTGCCCTGATCTGAGTCGAACCCGCAACCTTTTGGTGAATGGGACGATGCTCAACCAACTGAGCCACCAGCCAGGGACCGACCTGCCCTCTGGCCTCAGGGTCCCCCGGCAGCTGGAGGTGGGGTGGGGGTGGCCCTGGGTGTGAAGGCGCAGGCTGCAGGCACCGGGTGGGGGGCAGCACAGGGGGCGTGCTCCGAGCCCGCCCAGCCCCCCGAGGGCCCCCAGCACAGCTGGCTTTGGAGAGCTGTTCTGGGCTTTGCCCTCTGGACCCGTTGGAATAAAATAGCTTTTCTCTTGGAGGAGCAAATCTCCGGAAATTTCCACTCTGCCTTCTGGCCTCGGCTGCCCCCTGGTGGCGATGCCCCTGCATTGCAGTGTCCCCGGGGCTTGGGGGTCAAATGGGAGTTTCCGTCCCAGGAAGGGACTCCCTGCCCAGCCACACGCCGCCACCGAGAAACAAGGCCACGGCGCCGCCGCCGGAGGCTGCCACGTGATAGAATGATTTATTAGAACAAATTCCATGACAAATCATATAAAATAACCATTTTCTGAAAGACACCCACAGACCACCTGAGGACAAACCCAGAGGAGCCTCCGCGAAGCCGGACAAATAAGTTACTGACCCCAGCCCAGGTCGGGGCTGGAGGGGGACACGCGTCTATGAATAAAAAAAGTGTACGGCGATTCCGTGATTTTGCACTTTAAAGACGTTGGTGTGACGCTGTGAATACTTCTTAGGGAGGACAATGTATGGGATTCCTTAGGTGAGAGCAGCACCTCCACGAGGAAGGCTCAAAACTTCTGACCACAAAGAGCCCCCAGGGGGCGCAACTGGACAACCTGGTTATAGCAACTGTGAAACCCAGAGGATTGTGGGACTTGTAGTGTTTGCGTTATTTAAGCTTCGTAAACTACATTACCCAGAATGCAGATGTGGCCAGGCAGTCCCGCTGTCGGACTTGAAGTGTCCCTTGGGCTGTGAAAGGTAAGGGAGCTCCTTGCGGGCTGCGAGGTAGTGCCCCCCCCCCCAGTTGGTCCCCCGGCAATCAACTCGCATGCAGACGCCAGGGGCTGCCCGGCACACCCACACCACTCTGGTCGAGGGGGCACCCCGCCCCCCAAACAAGCTCTTTGGCTTAGAGGCTCCAGAAACACAGGCCCCCAGGAGGGGCCGCCTGGCATGTTCCCACCAACAGAATCCTGAGAAAACGAACCTGCCCCCGGGGCCTGTCCCTGCCCCTCGGACCGGGGCCTGTGGGGCCCGAG
>NW_005363422.1:81693-81996 GCF_000412655.1 Myotis brandtii
CCCTGTTTGCCGTGAGCAGGTCCAGGTTCCCGCTGGGGTCCACGATGGCATTGATGACTGCAGGGGGGGCAGCGTCAGGGGAGGGTCCTGCCCCCCCACACCCACCCGGCGTCTCCGCCCAGGTCCTCGCCTCCACCCCAGCTGGGCCACACCCACCTTCCAGCTGCTTCTGCACGCGCCTCAGCTCCTTCAGGATGGAGCTGATCTCCTGGAAGAGGGGGGAGGAGGCTGATGGCGGAGCCCGACCACCGAGGGTCCCAGCCTGGACCAGCGCCCACGCCTCTCTGCTGCCAGGACAGGAGG
>NW_005363422.1:82046-82781 GCF_000412655.1 Myotis brandtii
GACGGGGGAGGGGCCTTGCCTGTGGGCTGGGGATGGGGTTCAGGGGCCTGCCTGTGCCCGCACGGCCCCCCAGCTCACCTTATTGGACGTCTTCAGGATGGGCACCTCGTTTTCGGCGTTGATCCGGGCCTCCAGGTCCTCCCACGTGCGCCCCGAGTTCTGGAAGAGGATCCTGCCCAGCCGGGGAGCGGGGGACAGACAGGATGGTGACCTGGGGCCTGAGCACCTGCCCCGACCCCCCTCCTGTGCCCCAGGGGACACTGAGGCCCAGAGCAGGCCCTGGGCTGCTGGTACCAGCTTCCCTCTCTGCCTGGGGACCCGGGCTTCTCTCGCAGCCCTGGCTTCGTCCAGATGGATGTCAGGAAGGATGTCCGGTCTAATTAGCATATTATGCTTTTATTATTATAGATGCTTTGCCTTTTAGTAATCCAAAGTTTGAATTATTGTAACTAATTCATGCACAGGCAGTATTCATTTGACTTTATTTAGAAAGAGGCAACAGAGAAGTGTATACAATAGTGATCAATTTTGTGGGGCAAATAGTGACTGGAAGGGGTTTTTGGAATGCAAATGTCCAGCCGGCCCCCCCGGCCCCCTTCCCGGCAGGGCTCCCACCGCCAGCGGAGCATCGGGGGCTCACTTCATCTTCTCCGCGAGCTGCTCCGTGTTCTCGCGGATGGCCTGGGACAGCTGGGACACGGGGTTCAGCATGAGGTTATCGAAGATCACCTGCGG
>NW_005363422.1:83432-84941 GCF_000412655.1 Myotis brandtii
GGGGGGCGGGGGGGGCAGGCAGGAGGACCTGATGCTCCCTCCCCAGGCCGCTTCCTCCCAAGGATGAGTGCCTCCCAGGGGCAGCCGCTCAGCAGGGCATGCAGCCTCCCAAACTTCGCCCAACCGGCCACTGGCAAGGGCTCCCACCGGGAGGCACAAGTCCCGGACATCCGGGGGAGGAGGTGGGTGAGGGGGGTCTGGGCTGGGCTGGGGCAGGGCCAGGGCAGGGAGTTTGGGCAGAGACACCCACGGGCTCCCAGGCAGGCACCCCCCCCTCCTCCTCCTCCTCCTACTGCTCCGGTGACAGGGGCTAAACAGCAGGGCTGCCACGGAACACGGAGGCCACACAAGCCCTGCTCTGCAGGGAGGGAAACTGAGGCAGGAGAGGGGGCGGGGTCTCAGACGAGGGTCAGAATGGGGCAGAGGAAAAGGCAGGAAAACACACAGAAGCCAGGGACCTCCCACCGCGTAGGGCGGCCCAGGGAGCTGAGCCCCCGCACCAGCCGGCCCGTCTCCCTCTCCACAGTGACACCGGCTCCGAGGCTCCCAGACCACCCAGCCAGGACCCCTCCTGCCCTCCACAGGCCCTGCACTGCCCGATCACTGCTGAGAGAATGACTGCTCCCCTCCCCCCTCTCTGCACCCCCGGCCTGGAGGTGGGCCTTCTGCTAAAGGACTGCACACGGGGCACATCTTTAACACAAACCTCCGCGGAGGCCCCTCCTGCCAGAGGTCCCCACCTCCCAGGAGCATCTGCATCCGCCCACCCCTCTCTCTATCTGACATCCATCCCTCACCCACCCACCCATCCATCCACTCATCCATCCTTCATCCACTCATCCATCCTCCCATCCACTCATCCATCCTTCATCCACTCATTGATCCTTCATCCACCCTTCCATCCACCCATCCATCCACCTGACCATCTATCCCTCACCCTTATCCATCCTCCCATCCAATCACTCATTCATCACGCATCCATCCATCCATCCAATTACCCACCCACCCATCCATCCACTCATCCATCCTTCATCCACTCATTGATCCTTCATCCACCCTTCCATCTACCCATCCATCCATCCATCCACCTGACCATCTATCCCTCACCCTTATCCATCCTCCCATCCAATCACCCATTCATCACGCATCCATCCATCCATCCAATTACCCACCCACCCATCCATCCACTCATCCATCCTCCATCCACTCATCCATCCTTCATCCATACCCATCTACTCACCTGATCATATATCGCTCACCCTTATCCATCCTCCCATCCAATCACTCATCCATCCAACTACCCATCCATCCATCCACCCAATAACCTACCCATCCATCCTTCATCCACCCATCCATCCACCCATCCATCCAAAGAGCATTTGTGAAGCCCATTTGGGAAGAAAGCCCAGCCCCAGCCCTGCCCTTGGGGTGCTCTTGGCCCCCAGGGGAGGCCCCCCGGCCCAGGGCGCCCACCTGGCGATCTCCGCGATCTCCGCCGTCTGCACGATG
>NW_005363422.1:85763-86526 GCF_000412655.1 Myotis brandtii
TCGAGGCACATGCAGGGCTGGGCAGCCTGGCGTACCCACGGGCCAGGCTGTGCGTCGGGGGGGAGCTGTCCCGGTGGCAGGGAAAGGGTGCCCGCACACCAGGTGGGTGAACCTCCCCAGGGGGTTGGCCCAGCCCTGGGTGGCTGAGCACGGCCTGGCCTGTGGGCAGAGCTTGACCTCACCCCTTGAGACCTCCCTGCACCAGCCTGACCCCTCACCTGACCCTGTGCAGCCCTGCTCCAAGCTCCAGGGGGGCCACGACGTGCACAATAAATAAAAGGGGGTGCAGGCAGCATTCGCAGGAAGCCACCCCTTCCTCCCATGCACCCACAGCTCAGCACCGCTTGGAACTAGCTCTCAGGCTGAGCCAGTGTAGGAAGGGGGAGGGGTGTCCAGGTGGGGGAGGGGTGTCCAGATAGGGTAGGGGGTGTCCAGGTGGCAGCAGCAGCAGCGTCTACACCTTAAACCAATTCACTCGGAGCTGCGGGTCAGCCCCCCGTGGGTAAGCCAGCTGGGTAGGCATGAATGTCCAGCTCCGGTGGCCACAGCGGCCCGGCCCCTCCTTGCTGCACACGTGGCTGCAGGTGACTCGGGTGGGGTGGGGAGAGGGACACAGCCGTCCCTTGGCCACAGGGCCTGCACAAGGGCCTCACACACCATCAGGGTCCCAGCTGAGGTCCCAACTCCCGGGAACAGGGGGACACACCCAGGTCCCCCCCAGGAGACGGAGGGGCCCCTCCATCCGGGACACCTGGGCATGGCC
>NW_005363422.1:88382-88672 GCF_000412655.1 Myotis brandtii
AACAGCCCTGAGCCACTCACCCGCCAGACCCGGGTCCGAGTAGCTGTCAGCCAGGCTGGCCCAGCGGGACGCCCACTTTGGACCTCCAGGGGAGCCTGGCACTGGGGGGTCCTGCAGGGAGAAGGCAGGGGTGTGTCTACAGGACATGGGAGCCCCACGGAGAGGGGCCAGGGCACGAGGGGTGCCCGAGGCAGCCATCCCCACACCTGGCTCACAACACCATCGCCACATCCGCCACGAGTCCCCCCGCACCAACAGCCAGACGCCCGCTGCCTCCCCTGGGCTGTGGG
>NW_005363422.1:90481-91380 GCF_000412655.1 Myotis brandtii
GGGCCGCTCTGGGGGGTCGGGGGGGACACCTCCTCAGGTGGGACCGAGGGCGGCACCCTCACCCACCACCTCCCCTGGACTGGCAGCTCCGGCCCCTCAGAGTGGAGTCCGGGGCTCGCATGGGCCCTGTCCGGCCAGGACCTACCTGGGTATGGCCCCTCCGGCGGCCTGTCCTCCGGTGGGGCGCCCGCATCGTCCTCCCCCCACCAGGAGGGCTGCCCGTACAGGGGTGTGCGGTAGGCTGCTGCTTCTGTAGAGGGAGCGTGGACTCCGGGTCACTGTGGCCCCAACCAGACAGGGCAGACCCCAAGCTGGGGAGACTGGGGTGGGAGGGGAGCCTGGCATGGCCTCCCAGCTCAGGCCTGCAGCTGCCCAGGACCAGCCAGCTGCCAACAGCTCCGAGTCTTTCCACGTTGAGGGTGACAGCTCATTGCCATGAGCCCACAGCCATGCACCTCCCCAGCCCAGCGGGGCCTGAGCGCCAGGTGGGTGCTGTGGGGCAGGCTGGCCTCAGGGGACCACCGTCCTCAGCACCCATCCTGGGCGGGCAAGCCCTTTACCCTGCCCTGGGCCTCTGCCTCCAGAGCTGGCCCGAGGGGGAGCCCACATCCAGAGCCTGCCTCTGGCCAAGGCTCCACAAGGGGGACCCTGGAGGCTGCGTGCCACCAGTCTGACTCGACCGCATGGGGTGCGGGGTGCACGGGTCTGTGTCTGCAGGACGCAGGAACGCCGGCACACACAGTGGGTGTGTCTTAGAGCTGGAGGGCTGGGGCGTGCACAGGTGAGTGCGTGTACAGGGGTGCGGAATGTGGGCACACTGGGTGGGTGTGTCTATAGGGAGCAGGGGAGCACAGGTGGGTGTGTCTATAGGGGCAGGGAGCACAGGTGGGGGTGTCTAT
>NW_005363422.1:92875-93455 GCF_000412655.1 Myotis brandtii
AGCAGATAGTGAGAGCATATGTATGCATGTGCATGCATGTCTGGGTGTGTGTATGCATGTGCATGCATGTGTCTGCCCACGTGCCCATGTGAATGGGTGCTCACTCACATACACACGTCTGCTCGTGTACATGTGTGTGCACAAGTATGCCTGAAAACGTACGCACATTTTAGTGTGTCTTTGCATGTGTGCGCATGTGTGGGTGTCTGTGCATGTGTGTGCTTGTGTGTGTGTGCACCTGTACATACGTGTGTGCATGTGTGGGTATAGGTGTCTGTGCATGCCAGGGCCACCATTTTAGTGTTTTGCATGTGTGCGCATGTGTGGGTGTCTGTGCATGTGTGTGCTTGTGTGTGTGTGCACCTGTACATACGTGTGTGCATGTGTGGGTATAGGTGTCTGTGCATGCCAGGGCCACCTGGCTGAGCTGTGCCGCCATCAGAGCTGGGCGCACACTGGCTGTCGCCCATGGGCCCTGTGACCTGGGGCTGCCCACCCAGGGGCCGTGCAGAGCCCAGGCTCATTCGGAAAGGGAGCCGAGACCCAGGACCCTCAAGCTGGCTGCCAGCCTCAACCCCCC
>NW_005363422.1:93921-94207 GCF_000412655.1 Myotis brandtii
CCTGCCACCCTCTCAGCCCAGCTGTGTCCGCTGAGGCCCCCCTGCTCCCAGGATAGGAGGGCGAGGGTGGCCTTGGGCCGGGAGCCAGGAGGGAGAGCGGCGGAAAGGATATCGTAGCCGAAGCGGATGACGTCGTTGAGCTTCAGCGTGATGTACTTCTGGTCCGGGATGCGCACCTCATTCACGAACGTCTGTGGGAGACAGGCCGGCTGAGGGGGAGCCGGGCCGGCCGAGGGGGAGCCCCTTCCCTCCGGCTCTGGGCAGGCCCTGCCCTCTGGCACCCGGG
>NW_005363422.1:95245-95846 GCF_000412655.1 Myotis brandtii
CAACACTCACCCCATTCAAGCTGCCCAGGTCCTTCACCCAGTGCTCATCGCGGTCCTGGTCGTAGTTGATGACCGCATGCTGCTTGTCCACACTGCGGGACTGGGGGACACGGGCGACTTCCAGGTGGCCTTCCCTGCTCGGCCAGTCCCAGGAGGCAGAGGCACCCACAGGGGCCCCATCGTCCCCACCACGCCCCCAACGCCAGCCTCATATCAGAGCCCACGAGGTCCCACCCACACCTGGAGGGTGTGTGCCCGGCCAGCCATCCCAGCCCCCAGATCAGGCCAGAGATTTGCAAGATGCCAGGCCGGTTCCTCCCACCCCCTGGTGCCACCCTGGCCCCTCCTTCGTGACCAGCCCTCCACTGGCACCGTAGGCCAATGCCCTCCCGTCCCCGTGGCTGCTCCCGGCTCTGCCTGGGAGGGCTGGGAACCCTCTGGTCGTTGGGACGTGATGTTCCCTCCCAAGGGCGGGCGCAGGAGGCCAGCAGGTCCGGCCGAAGCCAGAGGGAGGACTGGGGGGAGGGGAGAAGCCTCCCCCACTCCGGCCCACCCAGCCGGCCCCACGGGGCTCACCACCTCTCCGAGTGACGGACACGTG
>NW_005363422.1:96085-96362 GCF_000412655.1 Myotis brandtii
ACAGGGCTCCCACACCCTGGGCACCCCGCCCCCGCGCACACGTGCACATGGGTACTTCCCCCCGACACTGCCAATGCTTCCCTGACTACCAACCGCCGGGACCCCCCAGGACAGCAGCCAGCTCCCTCCGTCAGCTGGGGGCCCAGCCCCGCTATCCCCTGGAGCCCAGATTCTCATATCCCCACCTGCCCAGCCCTCGGGCACCACCCTGAAATGTCCTACAGTCTGGGGAGCCCCAGGGTGAGGCCTCCTTCCTCACCAGAGGCTGAGCCCAGGG
>NW_005363422.1:96571-96959 GCF_000412655.1 Myotis brandtii
GGCCTGGGGGCCTGGGGGAGCCGCGAGGAGGGAGCGAAGTGAGGGCAGGACCCACACAGCCTCCTGCGGCGGTGCAGGGGTGACAGAGGGCAGAGCACAGTCTGCAGGGCCACCAGGGCCACCTGCCCCCGCCCCCCCCAGCCTGGGAGGGAGGAACAGGGTGTCCCTGCCCCAGGTGCCCCCCCGGGGAGCCCCCAGAAAGGATCCTGCTGGCACTCCGGGAGCAGCCTGCCTCCTCCCAAAGCAGCGGGGCCCTGGCAAGGAGGGTCTGACCTTGAGACCCACTGCCCTCCCCCGGGCCTCACCTCTGCCCTGTCCTGCACGCCTCAGTGAAGCTGGCACAGGGCCAGCCAGCTCCCGGCCACTGGCCACCGGCCCCACCTCCTCA
>NW_005363422.1:97235-97440 GCF_000412655.1 Myotis brandtii
CCAGGCGACCAGGGGGGCGGCAGCGAGAGCACCCCGTCCCTCTCGCTTGGAGGCCCCCTCTGAGGACTGACCCTGCAGCCTGAACACTCTCCTCCCTCCCCAAGCGGAAGGCCCCCCAATTCTGGCCACCCCCAGGCAGCGCCAGCGACCCAGCCAGCCCCGATCCGGCCTCACCTCCCTGACTGCCCCCTGGCTGCCCAGCCAC
>NW_005363422.1:99090-99553 GCF_000412655.1 Myotis brandtii
CGTTTCCCCACATGATGGACAGCCAGGGGCAGACACCCCGGCAGGCCCAGGCCAGGGCCCGGCCCAGCTTGAGGGCGGAGAAGGCCCTGCCGCTCCCACCCTGCTCAGGGCCCCCAATGACCAGCCAGAAGCTAGGAGGGGACCCCAAACTCCTCCTGAGCACGACCCCCCAGCCCCTCTCAGCACGCGGGAGGACGCCGGCCTGGGGGCACCAGGCCCCTCACCCCACCACCACACAGGAGGCGCAGAGAAAGGACATGCGGCCGGCCGGACCCTCCAGGGCCAGCCCCTCCCCTGCCCCATCCTGTTCCCGAAGAGTCAGGCAGTGAGCCCCAGAAGCCGAACTCGGACTCCCACACCCGGGCCAGAGAGTCCTGATGGCCGGTCCCGGTGCCCGGCTGGCTGTGCCCCTGCCAGCTCTCCTGCCTGAGGCTGCCCTCTCCCAGGGCACCTCCAGGGGCAG
>NW_005363422.1:100078-101712 GCF_000412655.1 Myotis brandtii
CGAGGCCCAAGCTCC
Source organism: Myotis brandtii (assembly GCF_000412655.1). Lineage (NCBI taxonomy): Eukaryota > Metazoa > Chordata > Mammalia > Chiroptera > Vespertilionidae > Myotis > Myotis brandtii. The sequence continues at coordinate 100,094 of NW_005363422.1, forward strand.
TCCCAGAAACGCCGGCTCCCCCAGCCCAGGCCGCCTGCCCGTAAGCCCCAGGCCCCAGCACAGCCTCCCTCTCCTGTGGGTGCAGCAGGGGTGAGTCTGAGCATCGGCGACACGGCCTGCGTGTGGACCCACAGATGTCCCCGTGACCTGACCAGGGGCCGCTCCCACAGTCAGGGTCCCCACCATGCCAGGCCCTCGGCACCCCCCTCCCAGGACACACATTCTCAGCCAGAGGCTCCACTTCCCCCAGCGGGCACTCTGGGACCAGCCCTGGGCACGGGGGCTGGGGGGCAGCTGGAGGCAGGACCCTGACCCACCACTGCTCCCCCCACTGAGAGGAGACCACACACCCCTCAGCGGCCACTGTGACCACCCTGTAGGCGCCCGCCGGCCAGGCCAGGCCAGGAGCCGTGGTTGGGGCATCAGGCAACCTCTCCAATGCCCAGGAGGGAAGGGGTGCCCGGGAGGGAAGGGGTTCCCAGGGGGGAAGGGTGCTTTGGTGCCCAAGGTCCTGGGGCATCAACGAAGGATCTGAGGGCTGATGTGGTCGGACAGCAGGGGGCTGCACGGTGGCTTGAGGGGCACAGCGGGGGCAACCTGAGCAATGACAAGGGCTGATGTCACCCGAGACCAGGCCCGGGGCAGCCCAGCCACAGGCAGACACTGCGCACGCTCGCCCTGAGCACGAGCAGAGCTGTCCCGGCACCAACACGGGGCACGGGCTCCGGGTGTGTGGACACACCTGCCACACCCATGTGCACGTGGCCTGGAGCACCACCCACATCCCACAAGTGTCCTGGCCACTCTCCTCTGCACACACTCACACATGCACACTTGCATGGCACATTCACACACTCACACACTCACACATGCACACCTGCATGGCACATTCACACACTCACACACTCACACATGCACACTTGCATGGCACATTCACACACTCACAGACTCACATGATACACCTGTACCAGCACTGCACACTTGCATGATACACTCACATGACACACACATGCATACTCACAGTGCACGTACTACACATGCATGTTCACCACACACTATATGTGTGCACACTGCACATGCATGCACACTCACACTGAACACGGTGCGCACACACTACACGTGCGCACGTTACACATACATGTACACTGCACACACACTCATATAAGCGTGCAAACCGGATCAAATGCATCCCGGGCTTCCTTCAAAAGGAGAAGCTGTGAGTGACAGGAGGGTCAGGGAAGGCTGCTGGGAGGGGACACCTGAGCGACACAGGGGCAGGCGGAAGTGGGTACATGGCGTGGGGGGGGGGGTTCCAGGCAGAGGGAACAGCCAGGGCAAGGACCTGGGCCTCCAGCTCTGGAGTCGGGTGGCTGGTCCTGGAGCCGAAGGGGAGCCCCGAGGCCCAGCCTGAGTGCAGGGCCCGGCACAGGGGGTCCCACGTCCACGGCCTGACCCGTGTGCAGAACAGGCGGAGACTCGCTAGGAGCTGAGTCAGAGACCAGGGAGCTGCTGGTGCCAGCACCGTGGAGGCCCCAGGCCCTGTCCCCGTCCCTGCAGGCCCGCACCGTGGAGGCCCCAGGCCCTGTCCCTGTCCCTGCAGGCCCGCACCGTGGAGGCCC
>NW_005363422.1:101898-103782 GCF_000412655.1 Myotis brandtii
TGGGCACAAGCCTGCAGGCCGGCCCGGCCCCCTGGCCCTGCCTCCCCTCTCCACTCGGCCTGCCCCTCGCTCTGAGCAGAGGCCTCTCCCCCACCACATCCCGTCCCATCCCTAGTGCCACCTTCTTAGGGCAGGTGCGGGAGAGGCTGGGGCCCAGCGCAGGCCTGGAGGGAGGGGTGCCCTCAGGAGGGTGGAAGTGGCAGACAGGGACCCCCGGGCATGGGTAAGGGTGCGGGAAGGGCAGGGTTTGCCCCTGGACGGCAGGCAGAACGTCCACGCTGGTGGAGGGACAGGATGGTGGGTTTCCACAGCCCCGGCCGGGGCCCCTGTGACTGCGGGAGGCTAGGACGGGGCGGAGGCGGGCCCATCATGGAGGTCCAGCCCCGTCCCTGTCCCTGCAGGCCCCCATCATGGAGGTCCAGCCCCGTCCCTGTCCCTGCAGGCCCCCATCATGGAGGTCCAGCCCCGTCCCTGTCCCTGCAGGCCCCCATCATGGAGGTCCAGCCCCGTCCCTGTCCCTGCAGGCCCCCATCATGGAGGTCCAGCCCCGTCCCTGTCCCTGCAGGCCCCCATCATGGAGGTCCAGCCCCGTCCCTGTCCCTGCAGGCCCCCATCATGGAGGTCCAGCCCCGTCCCTGTCCCTGCAGGCCCCCATCATGGAGGTCCAGCCCCGTCCCTGTCCCTGCAGGCCCCCATCATGGAGGTCCAGCCCCGTCCCTGTCCCTGCAGGCCCCCATCATGGAGGTCCAGCCCCGTCCCTGTCCCTGCAGGCCCCCATCATGGAGGTCCAGCCCCGTCCCTGTCCCTGCAGGCCCCCATCATGGAGGTCCAGCCCCGTCCCTGTCCCTGCAGGCCCCCATCATGGAGGTCCAGCCCCGTCCCTGTCCCTGCAGGCCCCCATCATGGAGGTCCAGCCCCGTCCCTGTCCCTGCAGGCCCCCATCATGGAGGTCCAGCCCCGTCCCTGTCCCTGCAGGCCCCCATCATGGAGGTCCAGCCCCGTCCCTGTCCCTGCAGGCCCCCATCATGGAGGTCCAGCCCCGTCCCTGTCCCTGCAGGCCCGCACCCAGAGGCCTCTGCTACCTCCCAGGCGGGCAGTGGACCAGGCCAACACCAGGCCCCACCCAGCTGTGAAGGCCAAGGGACGGAGTGTCCCATACCCTCATGCTGCTGGGCAGGCAGATCTGAGGATGTGGACACTCCGCCCCGGGAGAAGGCAGCTCCATCGGTCAGAGCCCTGTCGCCCTGGGCCCCCGGCACTTCCCCAGGGCCCACGGGGGCTGCCACTGGAGACCAAGGGGCGGCCACCACCCAGGCCCCTTCAGTCCTGGAGGCCTCCACAGCCCCGACCTCCTCAGAAACCCCTTCAGGCCGTGGGGGTGCCCCCAGCCCATCATTGCTTTCCAGCCCTCAGCCCCTACCCCTGGGGGTCCCACACCTGCCACCACCTGCCCACGATGGGCAGCAGGCAGAGACCCCACCCAGCGGAGGTCACAGCCAATGCCTGTGGCAAAGGGAGGCCCAACCCCCGGCCCAGCCACGCTTCCTGGGAGCCGGGTGCTGCCACCCAGCGCGTCCTAAAGGCCCAGGCCCCCGGGCCATGGATGCTCCCCAGCAGCCTGCCCCCGCTTCCAGGCTGGGCAGCCGCGTTGCTAGGACGGAATAATAAACACCCCAAACGTGTCCCCTGGCCCCCCAGCCAGAAGAGCCACACCACGCTTCCGAGCCGGGTGCTGCCACCCAGCGCGTCCTAAAGGCCCAGGCCCCCGGGCCATGGATGCTCCCCAGCAGCCTGCCCCCGCTGCTAGGCTGGGCAGCCGCGTTGCTAGGACGGAATAATAAACACCCCAAACGTGTCCCCTGGCCCCCCAGCCAGAAGAGCCAC
>NW_005363422.1:105252-105662 GCF_000412655.1 Myotis brandtii
ATGGGGTTTGGACCCCATTCCAGGGACTGGGAAGGAGTTCGACGCGCGAGGCCTTCAGGGAGGGGGTGGGGGGAGCGCTGGTCTGGGGGCGGAGCGGCCAGGTGTCCAGCCAGAGGCCAGGAGAGGAAGGGGGTCGGGCTGTTTTTCCTCCTTTGCCCCCAGACCTCAGGGCACATCAGGGACCCCAAACCCCACCCTCCACTCCCACTGGCTTCCGGGTGAGTTTGGCCTCCAGCTCAGAAGTGGAGGTGCGGTGGGGGGGGGTCCCCCAGCTCTCGCCCTGCGGGGGGATGGCCTGCTCTCCGAGGCCCTGGGACAGACCCCACCCAGGACTTTCAGCACCTGCTCCAGCCCCTCGTCCACACGTGGTAAATGGTCCTTCAAAAAAGTTGTTTTCTTTCTTTGCAGCT
>NW_005363422.1:105954-107180 GCF_000412655.1 Myotis brandtii
GAGAGAAGGCGGTAGACCCAGCCAGGAACCTGCAGGGGAGACCGAGAAGGAGTGAGGCCACAGCCCCCCCAAACGGACCCATAGATTGACAGCACCAGTGAGAAAGCACAGGGCGTTTTCATACCACGGGAGCCGCGTCTAAAGTCCGAGAGGAAATACAGGTGCGAGATAAACGGTGCTGAGCACCGGAAACCGGTGCAGCATGAGGCTGAGTGTAAACTGTGATTGAGCCGTAAAGCGTGGCCCTGGCCGGCTTGGCCCAGTGGACAGAGCGTCAGCCTGGGGACTGGCGGGCCTTGGTTTCGATTCTGGTCAAAGGCACGTACCTCAGTTGCAGGCTCGATTTCCGGCCCAGTTGGGGCGTGTGCGGGAGGCAACCAGTTGATGTGTCTCTCTCATCGATGTTTCTCTCTCTCTCTCTCTCCCCCTCCCTCCCACTGTCTCTGAAAATCAATGGAGCTCCGCTGGCGTGGCTCAGTGGTTGAGCATCGACCTGTGAACCAGGAGGCCATGGTTCAGTTCCCGGTCAGGGCACATGCCCGGGTTGTAGGTATGATCTCCAGTGTGGGGGCGTGCAGGAGGCAGAATTTCAGTGATTCTCTCATCATTGATGTTTCTCCCTCTTCCTTCATCTCCAAAATCAATAAAAGTATATTAAAAAATAGAAATCAGTGGAAATAAAGACCAGACGGGGAGATAAGAAGAAAAAGAATAAATAGTCTGAAAGGACTGGAATAGACGGGTCCAGAACAGAGGCCCGAATGGCCAACCAGCACGTGGGAGGAGGCACAGGCTGCTCATCAGCAGGAAAATGCACCTCAAAAGCCCCGCGGGAGACCCCTCGCTCCCGGGAGGATGAGAGGAAGTGCTGGCGAGGGTGTGGGGGGAGGGCCTCCTGCCCTGCTGGGGGGAAGGTCCGTGGTGCAGCCTCGGTGGGGAACAGCGTGGAGGGTCCTCAGAACCTGAAAACAGACCACGTGGCCAGCAGTCCCACTCCTGCCACCAAAGGAGGCAGCAGCCACGAGCAGTGATGGAGGAGCGCTAGTGAAACCGGTGGTGCCTCATGCCCTCGTCGGGGAAACTCGAATCCGTGCGGCTGAGAATGGAGCTCTCGCCCACAGACCCGCAACTCGGGAGGGGAGGGGTGGGGAGATAGGAACCCAGTTATGCTGGGTGCGCCGGGGGCTCCGGTGGGGAGAGGGTGGCTGTCGGCTTTCCAAAGGAGT
>NW_005363423.1:0-703 GCF_000412655.1 Myotis brandtii
AGGCAGCTGAGCTCCACCCCCAGCATCACAGAAGGCCGGGGACCCACAGGGCGGCCACGCAAGGAAGCCACGTGGGATCCCAGGTGAGCACCTGGGGAAGCAGCAGTCAAGGTGGGTCAGAGACAGCCTCAGGGCTGGGCTCCGGAAGCCTGTGTGGGACTAAACCACAGGAAACAGGATGGCCACAGGAATAAGCCACAGCCTGGACCACAGCACAGCAGGGCCCGTGGCCACAGGAATAAGCCACTCCCTGGACCACGGCAGGGCAGGGCCCGGGCCATAGGAATTAGCCACTGCCTGGACCACAGCAGGGCAGGGCTGTGGCTACAGGAATAAGCCACTCCCTGAACAGGGGTGCCTGGACCACAGCAGAGCAGGGCTGTGGCCACCCTGGCCGGGCAGATTCCTGGCTCAGGAGGCCCAGGAGAGGTGCGCCCAGGGGTTCAGGCTGCAGCGCCCTCCTCGGAGCCCAAGGCAGACCCTCAGAAGAAAGGGGGCTGCGGAGGTGGTGCCACGTCTGTGGTGTGAGACTCTAGAAGGGGTTGGCTGCTTTGGCTGCTTTCGCTGAGGAGCGGGAAGAGGTGAGAGGGTACCTGCACTTGCCATCGGGGCGCTGACACGGATTAGCTGTCCCAGCGGCTGTGCGGCTCTGCCACACCTGCTTCGTATCCATTCAGATAAGGAAGGAAAGCGAACTCACACC
>NW_005363424.1:0-476 GCF_000412655.1 Myotis brandtii
TTAAAATGTCCATACTACTCAAAGCAATCTATAGATCAAATGTAATCCCTATAAAAATACCAGTGGCATATTTCAGAGATCTGGAACAAATACTCTAAAAACTTATATGGAACCAAAAAAGATCCCGAATAGCCACAGCAATCTTGAGAAAGAAGAACAAAGTTGGAGGGATCACAATACTGGTTATCAAGGTATACTACAAAGCCACTGTAATCAAAACAGTCTGGTACTGGCATAAGAACAGACATATAGATCAAGGAAACAGAAGAGAGAACCTAGATATCGACCCAAGCTATTATGCTTAATTAATATTTAACAAAGGAGGCAAGAGCACGCAATGGAGTAAAGAAAGTCTCTTCAATAAATGGTGCTGGGATAATTGGACAGGTACATGCAAAAAAAAAAAAAAAGAAAAAGAAAAGAAAAGAAACTAGAGCATCAACTTACACTATACACAAGAATAAACTCAAAATGGA
>NW_005363425.1:0-310 GCF_000412655.1 Myotis brandtii
TGCAGGTTCGATTCCCGGTCAGGGCACATTCCTAGGTTTCAGGTTCCACATATGGGAAGCAACTGATCCATGTTTCTCTCTCTATCTCTCTCTCTCTCCCTCCCTCCGTTCTCTCTCTCTCTCTCTCTCTCTCTCTCTCTCTCTCTCTCTCTCTCAAATCAATAAACATATTCTCATGTGAGGATTTAAAAAAAAAAAAGTTTAGTAAAATAAATGCATCTTTAACTGGCTGACATATGGTCCAGTTGAAAAACTGCTGAGATGACAAACAGTAGACATTAGTTCTGTTTCTGCCACTAACAAGCTGAAT
>NW_005363426.1:0-737 GCF_000412655.1 Myotis brandtii
TGCCATAAATTTCTTGGCATTAATTTTGTATCCTGCTTACATTGCCAAATTCATTTATTAATTCTAATAATTTTAATGGAGTCTTTATGGTTTTCTATGAATAATATCATGTCATCTACAAATAATGATAGTTTTACTTCTTTTCCAATTTAGATACCTTTTATTTTTTCTTCTTGTCTAATTGCTATGTCAAACAGGAAAGTGGGCATCTCTGTCTCATTCCTGTTCTTAGGTGAAATGGTTTTAAGTAAAATGGTTTTAGTGTTTGCCTATTGAGTATGATGTTGACTGTAGATTTGTCATATAAGGCTTTTATTATGTTGAGGTATGATCCCTCTATTCCCATTTGCTGAGGGTTTTTATCAAGAAAGGGTGCTGGATTTTGTCAAATGCTTTTTTTCTGCATCAATTGATATGACTATGTGATTTTACCTCTCAGTTTGTTTATGTGATGTATCATGTTTATTGATTTGCGGATATTTTACCATCCTTGCATCCTGGGATAAATCTTACTTGGTCATGGTATATAATCTTTCTAATGTAATGCTGGATCCGATTTGCTAGAATTTTGTTGAAGATTTTGGCGTCTATAGTATTTCATGAGGGATATTGGCCTGTAATTCTCCTTCATTGTGTTGTCTTTATCTGGTTTTGGTGTTAGGGTAATGCTGGCTTCATAGAATATACATGCAAAAAAAAAGAAACTAGATCATCAACTTACACCATACACAAAAATA
>NW_005363427.1:0-36121 GCF_000412655.1 Myotis brandtii
CCTTTGGTTGGCCATCTTCTTACTTATTCAGTAATTTGTGCAGAGTGACGTCAGGGGTCATTGTCAACAATGAAAGCAAGGTTCTGAACTCAATCAGGGTTCCCAAAGAGCTTGCAGATGGGGATTTCTTTTGTTATGTAATATATTTTTATTGATTTCAGAGAGGAAGGGAGAGGGGGAGATAGAAATATCAATGATTAGAGAGAATCATGGATTGGCTGCCTCCTGCACATCCCACATGGGGGATTGAGCCTACAGCCTGGTTCGTAGGTTGATGCTCAACCAGTAAGCTATGCCAGGCTATAAGGTCTATTTTAGAATAGATCTCATGCTTGGTGACTTCTGTGTAGTCTTACAGATAAAGTACAAAGATCTTCAAATTTACTTGTCTAAGAATTATTATTATTATTAACAGTCCCAATGTTTTCATCATCTTCTGGTGCTGATGATAAAACACCATTAGTCATCCAATGTTTGGGCAGTAGAGGGTAATCTACAGACGTGCTCCTGATACCCTACTTCATTTCTATTCTTGTAGCTCATTTACTAGTCTGCAAGATCCCTGAGAGTAAGAACTTTGACAAAATCAGTTCTGAAATAATGCAGCATTAGAGAGGGAAGATGTGCTGCCAAATAAAACAGGATTTAAATTTACTAGTTGTGTACATCTGGAAAAGCTAAGAAACTTTTCTGAGTTACAGAATTTTTACCTGTAAAATGGAGATAATAAACCCACTTTATGTCTTTGCTAAGTGTTAGAAATAGTAGATACAAAAAACCCCACTTTGTACCTATTCAATAAATTATAGCTATTATTACAATTACTACAGGCCCAGTGCACAGATTCGTGCACCAGTGGGGTCCCTCTGCCTGGCCTGTGGGATCAGGCCAAAACTGCCTCTCTGACATCCCCTGCGGGGTCCCCATTGCAAAAGGGCGCAGGCCAGGCCGAGGGACCCCACCAGAGCACAATAGGGCCGGGAAGGGACACAGGAGGTTGGCCAGCTGGGGAGGGACTGCAGGAGGCCTCCAGGGCATGTCTGGCCCATCTTGTTCAGTCCCAATTGGCTGGACCCCAGCAGCAGCAAGCTAACCTACCAGTTGGAGCACGTCATAGCAACTGGTCAACTGGCCAATTGTCTGCCCCCTGGTGATCAGTGTGTGTCATAGCTACTGGTCCACCAGTTGACTGTCTGCCCCCTGGTGGTCAGTGCACATTATAGTGAGCGGTTGAGCAGCCTTAGCATATCATTAGCATATTATGCTTTGATTGGTTGAATGGCTGACCTGTTGATCTGATGGCAAGGCTTCCTGTAGAGGGTCAGGGCCATGGAGCCAGCACAGGGTTAGGTCAGCAAGCCCTGTGCAGTGTCTGGGCAGGGGGTCCTGTGTCAGGTGAGGCTGTAGGTGCCTATATAGGATGAGGTCTGACTTAAATCAGGGGGTCAGGACAAGTGCCACCCACAGATTCAGGAAAGGTTTTACATGTAAGTTCAAGATTGGTTGAATGGCTGACCCGTCGTGCAAGATGGGCCAGACATGCCCTGGAGCCCTCCTTATATATTTAGCATATTAGGCTTTTATTATATAAGATTAGTAGTAATATATTGTAGAATAAGGGCTAAATAGAAACTCCTTGTTGACTAATAGAAGGAATACACACTGAAATTATGCTATTAGTTACATTCTTTGCAAAAATAGCCAACAAATCCAGAGATGTATTGTTGTGCATTATTATTTACACTAGAGACTCAGTGCATAAAATTCGTGCATGGGGGTCCCTCAGCCCGGCCTGCACCCTCTCCAATCCGGGACCCCTCTGGGGATGTCTGACTGCAGGGATCGGCCCTAAGCTGGCAGTTGGACATCCCTCTTGCAATCTGGGACCGCTGGCTCTTAACCACTTGCTTGCCTGCCTGATCGGCCCTAACCCCTCTGACTGCTGGCCTGATCACACCTAACTGCTCCCCTGCTGGCCTGATTGCCCCTAACCACCCCTGCCTCAGCCCCCGCACCCAGGACCCTGGCTTTTCTCCCACTGGCTGGCCACAGGCACCCAGGACCCAGGCTTCCCTCCCTCTGGCCAGCTGAAAGTACCCATGACCCCTGGCGGCTCAGTCTGGGCCGGTCACAGGCACCCAGGACCCCTGGCGGCTCTGGGACCCCCAGCAGGTTGGCCCGGGCTGGCTGCACACTCGGAACCATGGGCAGCTTCACCCAGGACTGTGAGCAACTTCACTCGGGCCAGCCGCAGGTGCCCAGGACTGTGCAGATGTCTGGAAGACGTCTGGTCTAATTAGCATATTACCATTTTATTAGTATAGATAATTGCTCCTCCTAAAAGTAATATTTGTAACAAGATATTTAGAGGGTCAATGTATTCACCCAATGAAGGCATCATTTTAAAAAATCACTTTACTGAAGTATGATTAACATATAATAAGTTGTAGATATTCAATGTATGCAACTTGGTGTGCTTGGAAATAAGTACATACCTGTGAAATCATCATCATTATTAATGTCACAAATTTATCCATCACCTCTGAAAGTTTTCTCTTACACCCTTTTTTCCCTTTCTTCTTTTATAGTAAAAGCACAACATAAAATCTAACCTCTTAGCAAAATTTTAAGTATACAATTCAGTATTGTTGATCATAGGTTGTATGTTGTACAATAAATCTACAGAACTTAGTTAATTTGTGCAACTGAAACTCTATACCCTTTGACCAACACCACCTCATTTTCTCCATCCAGCTCTGGTATCTACCATTCTATTCTCTGCTTCTACATGTTTGACTATTTTAAATTCCATATATAAGTGAGATCATACAGAATTTGTCTTTCTGTGTCTGGCTTATTTTACTTAGTAAGAAGGAAGTTCTAAGAGCATAAATTAATAGTGTAACAAGTGAGCTAAAGATTGATTTGGGAGCAACAGGAATTGTCTTGGAATAATCTCCAGTATTCCTTACTTTGCCTAAGGGTAAGGTCATATATATAATAATGGAATTGTGAAATTCAGGCATAGACAAAATCTTGAATATCTTCCTTCCTGCCAATAATTCATAGAGAAACCAAGACACAATGAGCTGAGGTAATGTCCCCAAGTACCGTGTCAGAGGCAGGACTAGACGCCAGATCAGGCTTCATGGCTCCCAGTCTAACCTTCCCTGACACTTGCTATATTTCATGACAAAGAGGTGGGAAAGAAGAGGAGGAGAAGAAAGATGGTGACAGTGGTGATGGTGGTGGTGCTAAAGAAGAAATCCCATCTGCATAGAGTCTTCTCTTCACCGTGTTCTACAGAGGGACACTAATTTAGAGCAGCATGATGTTATGGGCTGAGTTGTGTACCCCCGAAATCCATTTGTCAAAGTCCTAACCTGCAGTGCCTCAGAATGTAACATTATTTGGAAATGGGGTCTCTAAAAAAATAATTAAGTTAAAATGTGGTCACTAATTTGATATGACTGATGTCCTTATAAGAAGAGTTAAGACACAGACAACACAAACAGAAGGACAACCATATTTGCACTGAATCTTCTTGTTGACCAGAACAGGTTCTGGCCACTTGGGCCCTTCTCATGGGGAAATTTTTTTTATTAGAAAAGGAATGTGAGCCCTAGTCAGTTTGGCTGAATGGATAGAGGATTGGTCTGTGGACTGAAGGGTCCCAGGTTCAATTCTGGTCAAGAGCACATGCTGGGCTTGTGGTCTCAATCCCCAGTGTGGGGCCTGCAGGAGGCAGCCGATCAATGATTCTCTCTCATCATTGATATTTCTCTCTCTCCCTCTCTCTCTGAAATCAATAAAAAATTATTTAAAAAAAAGAAAAGGAATGTGAGAAAGGAAAGAAATGGAAAGAAAGATGACTCAACCATGGGATTAAACCCTAAAAAACTTGAAAAGAATAGAGAATGGAGTTGGTTAAAAAAAAAAAAGACAAAGACTATAGAGGAAAATATCACCATTGTGAGTGAACTTTTTCTTGAGTGCTCCCAGAGATTTCAATGCCAGCCTAAAGGGTTTCTCTCCCTTTAAACCTTCCTATCACCCCTATCTTCTTAATCATTGCATTTACTTACGAAGCAATTTGTATATTTCATTCCAATTTTGCAAGTGGAAGAACAAGACTGTCATGATTCAATGAGTATGATATTGCCAAAAATCCTCACCATACTTTCACATAATAAATCATATTAACTGAAATATTTTGATGCATAATGACATGTCACATCTAGAAAAACGAAGCCTGTGCTACCTTTGTACATAAAAACAGCTTTAACCTACAAATATTTGTGTCCACTGTGAAAGCAGGCCACTATTAGATGGTTCCATTTCACCAATTAACTGGCTACTTGCCCACTTATTTACCTCAAAGAGAAGATTTATGCCTCTAGATCAAATCAGGATATATTTTGTTTTTTTAAGATGTTGATATACAATTGAAGTTATTTCTTGCTTTATTGTTTGCTCTCTTTCACAGAGATAATGATGAGCTGAAAGACAAAGGACAAATAGTTGTGTACTCAGATACTTGTTTTAGCTTGAAAATATTTTACAGAGTTAATATTTTTAATCTACCAGTCTTCATGCCCAAAATTCTGCAAAAATGTCTGTATCTATTATTCCCTACTTCCCAATATTCTAGCAAGAAACATTAGGGGCCTTCAGAAGCAAGGTGCTTTGATGGGGTGTTGTAGATAATTTTTAATTTTTAAATTAGAATTCCTACTTGGTCACCAAATAATGTCTTTCATAACTTAGTCACTATGTACATCTCATGGTAACTCTTCAGTGACTCATTATATAAGCCCTGATGGAAAATTTATAATTATGAGGTTTTTATTTCCTCTTCAGATAGAGAAGAGGCTTCTGCGATATGTCTCTTAAAGGTAAGATGTTATATTTCTGACTTTCACTCTGAGATCATTTAAATTAAAATTGAGGCTGAAAAAATGATATGTGAAATATTATCTAGTTATTTCAAATACCCTGAGTTAATTAGAATAGCAAAACACTAAAAATTTATCAGAAACTCAACAAGGTGGTACCCAATAGATGAAGAAAAGTAAATTTTAAATGCAGCTTAAAGAGTAAAAGCTCATGATGATCATATGAATCACATATTTTCATGGGAAAAGTATCCATAGAAATCTGGGGCATAATAAGTGATAGTATGACATCTTTGCAATTTTAACTTTTGGAATTTTCATCAGAGAATGAAGATATAGTTTAATCAAGTTCTGAGTGTCAAGAAATTGTGTGCACTAAACTTAGATTTAATGATGGATGGCTTTATGTAAATTTGGCTGTAGTTACTTCACACAAGTAAGATAATCACAATTCTTTATTTTCTCATATAAGTCCTGACAAATGTTGGTTTAACAAATTAATAAATTAACAACAAATACTTACTTTGGGGCTTCTAGGCACATGTGGTCCCTATATTTTTACACGAGCTTTTTCAAAACAGACACAAGGAATGATTAAGAATAGGCAATTTGCATACAGACATGATGAAGTGATCTTGTCTCAAAAGGCATTCTATTTTCCAGAGTTTGGGGGCTTAGAATTATGGGGTAGGGGAAGTATACTAGTAGTTCTAATTGCTGAAACAAATAATGCATCTGCTCTTTGGGAGATAAAAATAAAATCTTCCTTTTTCTTACCACAGAGTATGTTTTCATGACAGACTAAAATAAGCCACCAAACAGCCTTTATTTAATTTTGGGTTGCATGCATTCTGATGGGAGAGCGAGACAACTTAATGACAGCATGTCAATATTTATAGTTATCAAGAAAAACACAGATTTTAACAAAAGTCTTGTCAAACTTTAATATCCGAGTCTTTATTTGCAAATTTTCTGCTATCTATTATGATTATGCCATCCAGTTATTTAATCTGTTTACAATCACTACCAGCATACGATAGAAATGGGTTGATAAATGTTAAGAGATGGATAGGTGTGGACCTGTATGTATAACTCTTGTGACAAATTGCTCTGTTTCTAGCTCATATATGTGTGCAGGGATATTACAAAAGTAAATCAATTTCCTCTTCCAAAATATTGTCAAAGGCTAAAGGCAAAAATACTGTACTGGCTATCTTGCGACCTTCATCTGACTTCTGAAGCTCTTTTAGCTACATGTAGTTCTCAGACTTCTCTAAGAAACTTTTATGTGACTGTACAAGTTAGTTTTTCTACATAACAAACTACTTCAAGATTAAGTTGTTAAAATAACCCTTGTTTGGCTTATAATTATATGGATTGACGCTATGGGCTGGGACCGGCTAAGGAGGTTTTATCCTTATGGTTTGGCTGGGCTTCCTCATGTGTCTAGAGCAGCCGTGGGCAAACTACGGCCCGCGGGCCGGATCCGGCCCATTTGAAATGAATAAAACTAAAAAAGAAAAAAGACTGTACCCTTTTATGTAATGATGTTTACTTTGAATTTATATTAGTTCACACAAACACTCCATCCATGCTTTTGTTCCGGCCCTCCGGTCCAGTTTAAGAACCCATTGTGGCCCTCGAGTCAAAAAGTTTGCCCACCCCTGGTAGAGCAAGGGTCAGCAAACTTTTTCTGTAAACGGCCAATAGTAAATATTTTAAGTTTTGTGGGATATACAGTGTTTGTCACAACTAGTCAACCAGGCCAATATAGCACTAAAGAAGCCATAGATAGTAGTAAATGAAGAGCATGGCTGTTTTCCAATAAAACTTTATTTACAAAAACAGGCAACTGTCCAGCAAACTGTAGTTGCCAACCCCTGGTCTAGGATCAGATGCTTGCTGGCAGTGGGCGAGCTGGCCTAGAATGGCATCAGATGAAAGGATAAGCACTTTTCAAGCTTCCGGTTGCAACCAGTTTACTTACTCCCCAATAGCCAAAGCAAATCACAGAGCCAACACAAATTCAAGAGGTTCAGAAATAGACTACACCTCTTGGAGGGAGGGGAAGAATTTGCATCCATTTGTGATTCTTTTGCTCCCAGCCAACCATAATTCACTTATCGAAATGACTTTGAGCCAAGACACAGCTAGAGATCATAGCAGTCAGGCTTCCTGCATTAATCCTGGGTGCTCTCTCTGCTGGCAGAGCTGGAATTCAAAAAAATCTTTTAGAATGGCTTTTTTCTAAGATGAGGTCAGATGGCCCTGGAGGATCACCATCCTATGCATCTTATATGTATGTGGTAAGTGACCATGTATAGCAACCTGAGAATAAAAAGGGACCCAATTGGTCCAGAAGCACCGATCACTACCAATGGCATATCTTCCACCAATAAACCCACTTCTTTGAAGTTAAAACTAGGAAGACACCTGTCCTCAGGAGCACCCAATTAAAGTGTAGCCAGGCCAGCAGAAAGCCCAACTTATAGCTCAGATTTATTACCCTTACTACCTGCCATCTTGCCAAGTACAGTATGACCCTAAGGGCATCATAAGATGTGCTGGCTGTTTTCACACCTCTAGGGGTGGTTCCATGTTGTTCTATCTTCTCCTTGCCATTGAAAGTAGGAGCATGTCTTATCACTCATCATCTGTTGAAGGACCACTCAAATGTAAATTTGAAGTACAGATGTGGGCATGGTGGCGGGAGAGAAAGTGTAGGCATAGAAGGTACATTCTTAGGAAGGTAAATCCTAAAGAGGTGAAACCAGTTAATAGCAGCATGAAAACATCTCAAATCAAATGCAGTCTGTTTCATGGTTTGCTTAAAGGAAGAAAAATATCATTAACTGAGTGTCTGTTATGTTGTAGGCCCACCTTTAAGAACTTGGCTTATATTTCCTCATTTCATCTTCCTAAAAACACTTTGGCATGTGTATTATTATGCTCATGTTACATATCAGAAAACTGAGGCTCAGAGAAATTTAGAAAATTGCCTAAGGTCACTCAGCTAATAAATTGCAGAATCAGGATCAAAACCTAAAACATGCTCTGATAACTCCAACTACTTCCTCCAAGACTATGAAAGTAATGCAGGTATTTCTCCACCATATTGTCCTATCCCTTCAAAGCCAGCAGCATTAACTTTCAAAATGTTTGACACTGAAGCTTTCCTTTGCACTTTGGTCTGATGAGTTTTCCAACTTGTCAGTGACTGTCAGAAACAACAGCAATTTGAGTTCGGACCATGACACATGACACTCTCTACTTGTGCTAAGCATCTTGCCATCTCTTATTAGAATTAAAGAGTGATCCTGGAAAATCATCCATCTTGCTAAGCCCTCACTTCCATGCTGGGGAATTGCCTCAACCTCTCTCAAATCACTATCCTGTTTCTTTCTCAAGGTTTCTCAGAATAGTCCCTATCATTTCCGCTGGAAGCTTCTTCCAGTGTCCACCCCCACCCTCCCCTTAGGGGAAAAAAATCTTTCTAATGAAGATCTACAGATCCTGCAGTTTTAACTTAAATCTACTTCTGTGTTTTTGTCTTCTAAGAAAATAAAGAAAAATGACCCAATTCATTCCCATGAAAATCCCATTAAATGTTTGAAGGTCATTATTATGTCTTTGGCTCCTCTTGACCCCCTTTATCGTCCTTAATTAGTTTTTGGCATTCTTTAGGAACAACAATTCTGATCATAATCATATATTTCTCCAACTTTAGACACACCTTATTTACAAGGTCCAGGCTGATTGTCTAACTGCACTTCTCAAGAGATGAGTCTTTGGACTTTTTATCATGTGAAGCCACAAACAGAGCAAGGATATGGAGTCAAGCCAGGAGTTTGAGCCCTAGGTCTACTAGTCATTAGCTTATTTATTTCCGAGCCTCATTTTCCCCTTCAATTTTCTGTTTCATTTCCTCTCTTTTGAATTGAGGGAGGATATATTTTGACATTTAGGAAGTTTTGTGCTTTTGTTAGAACCTAGTTACTGTGATAGGAAGAAAATTGGTCCTCCAAAGGTGTCCATTTTCTAAATTCTAGAACCAGTGAATATGTTATGATACATGGTAAAGGGGAATTGATTGTTACAGATGGAATTAGGTTTGCTCATCAGCTGACATTAATATTAAGAGATCATTCTGGATTATCTGGGTGGACCCAATGTGAACTGGTTGAATAAAAGTGTCCATGGGAAAATGAAAATTCATATTGTCACAGATGACAATTCATATTTTCTCAGAAATGTTTCCAGATAAAAGCTGTAGCTGTACATCCCTATAGTTATTGAGAACAATTTACTTTAAAAATGATCAAAAATAACTTAGTGGCTTAAACAAAATAAATGTATTATCTTACAGTTACGGAGGTCTGAGGTCTGAAATGGAGGTCACTGGGCTAAAATCCAAGTGTTGGTAGGGCTACATTTCTTGTGGAGGTGCTAAAGGAGAATGTATTTCCTTGCCTTTACTTCTTCTAGAGACCACTGCATTCCTTGGTTTCCTTCCTCCATCTTCAAATCTAGCAACTATGAATGAAGTACTTCTTGCATCGCATCAAAATAGGTCTTAACAGGAATGGCTAAAAGGAGAAAGGTAGAACTGAATTCGAGCCATAAAAATTTGGAAATCCATTTTAAAGATGCCAGAGGCAAGATTTAAATACTGAAAAGTAATCATGAAAGGATGCAAACATATCACTGAACAGAACTCCTGTCACTTTCCTGCTTCCTTGTGGTAATGACCCTGAAGGATCAGAGGAGAGATTTTTTTGTTTTTGTTTTTTGTTTTTACTATTTCTCCTCCCCCATCTAAAAATCTGCAAATAGCACAATAGACTTGTCCTGCTGGCTCCATTCCTACAGCTTCCAGTCACTGCAGTCCACCTCCCTTGGCAGTCTGGCTTCTTACCTTTACACTTTGATGAAACATTTCTGGTCAAGGTTGCCAATAACTGCTCATAATACCACAAACTCCCCAATCTTCGCACAATCCTTGGATAAGTGATGCACTGTTCACCGCCTCCTAAATCCTCTCCAACCTCTGCTTCCTTGGCTCAGACCTCAGGATCTCTGGCTGAAACTGCTCAGATGTCTCCATCAGTCCCCTTTTCTACCTGCCCCTTAAATGCGGATCCCTTTTATTTTTTATTCTTATGGTTTCCTCTACTATTTCTGGGCCAAAGACTGCTATACCTGTGTCTGACCTCCATCTTGTCCAGCACAGCACAGCACTTCTAAGGGCCTGGCACCTCATCCCCTGCAGAATGTGCAGGGCAACTCCCAAAGGGCCTCCCTAGCTCTGCCTTCCACATCTAAACACATGACTTCACCTGCAAGTCACATGTCCCTGCTCTCTGTACCGTTCTTTGCCCTCACCTTATCCTTAGGGGATGACAAGTGTAGCCAATGGAACCACAGCCTTGACCTCCAAATGTAGTCATATCACTCCCTTAGTAAATGGGAAGCCTTTGCTCAAATGCTCCCTTCTCTGTGAGGCCTACTCTGTCCGCTCTATTTCAAACCTCTCTCACACCCCCGCCAACATTCTCAATCCCCCTTTCCCTGCCCTACATTTTTCCTATAGCACTTACCACCTTCTGACATATCGTACAATTAACTTATTATTATGAGTCTCATTTGTTGTCTGTCTCCCTATTAGAATAAAAGACCCACAAAGGCAGGAATTTTTGTCTGTTTTGTTCTCTGGTGTGTCCCCAGCACTTATAACAGTGGGCCCTAAATAACTAGTTATTGTATAAATAAATGAATAAAACAACAACAGAAGATAAATTCATGAAGCACATGAGAAATAGAAAGAGAATCAAGACAAAGGATGCAATTGAAGCCAGAGTATAAGGTTAAAAATTCCATTTATGTACAATGTAATAGACTCTAATGTAGGGCATCACCAGTGCTAATGCAAAAGGGAATTATAATCAGAGGGCCCAAAAAGGGCCCCAGCTAATATAATAGATGAACGACTTCAAATCAGCAATATTACATTATGTTATACTATTAGAACTTGAAATTTGTATGATTGGTTAAGTCCCAGATCATAGGTGACATGGTAGACAAAAGCTGACCACAGGAAAAAAGTCCTTCTCAACATTTGCCTGCTTAATCTTGGGTGGGACTAATAAGGTGTATTAATCATGCTTTTTTACTTTCACATTTTGTGATATTTTAACATCTTGGGGCTTTGAGGACTTAGAGAGGGATTGCCCTTCGTAGGATTAGCTAATTCCCAGAAATAGTAAACAGCTTCCTGTAAACCAACCAATCCTAAATCCATACCCACTATCTACCTTTTTTTTTTAAATCAGTGTCCTATAGTCCAGGACACTATCCCTCTGCCCTAAATCACTCCAGGGTCGGATACTAGACAACTAAGGACCACCCTATATTCCAGAACCTGCTGAAATTATTCAAACTATTCCATTCTAAACCTGCTTTGTTTGACTACAGAGTCTCGCCTAGTACTGCTCCAAGCAAGCTTCTTTTCTTTTTTTAAGATCCTTGAAATGCTGAAGAGAATTTGATCTATTAAATTTTAGGAAGAATTTTCATGTTAGATTTGTGAGTCTGCCATTGTAAATGTGGGAAAATAAAATACATTTGTAAATGTAGTTTGAAATAGCTAAGGTAATTCAATTAAAAATGGAACTGGTGTTAAATATTTAGGAGAGTTAGATTCATGAAGTTTATAAAATAAGTGCACATTAATCAAATAACCAATTAAGTTGGTTATTTAAAAAAATTATCTTTATTGTTGAGAGTATTACAGATGTCCCCCTTTTTTTCCCATTTACACCCTCTACCCTGCCTCCACCCCTCCCAGGCCTTCACCACACTATGGTCTATGTCCATGGGCTATGCATACTAGTATCTATATATATAAAAGCCTAAGTGACCAGACGACTGGACGACCGGATAACCGGGCGGTCGCTATGATGCACACTGACTACCAGGGGGCAGACACTCAATGCAGAAGCTGCCCCCTGGTGGTCAGTGCGCTCCCACAGCAGGAGTGCCACTCAGTTGACAGATGGGCACCAGATGCCTGGCTGACGGCTGGCGAGCGCAGCTGTGGCGGCGTAAGCCTCTCCCATGGATACTCCCACTCCCGGGCCTCCTGCCACTTAGTGCAGTACTTCCTGCTGTGTGGGATCCACGCAGACAGCGGTTGTCGCCCAATGAGCTGGCGGGTAAGGCCGGGCTTCAGGGGTGCTGAGGTCTATTCATCCCCACAGGGCAGGCCAAGGGCCCCCCACCACCATGCACAAATCCATAACCAATGGACGCAAGACACTAGGGGGGTGAAGGCATGTGTGGGGGGTGGGTAGGGGAGGCCGGGAGGAAGTCAATGAAGAAAAAAAAGGAGACATATGTACTACTATTTGTAATACTGCCTCCTGCACACCTGTTACTGGGGATCGAGCCCACAACCTGTGCATTCAACCTTGACCGGAATCAAACCTGGAACCCTTCAGTCCACAGGCTGACACACTAGCCACTGAGCAAAACTGGCTAGGGCTCGTTATTTGTTTAAATTGGTCTTTTATTCCACCCCACAACTGAGCTAGTAAGCTGTATATAATATACATGCCAAGCTGATATTTGAAATTTGATATTTGATACAACCTCTTTCATTTCTGAAGATCTTAAATCTTAATAAGTCCATACTTAGTTACATCAGCAGTAATGTATCCCAGTGGATTCTGAATCAGAGGAAAAAACATTGTTATAAAGGACAAAATTTGGACAATTGCTGAAATTTGAGTATGGAATGTATAATTTTACTCTGGTTATGCAAGAAAATGTCCTTCTTCATAGGAAATGCATGATGAAATCTTTAGAAATATAAGAATATTATAATGCCATTTACTCTCAAGTGGTTCCAGAAAATATAATACATATATGAGAGAGATAAAGCAAATGTGCCAAAATGTTAACAATTGAGGAGTATATAGGTACTTGGCTTATGTGCATTTTTTGTACTTTTCTTGCAAGTCTTCTGTAAGTTAGAAGTGTTTTCAAAATTTAAAAAAAAGTTTTTGCTGAAATTGAGTTGAAATGTAGCTCACAAATATTTCTATCCCTTTGGATCTAATTTTGCCCCTTACATGATATTTCTGAGCAAATTGATTTTTTTCCACTATAATAGAATTTCAGACATCAGAAAAATGGTATCATGACTCTCTGAAACTATTTTCTCATCAGATGATCTGGATGGGAACTTCACCTCCCTTCTGACTGTCACCCTTCACACACACACACACACACACACACACACCACATATATATGCTAAGTGTGACATCGTACTTTGGGAACCTAGTCAGCTCCCATATGTGACTGGACAAGAAATTGTTCTCTTCCCTACACAGAAAATCTCAACAATGTCCAGCGCTTCTTTATGCCGCTGTGACACAGCTTCTTGCCTGCTGCAACGGCAACGAAAAACTGGATAGCAAAACATTGCCTCTTTGGCAGGAATATGAGACAAATGGAGCCTCAGGAATTCACAATGTGCAGAAAAGAGAAGAAATGAGACATAAAAGTCTGCTGTAGAACGGTTGCTATGGTGTAATGTGTTTTTATCCACCCCTCTTTTCAGAGCGAGAAAAAAAAAATGAATGATCTAGGTTTTAGCAGTTCTTTTTGAAGTGAATGAATGAGGCTTTCCCGAAGAAAACTGTCACACAAAATAAATCTAGCAGCATTATGAACAAAAAATCGCCACAAGACCTAACCAATGCACAAATACACTGACTGATGGCATGGACTCATGAGACCTGCCTAGAGTAGTCTGGTACATTTAGCATCACTAAAACCTTGCTGTGGAGATGAAAGCCCCAGAAATGTATTTTTATCAAGATCCCCCCAAAAGTACTTGTGGGTATTTTCCCAGGGTCTGGCACAGGAGGTTTGAAATATAGCTAGCTTCTTCAGGTCCTTCCGCCTTCTTGATTCTGAGCATAAAGAGTTCTTGCAGACTATGTGCTGGAGTAGAACTTTAGCACCATCTAAAGGCGACACACCAAATGGCTTGCCAGTGTGAACGTTGCTTAAAATGCTGTTTGCTCTGATGATATAATTCTTTGGGGGGACTGACATTGTGAAAAATTTTGCTTGCCAAGAATGAAACAGTCTGCAAAACGCTGCTAACAACAAAGTTGTTGAGAAGATTAAATTGGAAACCTATCGTGTCTAGCACAATACTCAATGCAGTAAGTATTCCATTAGTGCTGTCATTGGTTTATTACAGTGGGGCCTTGACTTAAGAGTTTAATTCGTTCCGTGATGGAGCTCGTAACTCAAATTACTCGTATGTCAAATCAATTTTCACCATTACAATGAATTGAATGCTGGGCTGATGTGGTGGCGTTCACGACGTTCGCTGCGCCAAATAGCGGTGGGGTATCTGAAGCTGGCTCGTAACCCGAATTTTAGCTCGCAACTCAAAGCAAAAAAACAGCGGAGAGACGGCCCCGTATCTCGAAAAACTCGTTAGTCTGGACACTAGTAAGTCAAGGCCCCACTGTACTTTAAAATTACTCTCCTGTTTGAGGCCACACAGTGCACAAAGAACGACTTAAGTTTCTTGTACATCAGCACAGGCCCCGGTGATTGATTCTGAATCTGAGACCCAACAAATGCTTGCCAGGTTCCTCAGACACACAACCCAGGCTTTGGCTTTTGTCTTTCAAACTGTTCTCTCTGCTCAGTGCTTTCTGAGTATCTGCCATCGGCCCTGTGTTTCCACCGCATGATCCTGCTTCTGCTTTCGGCACAGGTGGCTTTGCTGTCAGGGTATTTGAAGTTTTCCTTTGATGGCCCTGCAACTAAGAAACTTAATTATGAATGAGCACTCTGTCTAAAAGCCTCTCTTTTTCCCTAAATGGCTCCTGGCATATATCCAGGGCCTCAATGCACACAAGCTAAGCTATGTCTGACTCACCACCCCCATCTCTTCCCGTTTATCTGCTGCTTGCCACCTTTGTTAGATGAAAGGAACAGTGAGCTAGGGAAAAAAATAAAAGGAAAAATGTAACACTTTTTAAAATGAAATATTCCCTATTTCTATTTTTTTAATTTTCAAAATGAATGGTGCACTAACATCAATTCACTATGTTCTGAGATTAGTCAAAGCAATATTTCCATGAGTTTTCTTCCATTTTTTATCATTTATGTAAAACATCACCAATGCACAACTCTTAAAAAGAAGAAAAGGAAAAACAGAAAATCAATAAGTAAAAATATAAGATTTCTTAGTGGTGAAAACACAACAGAAAGAGATTTAAAAAAAAGCTCAGCTGGTGTGACCAAGTGGTTGAGCATCGACCTATGAACCGGGAGGTCATGGTTCAATTCCCAGTCAAGGCACTTGCCCAGGTTTTGGGCTTGATCGCCAGTGTGGGGTGTGTAGGAGGCAGGCATCAATGTTTCTCTATTATCATTGATGTTTCTATCTCCCTATTCCTCTCCCTTCCTCTCTCTCTAAAAAAAATCAATAAAAACATATTTGTAAACAAATCTTAACCCCTTTAAAAAAAGTTCCTTCACTTTCAGAATAGGTTAGTGTTAAAGCAGGTAGGTGTTTGTGTGTGTGTGTGTGTGTGTGTGTGTGTTGTGTGTGTGTGTGTGTGTGTGTGTGTGTTGAAAGAACATTCATGATATGGGAAGAGACCTTTGTAATATGGTATAAGAAACTGAGACATAGAAAGCATAAGTGATTGGCTCTGGATCATACAGCTAGTTAATGGTGAAGATAGGAGTGAATTTGGATTCACTGACTTCTGGGGTACTGTTGGGCAAAGCCACTTTGGTAACAAAGTCTCTGAAATGTCCAAGTAACTATTGCTTTGCCAGGTCATACGCTGTTTTATCCATAATTTGCAGGCTTATCATCTTTGCTCTTGTTCTTAGATTTGTCCATCATACAGTATTTTCTTTTTTTCCTCAGGGATTTCAATACATCCCTGAAATCTCAGAAGTAATATGCAGTTCAAATCGATATGCACTGTGAATGTAAACTATACACCAGATTTCAAAGACTTGGCATGACAAACATGTAAAATATCTCATGAATAACATTTCATATTGATTTCATGTTGAAATGATAATATTTGGGATATGTTGGATTAAGTAAGATGTGTTGCTAAAATTAATTTTACCATTTATTTTTATTTTTTAAACATGGCTACTAAGAAATTTAAAATGATGTGGCCTACATTAAATTTCTATTAGGGAGCACAGATATAGGTAATATAAAATTGAATTTTCCTTTTTTTCATTTCTTTTTCTGAAATTTCATTGTTAGCATAAAGGCAAGCAGTGGATTTTTGTACATTGATTTTGTATCCTGCAACTTTACTGTATTTGTTTATTGTTTCTAATAGTTTTTGGTGGAATTTTTAGAGGTTCCTATATAAAGAATCATGTCATCTGCAAAAAGTGACACTTTTACAAAAAGAATCAAGAACATAGCATTGGTCAATGATGTGAATACTGGCTGAAAAATTAGAAGGCACAGGATCAAAAACATATATAAAATGAGAGAGTTGGATGACATGCCTTCCATGTTTCTTTTCAGACCGGTGATTCTGTTAGTACTATGATTTCTCATGGCTTCTTCCAACAATAGGTACTTAAAAAGTCATGAATCACAAATGGAGTTGTGGGATCTAATAAGGGAAAGAGGAAATCATCCCAATGCAAAAGAGGAAATAATTGAATGTTAGCAATGTTAGCAAACATACTGCTGGTGTAGACCAAAACTGAATAAAATACATTAAGAATTTAGTTTTTAAAACCATAAGCAGGGTTTAGAATGTCAGCTATTACAAGGAAGTACTTCTTTAAAATTTATTTTTATAACATATGTGCATGTACAGATGCTTTATATATTCATTGTGATGATGATGGCAATATTAGTTTTGGTGATCATGTTGAAGATAATGAAGAACTCTGGAAAACAAAAAAAAAGTCTGAGTGATTACAATCCAGAAACACTAATTCATACTATCTGAAAATTGGGGATAATAACCTCAAAGTTGGTTGGGAAAATTAAATGAGATAAAGCAGAGAAAATGCTAAGCACAAGTCTGCTTCATTACACACTGTTAATCAAGGTTAACGATGATGATGACAATGATGATAACATTGGAGTCATTCAAAAGATTACAGCCAAATATGATAGGGCTTTAAACTCATAAATATGGCTTTGTTTTCATATATAATTTAGAATTATTTCTTTTTTTCAGAAGTTTATATTAGAATAGCATATTATCTAAAGTTCAATGGGGTCAAGGTCCTGCATGCTTTGTGTTCATTCTGGGATCATAGTTTGCTAATGAGAACTGACATATACCAACACGAAATGGTTTTATGGTCCTGTCCTTCTGGTCACAAACTTTAGAAATAAAAGCAAGCACAGAGTTTATAAGGTCAGAAGACAACCTCCAGCTTATCTGTGAGATTTTTGTAATAATTAACTTATCTCATATGAATATTTTGAAAACCAAATGAGATTCAATATATGTGAGTGATGTACAAATGCTAATGTTATTACTGAAAGTCATATCCCCTTACTTTTATAACAACCACTTTAAAATGAACACACAAGGTCATCTGCTTTATTTTGTTCATTAGATTCCACATATAAGTGAAATCATGTGATATTTGTCTTGCTCTGACTGGCATATTTCATTTAGCATAACACTCTCCAGGTCCATCCATGCTGTTGCAAAAGCTAAGATTTCCTTCTTTTTCATGGCTGAGTAGTATTCCATTGTGTAAATGTACCACAGCTTTTTTAAAATCCACAAACGTACTGATGGGCACTTGAGCTACTTCCACATCTTGGCTATTGTAAATAACGTTGCAATGAACACAGGGCTCTATATATTCTTTCAAATTAGTGTTTCAGGTTTCATTGGATATATTCCCAGAAGTGCGATTGCTGGGTTATAAGGCAGTTCCATCTTTAATTTTTTGAGGTAACTCCATACTGCTTTCCACAATGGCTGCAACAAAATAGAAATAGACTCATAGATACAGAGAACAGACTGGCAGCTGTTAAAGAGGAGGGGTAGGGTGCTGGGTGAAAAAGATGAAGGGATTAAGCAAACAAAAAAAACACACCTCATAGACAGACAACAGTACGGTGATTGTCAGAGGGAAGGGGAGGTGGGGGGATTAGGAGAGGGTAAAGGGAAAATAAATGGTGATGGAAGGACACTTGGGGTGGTGAACACACAATACAATATATGAATGCTGTATTATAGAATTGTACCTCTGAAACCTATATAATGTTATTAACCAATGTCACTCCAATAAACTCAATAAAAACCATCTACTTTGTAGAGTACCTCTATATGTCATCAGTACACTTAATTATAGTCATCTCTAGCCCTCTGTAGCCTGTGCACATCATAAGGCAAGGCTATGACTTTTCCACCTCAACAGCTCCAGCATTTGGCATTCTGGCATATAGTAGGTGCTGGCACATATATTTAAATTATGAACTTAAAGGAAACAGAAACATTAATTTTGACCCTAAATATTATTGGGCCACATCATGATACTACACAGCTGAGATGCACGTGTTTCCTTTTACCGGCCAATAAAATATGTAAAAGTTACTGTTTCAGCCTTGGTTCCCAAGAGTCAGATGTTGAGATGGAGCCTGTGGTGCAGGGTGTTTATTAGGGATCAGCACCTGTGGAAGGCCAGGGGAGAAGCAAGCTTGGGCAGAAAGAGAAGTAGAACTGGCACACCTTGGTCAGCCTAGTGGACAACTCTGGAACCAAGTGTGCCCACTAGAGTTGTCTTTCATCAGGCCAAGATAGTCAGGCTCTTATTCTCCCACCTCCATCACTCACCGGGTCCTCCATCACTCCTCCACTCCCCCTGGGAGAGAATGCCCTTGGGCAACGTGACTCTGCAGCTGAGACAGTCCCTGAAGAGACTGACAGCTAAGGCCACACATCTTTCCCTGGTGCTTGTCCATGTTCACCAGAGTCATCAAATTTAAAATGTCTGTCTACCACATAAGAAGAGACATTCATATTTGAGGGCATAGAATGACTTTACTCAATGTGGAATTTGGAATTACATTCACAATCAAATTAAAGAAAAGGCCTATGCTGTTATAGATTTATGGTAGCAGATACAAAACATTTCATTAATATGTAAAGGCTTATAGGAAGACTTTGGTGTGTTGGCATGTAATGTCATTTTCTCATGAAATACTGTCCTTCAGCAAGTAGTTTCTGGGCATCTATTTGTGCATTGAAACAGACATTATTAAGCAAAGCACTCCTCTGGGGATATACTGATACAGCTTTGTGCATAACCTCTCTTCCCAGATCCAACCTTCTCCACTGTTCTAGCTTCTGAAGGTAATGAGTATGTCTTTCTGCCAGGGTGTGGCTGCATCTAGGGTCCTTAAGAAGGCCCCATTAGCAGGATATGTCTTTCCTTTCTGATCTAAGCCTTCTTACCCATTGATCCCTATGCATTCAGTGTTCCATCTTGGCAGCTTTCTTTCTCAAGTGTATATGGTGTGTGTGTGTTTTTTAAAAGATTGTCATTATTTTTTAAAGAATTGTATCAATTCAATTTTATTAATTTCTTTTTAATTGATTTTAGAGGAGAGAGAGAGAGAGAGAGAGAGAGAGAGAGAGAGAGAGAGAAGAAAGATACATCAATCAACTGCCTCCTGCAACCGGAGATTAAACCTGAAACCTATGTATATGCCCTGACCAGGAATCGAACCAGCAACCTTCCAGTGCAGGAACAATGCTCCAATAAACTGTACCACCTCGGCCAGGACCGAGTGTATATGTTTTAATGGGGCTTGAAGAAGTGACCAAAACCAGATTTGTGCCTTAATTTCTCCAAAATTACAAGAAAGAAATCAACTTAAAGAGTTCCCTGGTCATAATGCGTGTGCAATCCTGCTCTACCTAATACAAAATAATGTGTTGGGTGGATTAGCAAACATTTGAGTTTACTAGAAAATCAACCATTATTTTCTCAGGACCTAGAAGGGTTGATTTTCTTTCATTCTAAGTTTCTGGGGAAAGTTCAAGAGCTTACACAAATGAGACTCAAGAGATTGGTGTGGGAAACTGAGGCATCAATTCAGTCCATAAGCCCTTCTATCTTCCAATGCAGTGTTAATTCATTATTATTAAATGCTCATAAATAATGAGGATAAGATCATTTTATAAGAGGCTTGCTCTCCACCATTATGGATTATCATACAGACTTTTAGGATGTAAGCTACTAAGATTATAACATATTTCAGTCTGCCTTTACTCATGCATAACAAATGGGAAAGACGGGTGAACATTCCTTACACATTCCAGCAGTAGTGTTTTTAACCAATCAATGTTTTCATTTGGTTCTCTCTCAATCCCTTAAGGGTAGACATTAAAATAAGGCTAAATATGTTTAATTTTTGAAAGATATAATACAAATTCCATAGTAAGCTAAAATCCAATCATGTCTAAATTTTTTCAGTTCCCAGGGTTATTTTTAGGTCTTTGGGGAAAATATAAGGTTTTTCCCCTCTTTCTCAGCCTTGAAGTGCCCCATTTAAACATGACTGTCTCGTCGCATCCTTTTCCAGCCCATTCACCATAGTCAGCATCCAAGATCCTGGAAAGAGTGAGGCTCCTTTCACTGGTGGGGGGAAGAGAAGCACCATGCTGTGGAGCTGGAAACCTGGGTTCTAGTTCCAAATCCACAACTACTAGTAAGTGTGGTACTTTGGGCAAGTTCCTGGCTTTCTGCAGGCCTTCACTTGCTCATCAACTTAGGGAGAAAAGAGAATGGCTGCTTTTTAATGGCCCTCCCAATGCCACTGTTCTATGATTCTCGAATGTTCCAAGCATATTCTGCTTTGACAATAGACCATGTAATGGGATTTGAAACGAATATTTTGTATGGCTTCCTGGGAATTTGGAAAATCTGAGTCACATAACTACCCCCTTCAGTCCCAAAATGGTAGTAAGGAAATAAATACTGGAATTTGGGCCATGTGACTCTTAAAGCAAATTGAGTTTTCAAAGCCAGAAAGATATATTTTAAGGCTACAGTATTATTTCCACTTTTTGATTAGTGACATGAAAGAATAGCTGTAAATGTGACCAGCGGTTAATACTTTCATTATCAGTTAAGAATTATAACCATTTAACTTTCGGTATTAAATTTAATTCTTTTTTATGACAAAAATTTTCTTCATATAATGGTCCAAATTACCATTTCACATTTGCCTTCAGAATGAGACAACCGCCAATTTAGTGGACTGCCTGGCTCTGTCACAATGAAGGTTAAGATTAAGGTCAAGGCTTAATAGCATTAGATTTTTTCTGTTCCAAAGTCACAAATACAAATTTAACCCTGCTGGATTTTTTAAAAATGTGTTAAAGCTATGCCAACGAGTTTATAAAACCATCATCTCTACAGGAAAAGTAATTCGCAGGTTGGCTGTACTAACAGTGGGGTGCACTGGCATTTCTGGTGAGCCAAGACAGCATGGTGTCAAGGTTGCCCTGGAAACTGAATTGCCAGTCTGGGTTAGTGTTGAGATGCCTAAAGCAGACATAGCACTGTGCTGGAACTGGGAATGTTCTTGTAATGCTCAGGAGTATCATTGGACCTATAGCACTGGATGGTCAATGACACAGAAACCATAGCAGTGAACGATTTATCTTCTTTCTGGTTCTTCGGACTTCATTTATGAATACTTATTCTCTTCTGAGTAAAAGGAAGAGATTAAATAGGCGATAACTTTTCTATTGTATTTCGTAGTGCCTATTGTATTTCGGAAGCCAGAATGCATTAGATTTTGTGCCCATTCAATAAACTAAATTCTGAGACTAAAAGCCAAGTTTAAAAATGCCCCACTGTGCATTCTGGAACCCTATCTCCCTCTTTTTCTGGACTCCCCACCACCACCACCACCACAATGCACACACCATAGGGATGCATCAAAGTAAGATATTTAGTAGGAAAAAACAATGCTTACACAGTCAGAATTTTGACGTTACTCTCTTTTTATTTCACAACATGGGAATAACTCAAATTTGGAGTCTCAAATACCAAAATATATTTAAACCAAATGTTTAGAAGATGAGCCAGGCCACCATTTTGGCAGCAAGCTTCACATGGCCCAGTGGGTGTTGGAGAAAAATGACTGCAGCATGGCAAAAGCTATAGCACACCCACAAATAGATTCATGCTTGGTTGTCTAATTTGCATGCATGAGTATAGTGCATTCTCCATGCCACTAGTACACATATGCCTTTTTCAAAGTCAGTGCAGAATCCGTAGTTGTGCAGGTCTTTAAAAGTCTGCTCCCTTACAAAGTTCTACCATAATTTGTCTGAGAGAACCTTCAGGTGACAAATTCTTATACCACTTTTATTTTCCAAAAGTCATTTCTGAATAGTAATTACAGCTATCAGGAATCCCAGCATTGTATAAGAGAATCTGTTTAATTATTTGAATGTCAGCTGGCTGTGATTGAACTTGAATAAACATACCCACATGCTTGGTGCCTGGAATTTCAAATTGGGAACCTTTAGCAGCAATGGCAACTTTAGACCAAATGACAAGATAAATAAAAATCAGCTGATGTCCCAGAAAGAATTGGGCATTCCTGCTTTCCAAAGTGAATGCTTCCCTAATTTGCACCAAACAGCGCCAGTCTGACCCACCCTTGCCTGGGGGCCCACTTTTCCCACTAATGCTGAATTGTTGGAAACCCAAACAACATTCAGCACCAAAGGGGAAGATGCCTGAATCTGAAAAGGAAGCAAGAGAAATTGTACCAGGGAAAGGAGACAGGAATGGACAACAGGTTCCCGGAGTATCACTCTCTGTCAACAAGCATGTAAAGTCTTTATTACTGGAATATGCAGAATCCCATGGGAATGGCTGCATGTTTTTTTTTTTTTGCCTTAACTTCTTTCTTGCCAGTCGGTCCATGACTGATTGAATTGTCTCACTGATGGGGGGAGGTTGTCCCATCCAAAAGCCACTCAACAGCCGGTCTCAGGAGCCACATTCCTCACAGTGACAGGAGAGGATGTACCGGTAGGTGGCCGTGAGTCGCATGCCCCCTGAGCAGCGCAGTCGCAATGCCTTCAGCTTGGAGGTCTGGGGACGACAGCAGTGACAGGAAGAGCGGAAGGGCTGCTTGAGGACAGCGCTGAAGGACACCAAGGGCTCGGAGCGTGATGCCTGGCTGCAGTGTCCCTCACACCTGGCCAGAAGCACCATCTGGGGAGAGAAGAGAGGTGGTTACCGTGTGGAGATGCCAAACCCCAGCCAGGTTGCACAGCCTCCTTTACAAGGACCTAATACTCTTTGCCAATTCCTGCTGGATTAGATCAGTGACTCTCAACTCTGGTTGCATGTTGGAAGCATGTGGTAAAACTTGTTTTTAAAATGTCCACACCCAGGCCTTGTCTCAGACCAATTGAGTTAATATCCTTGAAGACAGAGCCAGACTTCTGTGGTTTTCAAAGCTCCTTCAGTGATTCTTAAGTGCACTCACAGTTTAGGACAACTGAATAAGGCCTACCACCATGATGTGCAAATAAAAAGCAAAGAACAAAAGAAATATCCTCAGACAGGTGGCAGTCTTCCATTGGCCCGATGTCAACTTTATGAGTCTTAAAATGCAGAAAGTCATTCCAAATTAAAGTCAGGGGGTAAAGAATAACTACAGAAAAAAATTTATTCAGTGAAGGGAATTTCTAAACAAAAGGAATATGGTTTCTGAAGAAGAAGAAAAAAGAATAATTTGAGTGATACTTAGGAAAAATAATTCTAGGTAATACAACTTGAAACAAGAGCATGAAATAGAAATAAGGTACATTTGGGGCCCTGGAGTGACACTTCTGGGTTTATACATTGAGGGAGCCTAAGAGTTGTGCAATCACATCTTCAGGTCATTTGGGGCAAATATTAATTCATCCTAACCATCTCCATTTCTAAAGGTAGGTTAGCATGAAAATAAAACTTGGACTGAAGTAACAGAGGATGTGTATTCTTTATAATGTCTCTTCATGTGGCTTTAGTAAACAGACTTCTTTAAGCATCTGATGCAAACTACAAAAGTTATCCCCAGAACAATGGACATAAGCACACACTCAATATTGTGCATAAAGATTAAGAGGACAGAGCTGAGGCTCATTTATGTATCTCATATATAAATCCTGGTGTCCTGAAAGTGGCAGCCATGGGTGGGGTGGGGTGGGCTCCTTGATTCATTAAGCTATATAATCCTATCTAGTGGGAACAGAGGATGAAGGGAGCCTGAGTCCACGTTAATGTGGGAGGATTTTGCTTGTTGAATTTCATATTAAGTGATAGAAAAAGTTGCCTTATTATTCCAGAACTAACAATAAGAACATAAAAAGTGGAACTATTTAAATAAAAAGAATAAAAGATACATCGATACATGAAACCATTTGACATTTACTTCATGGTATTTAGGAGTTAACAGCTGATATTAAAATCACACCAAATCTTAACTATTGTAAATTGCCCAAGGGCCCAGCAGCAGATGAGTGGATGAAAAAGCTACAGTACATTCACACCATGGGATACTATGCATCTGTATAGAAGAAGGATTTCTTACCCTTTGAGACAACGTAGATGGACCTGGATATTATTGTGCTAAATGAAATTAACCAGTCAGAGAAAGACAAGTATCACATGATCTCACTCCTATGTGGAATCAAATGAACAAAATAAATGATGAACAAAATAGATCCGGCCCTAGCCAGTTTGGCTCAGTGGATAGAGCATCAGCCTGCAGACTGAAGGGCCCCAGGTTCGATTCCAATCAAGTGCACATGCCCGGGTTGCGGGCTCAATCCCTAGTAGGGGGCATGCAGGAGGCAGCCGATCAATGATTCTCTCTCATCATTGATGTTTCTATCTCTCTCTCTCCCTCTCCCTTTCTATCTAAAATCAATACAAATATATTTTAAAAATTAATAATAATTAACAAAATAGATCCAGAGACAGAACTATGGAACAGACTGTGGAATCTCAGAGGGAAGGCAGGGGTGGGTAGGTGGGAAGAGATCAACCAAAGAACTTGAATGCACATATGCATAACCCATGGACACAGACAATAGGGTGGTGAAAGGCCTGGGAGGTGTGGGTGCCGGGTGGAGGAGGTCAATGAGAAAAAAAAACAAACAAAGGGGACATTTGTAATAGTATCAACAATAAAGATAAATTTTTTAAAAAGACTTGTGATAAAGGTAATTTTGTAGGTTTAAATATTATCTTTAGAAATAAAAAATATAAGAAGAACAAAAAAACTCCACCAGCTATTATCTTTGACCTTATCCTATAGGACAGAATTAAACACCCAAGGATTAAAAGGAGGAAATGGCCTGCCCATCTTTCCAACAGGAAGAGAAGCTGACTTCTGATAATTATAGATCATTACCTGAGAAGATGTTGGGCAGAATCCAACAATCTCTGAGCAACCAAGAGAATATGAGATACTAGGAAACAACCAGCAGGGCTTGGTGAAGATCAACTGAACGAAACCTATTGATTTATTTTCTCTGAAAGATCAGAGGTGGAGAGAAAATGGCAGCTGTAATCTGTTTGGGTTTTATTAAAACTTTGATTCTATCCTGCCTGCTCTTCACATTGATAGTTGAAACTAACATGATCTGAAATAGGGTTTGAGGGATTATGCCATAGGTCAGTAGTACCTGGGCCAATCCTATCCCTCTAATGAAAGAGAGTCCAAGGTCTTCCCCAGTCCCTTCTTCACACGCCCTCCAGTACATGGGAAGAGCTCCTTGACATCTCATTTTGAAGAAGTAGTGTTCAACTTACTCATCTCTACTGCAGATCATCTATTAGGCAGATTAAGCAGTTATTCATAGAATAACCTCCTAAAATGGAGTCTGGATGGATACAGTGAACCTATACCAACAGACTTAATTCAGAAGCAAAAACATGGTGGGGCATCATCCCCAAATGACACACATACAGGTGAACCAAATGTAGACCTTGAATGACCAGGCAATTAGCCTTGGTCTGTAAAATGACAAAGTCAGCAGTGTAGGGCCATTTGTATAAAAATTAAACTGGTAGTAATTTCACTAAAAGTTTTCAGGGTCTTCAAGCTCTACCTTCAGCTCATTCTGAAGGACAAGATCTCCAACACTGAAGACCCTGGGGCCACCTCCAATGGGCCGCTCTTTCTGGGCAAGGAGAATGCACAGACATACAATAAACACCTTCAGTGGCTGCTCCCAGCCTTCAGAATAAAATTTAAAATCCTGAACAGGCACTAAGGCCCTCTATGACATGGATTGCACATATCTTTCCAGTCTTTCTTGCAACTGTTTTCATTCACATCACCCACTCCCTATTCTGATCAAGCTTAATTACTTAGGAGTTCATGGAACGATACTGAATTTCCCTGCCTCTTACTTTTGCTCATGTCTTTACTCTTTTAGGAATACCCTTTTCTCCTAGCTCTGCTTAATGAAATGTCAACTACCCTCCATTGCCAAATTAAAATACTCTTTCCTTGAAGAAGAGACTATGAAACAATTATTGGGCCCTTGATGTCCTCAACACACACATATGTGCACACAAGCACAAATCCACTCTCTTAGCGATTCCCAGTATATAGATATTATCTGAAAGCTGAAAACTATATTAAAATCTGGGTGTGTTTTGTGTATGTTGGATAGGTGAAGTGGGGAGTGTGTAAGATAAGATCCATAATGTGTGCCGTTAAGGAATGAAAGGGGTAAATATCTGCCCTCCAGGTTCACTCTTGATATTCCACATTTTAGTCTCTGCCATGCCTCACCTGTGTTACAGATTTAATAAATGTCTTCTGACCTCTTTCAGACCAGAGCTTCTTAAACTATAAAATGCATGTAAATAATATGTCGTTAAAATGTATAATGTGATTGAGTAGTTCTTAGTGAGACCAGAGATTCTGCATTTCTCATAAGATTTTGGTGTATGTGAGTACTGCAGGACTAACCTCCACACTTTGACTAGCAAGGCCCTGGGCCTGCAAATATTTGAGAGGCTCTGCTCCAGATGGATCACCAGATAGTGGCCATTTAATTCATAATAACAATAGCACTAAAATTTATTGACTGCTTATAACATTTAATCTCATTTAATCATCATAACAATCCTATGCTAAAAAGTAAATCTGTAGTATTGTTACAGATAAGGTAAATGAAGACTTAGAAAGTTTAAGTAACTTGCTCAAACTCATATATCTGATAAAAGGCATAGCTGGAGTCAAACTCAGATCTGTCTAAAACCAAACCCCTTGTCTAAATCACTATAATATCCTGCCTCCTGATAAAGGGTGTCCTAAAATTCACACAAGAAGTAATTTTGATAGAAAACACAGGTTTATAATTAAAAATTGTAAATGTTTTATTGATTCATAAAGTATACAGTATAGGGTTATATATGGAATAGCAAACTGGATTATCATGTCACGATAGCGAGCACCAGTAACTGTTATTGCCTGAGCAGCCGCATCGAAGCAGTTCGTGAGAGTGTTGCTGAGAGCCCAGGGACATCAATTCGGCACCGTGGTCTAGAATTGGACATTTCGAGAAGCTCTCTATAGCATATTCTCACGACAGATTTGCATCTTCATGCTTACAAAGGTCAATTGACTCAAGAACTGAAGCCTACTGACCACGAACAGAGAATAGAGTTTGTTGAATGGATTATGGAACAACAACAAGTGGATGCTGATTTTTCGAACAAAATCATCTTCAGAGATGAGGCTCATTTTCATCTTGATGGCTTGGTTAGTCGACAAAATTGTCACATTTGGGGTTCAGAAAATCCACGAGTGATTGTTGAGAAACAAATGCATCCACAACGTGTCCCTGTTTGGTGCGGATTTTGGGCTGGAGGCATCATGGGACCATTCTTCTTCAAAAATGTGGCTGCTCAGGCAATAACAGTTAATGGTGCTCGCTATCGTGTTTTCTATCAAAATTACTTCTTGTGTGAATTTTGGGACACCCTTTATTAAGATGTTTTCCTGAGGTATGAACCAATTCACCATTCTCTAACCTACTTTGACCTGCCTCTAGGAACCCAAACTATATATCATTTCCATACAAGTCTGACCATTGTCTTATGGGCCTCTTGGGACGCATCCTCACCATCTCCAACGGTACACAGAGCTGAATCTTCTAAGATCCATGGCAGTCCTAAATAATACCTTCTTCACAGTCAAGATCCTCACTCAGCTCTATCCCCCAGTGATTTGGGGACTCCCAGAAATTCTCTGGATAGTACCACACACTCTCTAACTCCTAACCAATTCCTCCTTCAGTTCAATAAACATTTGACACCTTCAAACATCAGGTCACCTGCTAAGACATGGTGGCCCCCAATTTGTGGTTGACATATATTCCTCATGCTTGGATGACTTCTCACAGCCCAGGTGAGTGACAGACACATGTTATATGCTTTGGATCCAGTTTAATTTTATTATCTTATGTTTCCCAAACAAGTGGCCTGATGCTAGGAAGCTAGGCAACCTCTCCAGTAGCTCCTTTGTATTCCCCAACCTTGTCACTTGGCTCCAGCTGGATCTGAAAGTCAGTTTCTTCCAATATGAAGGTTCAGAGTGTTTGCTCAAGAACAGGCTCCTTCATGCTCTTATCTGATTTCCATGTGCTGAGGCTAAGAGTAATAGAAAGGTCCGTGGGTAATAAAAAAAGAATAGTAAGGATGATGATTTATAACATGTATTTAATGTTTACCAGATCCCAGGCACTGTGCCAAGCCCTTCATATGCAACTTAGTTCTTAATAATCATTTCAGAAGGTAAACTCTCCCTATTTTATAAATTAAGGAATTAAAAGGCAGAGGATAAGCTGCCAGCCTGAAGTCATATAGCTGTACAATGGAGAGTCAGGCTTATGAAGCAACACAGCCTAATTCCTGAGCCTTTTCTCCTAAGTGCAGTGCTATGCTGTTAGGCCATGACAGTCAGCCTGTCAAGCCCTCAGTTTTCATAAGATGTTCAAGTTCATCATGGACAAGTTCAAGTGACATTGTGATGGTTATAGCCTGCAGTGATTCCTGGGTCCAGACCAAAAATGCACTGGAGACCTCAGGCCTCCGCGCCCTCTGGTGACCCTATCATAGTTCTTAGACAGTTATATCTTTTCTGCAATACACAACTATCTTCTGAATGAGAGAAATCCCAAACACAGATGGCTTTCATCACCCTTTGTTGAGAGATTATTATCATCCCTAAAGTCACTTTCCTCTTCTGTCACGTGGAACCCCTGTGAATCCTGGCCCAGGCCATGACTGACTAGATGTCTCCATCAGTGTAAGAATACAGATGCACCTGTCCCATCCAAGAAAAGAGTATGGGCTCTTTTACCCCAATTGAGTGAGAAACGTATTTTGCCTTTTTCTCAGTAGTAAACACTGTACACCTTATATTCCATGACACCCTATGAGGCACCCCTTTTTCCTCAGGAACAAGATTTACCCATGTTTCTCTTAAACCTTCCCTTACCAACACCTTCAACAAATGACTGTTCAACTCGTTTCCAGGGACCCAGATAGACCTTTAGACCTTTAAAATGTCCCTGCCAGGCTCAGGGCATCAGCAAAATTTCAACCAAAGGAAGGAAACAGTACATATTGGGGATGTGGTGGTAGTGATGAAAGCTTTGATAAGGTGGGTGTGAACTTTGCAGACTCCAACTGAAATCTGGTCCCTTCACTCTGGTAAAAACTCAATCGGACATGACTAGGCCTTCGCACACAGAACACTTCCCTTCCCTCTCTCCTCCACTTACTTGTAAACATGAGAGCTAAAACTTTGTCTTTTTTTTCTATTTTTTGTGCCTCTGGAACCTACCACAATGCCTGCACATAGTAGGCATTCAGTATACATTTGTTTCTTTTTTTTAAAAAATAAGTCTTATCTCCCAGATAGTTAATTGTGTTATATACTCAATATTCCCGACTTCCTCCCAACCCCAAGGCTCAGTCCTTGGCATGCCAGGTCCTTTTTACTCTGGGAATTCTCCCAGGATTTGTCTCCTGAATCCTCCTCCCCCATCTCTTTTGTTGCAGCTCCTATGGGCCCTTCAGAGTTCAGACAACCTTATGTCATGGTTCCACACCCCTGTCCTAGGGCCACCGTCTCTCACTACTCACCCAACTCAGACTTCACAGAACTATCTTACCAGCTTGCTTTCCCGATCTCAGTTCCTGAATACCTCTCCCTGGACTGAATCCAAAAGTGACCCCCCTCCAGCCCCTCTTTCCTCTACTCACCTGGGAAGGGAGGTCAGACAGCAGAATCTGTTTCTCTTCTCCATGCTCCCCCCATCACTGCCAAATTTCTCTGTTCAGCATGAACTACAGTGAGATTTATTTTCCTAATCCTTTAAGGCTATAGGAGATCCCAACAATTATTGAGGTCACAGTAGTGACAGAAATAGAAAAGTGAGCTTAAACACCTGTCAAGTTTATAACTTCATCCGTCAAGATCATAATATCATTTATTAATATCTATCATGCCAGACACTGTGCTGGATGCTTTATAAATATTATCACCAATATTCATGCCCACACATTTAGGTAGATAGCAATAGCTCCATTTAACAAAGAAACAGAGGCACCAAATAATTACTTCTTTCCCCAGTTGGCAAACTGTGGACCTTGAATTTGAAGCCAGGTCTCTCTCATTTAAAAGTATGGAATGCCTCAATTCCTTTAAAGATGCCCCAGACAGCTCGTTTCCACTAACTACTGACCTTTTGCCTACTTATTCTATAGCCTTCACTCACTTAGAATTTCAGGCAAGATTGCAAATGAACCTGACACTCTGCCACTCCCAGAATTTTTTGTACCCAATCCTAGGAGGTGTCACCACTAAATGCCACCAGGCACATCACAATCTGTGGCCACTCTGACCTCCTTGGTGGACCAATGTAGCCAGTCTTTTTTGCCTGAATCCATTTCAGCTCTTTCCTAAATTGCTGTGAGTGGGGCAACAGACCCCTGGGGCTGGCCAGCTGCAAGTTTAGAGCTCGGGGAACAGGCAGTTTCATGGAATGCTCCCTGAAAAGCTTTCACTACTAGTTCCAGTTCTAGAAAGATTACTGAGTATAAGTCATAATTTCCAGCAGATCAGAAGTTAAGCCTGGATTTCTGTTTGCTTTCCTCCAATATGAAGCCAAGTTGCTAGATGAATGCTTTGAGGCAAACATTGCTACTCCTGGGCTATATAAAACTGAGCAATGGACGTAATACTTCTTCCCGATTTCAGTTTTTCTTGCCAGTAAAATGGGAATGATAATGCTTTCCAACACAGGTTTGTCAGCAATAATTAGATTATATATTATACAGTGCCTGGCATATTATTAGCTGTTCAAGCAGGTGCCCTCTCTTCGATCAGCCTGGGTAACAAGCTCCCCTTCATCTGTCTTCCTAAGGGCACATACTGGATAAATGTAAGTCAGGAAGGATTAACAATCAAGAAGCAAATAGTAGGCATGTATTTAGTAAATAATGGCCTTTGAACATCATGTTGAGAGAAAATTTTGCAGAGAGGAAAACTCTACCCTAGTCTCCTCTTTGTAAAAACCCCTGTTGGCTATCTTCTAAAGAGAGGTTAAATGCTTTATCCCAAGTCTAGAAAGATAAACAGTTTTGTTAAATGAGACCCACTACAGAGAAGACCAACCTGAGTCTGTGAAAGTTAAAAATTAGAAAATAATTCAGAATGAAAACTAGTTTTTGTTCCTGGATACATAAAGAAAATCTAATACAGGAAAGGTCTGGGTAGTTGAGATTCTGCCAGGCATATTTTATGGCCAAAGAAGAAAGGTTGCTAATTACAAGCACCATGTACATAAAACTATTGCTATATTTGAAATAGTTTGGGATGTTTGAGGAACAGATTGTTTCCATGAAATCACAAACATTTCTCTTACTATCACAATTTTGCACTATTTACATTGCATTCTGGAAGAAACAGAGATGAACAAAGGTAGACTAAAGTCTGTTTCTAAGATTCATGCTCAAACACTGTGAGTTTGTTGGGTTGGAGTTAGTGACATCTCTTCTTTGACCTTCCCTTAATGAATGTGATCATTGCTAAGGCACTCCTCCATCCTTTCACAAAATATTTCCAGATTGTTCTTTTGTTTTTGAAGATGATCCTGTTTCTCTGTTCCTTCTTATTATCACATTGACACTTTCTTTGAAATTATTTTAATTCCTTTTTTAAAAAAGAATTATGATTATGAAGGACAACTCAACAGAGGGAGAAGTCACCCATGGAACAAGAAACACTTCATTCTAGCCAGTGCTGTGTGGGAGTGGGGGAAGAGAAGCTAATAATTGTTTCAGTCCATTTCCGAGCACAGTTGTAAAAACATATCCCATCTTTATTTTTCAATTTGTTTTAGTTTTATTTCCTAAGAAGGGACTGTGGTCTTGCAAAATTTTAAGTTTATTCATTTTTTTAGCTTCTGCAAGTACAAATAAGAGACAGAAAGTTTTTGTTAGGTACAAGCAGGACTTTGGGACAAATATCCTTTGTGCTGTTTGGTAACACAACTCTTTTATTTGTTGCAATCTTTCTCCTTATGTCTAATTTTTCCCACAGTCGTAGATCTTACTAATATAATGGTTAAAATTATTTCACTCAAATTTTTATTTCCCCCAAACTTAAACAAGCCATCATCATTGAGCTATAATCAGACAAGTTATGGAAATTTTAAAGGCAGACAGAAGTTGTAATGTTTTTAGATAGAGGGTAGAGAGACTTACTTATATGTTCTTACTTCTAATGGTTGATATTACAAAAACTTCTTAATTATACTGGTAATTTAAAAAATATTTGCCATATGAGAATATTTAAGTGGTTTTAGTTCCAGGATTAAAAGTGAAAATCTCTGAGGTTGACCAAAACAAATTCTTATTTACCAAATGTGGGCAAATTTCTTTCATGTGACTGTTTGGGGCAGTGACAGCCATGAGAATTCTCATTCTAAGTCTGCTCTTCCCTACTATGAGCCTCCCTTCTGGGTGGTCCATGTGGCTGGTCACTCTTAGTGATCTTTGAAGCATGGTATTCCTTCCCACAACTTGTCTCAATACTCAGACATCAGTTGCATAGGTTGCCTGTGCAAAAATCACAATATACTCCAAACAAGAGTGGTTTGGATAATCAATGTAAAAATGACAATTGATCAAATTGCCATTTATCTTTTGAAATCATCTATATATATAAAAGCCTAAGTGACCAGCCGACCGACCAACTGGCCAACTGGCCAGTAGCTATGACACGCACTGACCACCAGAGGGGCAGATGCTCAACGCAGGAGCTGCTGAACGACAGCAACTTTGCAGAGTGCCCTCTTGCACTCTGGGACCTCTCGGCGGATGTTAGACTGCCGGTTTCAGCCTGATCCCCACAGGCCAGGCTGAGGGACCCTGCCAGTGCATGAATCCGTGCACTGGGCCTCTAGTTTTTACATAAACATAGAAGATGAAGAAAGGCTTGGACCACAAGGCCAATGACCAACTATTTCATCAGGAAACTGTGAAGAGCCCCTCAAGGAGTACATTTCACTGCTCAACCATATTTCTTACATTGCCTCATTCCTTTCTTCTTTATTACTGGTGGAGGTACAAAGTGTTAAAATAACTTGTAGACTCCATTTTTCTTTCTTGAAAAAGGACACTACCCCTCATAAATTTCACAACCAAGGATGAAACACACCCCTCCTATCTTTTGTTTAACAACAATTTTATTGTGAGAACCTTCCAGCCTTTCCTATTGACTTTAAGCAGCCTGAAAAGAGAGAAGCTGGCTGCATCTACACACGCTTAATTAGGCAGCTTTACTGACAAAAGTGCAAAGCATGGTGAGAAACCGTAAGCGCATGATCCTCCCAAAAGCTCTGTGGGACAGCTCTGGTTGGAGCTATCATCATAGTTCTCCATCCCCTGACAAAGGAATCTGGTTTCTCTCCTGTTTCTAGAAGTAATGCTACCCTCACAGAGATCTTGGTCTTACCTTTGAGCTACACTTGTACAGTGGGTGACTGATAGAATCGACATAGTGGTGCCTCATGCAACGCCGAGGGTCTGAGTCCATCATGAAGGAGCTGTCCGTTTTGCTGTCTGTATCTCCCATTAGTGCCAGCAGGGAGAGCATAGAAAAGGATGCAGCTAGTACATGATTTCTCATTGTTGTAAAGAAAAACTTCTCAAGAGGAACAGCAGAGGGAGGCAGAGGACTAAAAATCGGAAATGCCTTCACCTCCTAGGATCCAGTTCCTTCCAAGGAACGGGCAGGATCTGGCTGAAGCTTTCTGGTTGTCATTGTCCTTTGTATGCCAGAGTTTTGTCTTACTCTTTGCACTTGCAATCCATCATCACTCTATCTGCTGCACAGCTGGAATGAAAACAGAAATTATTTTCCCCAGAAACATTTACTGAGAAAAACTAACGGAACCCAGGAGGTACTGAGTAGAATTTTTCCATGTCATTTCAAGTAGAGAATACTGGTTTCTAGAGTGTCATTAGCATAAACTGTCATCCTTTCCACACCCCTTCCATAGCTTGTGCTACATGTTTATAACCATTTGGAAGTGGAAACAGTGGCTTAATGGAAGTACATGTTGACTTTAATTGCTGGAGTCCATGTTCCTACAAGCAAGTTTGAACCCATGGTAAAAATTAAACATGTGGTTCTGGCCACAACATAACTGAATAGGGCGGTCTCATCCTTATTCCTGGTTGGTGGAATCTATTCAGTTTCTCAGTAAGCTTTTTGTCAATGTCAGCTTACAGGGATAGAAAGGAGAAAGGTCAGCACTAATGAACACAGGCCATGTCCCATGTGAAGGAAATACATTTTCCATTTCGAAGTCCATACCCAGCCACCCACCTAGTTTTCCAGTTCTGTGATCTAGGCTCATCCTGTTTTTGTTTTAAGCCCCGTGGCACCCAAAATCAATGACAAACTGCATCTGATATACACATTATGCCAACTGGCCTCCAGTGTGGTCATAACAATATGCGTATTTGCCAATACAGTCACACATTTCTGCAGTCTCTGTAGCCTGAGCACGTGGCATAATTTGAAAAAATAAGTGGTCATTGGAGTGGAAAATTACCATTAAAATGGGATCATGCTATACCAGTGTTCCTGATATTTGCTTTGTTCTTTTAACCATAAACCTCTTGGACTAAGGACTGGGGTCCAGAGGTCCCCCCAAATCACTTCAATAACCCACACGGCATAGCCAACATTGATGCTTTTTATCACAACAGAAGACATAGAGTATAAAAAATATTTTCAAGCATTTAGGAAAATTGGGGGCAATCTAACATTACATCCCAAACAAAAGGAACATGATAATCAAAGCTTCAACAAAAAACTTCCAAACATATTTCAAATAAAAAAATTGATTTTTGCTCATAGTAGAATATTTTTTTAAACTTCTTACTCATAGACCATCTAAATAAACAGGACAAAGTATTGGTAAGATCAAGATTAGACGTTCAAGCTCCTATAAGTCAATTAGTGTTGCTCTAATAGAGTGGCTCCAGACCCACTTAGCCTGTTAGCTGCCTTGCGAATGTGGGGCAGAGGATCCCAGGCAGGAAAGTACGTGTTCCATAGGGCTGTTTTAGAGCACCACATCCTTGGCAATGACAAAACCTCAGCGTGTGTTTCACAGAAGTTCTTTAGATTGAAGAAAGGGTAAGGATCAGTAACAAGGGGACCTAGCTGGATTCTAGCCCTGTCATTAATTATCTGGGGGACCTTGCACAGCTCATTCAAACTGTACCAGCCCCAGTTTCCTCACCTGTAGTGTAGAGGAGTTGGAAAAGATGGCAAATGAAGTTCCCTCTTGCTCTAAAATGTTGCTACCTGATACTTATAGATTCAATCACCACCGTCTTCATATGCAGGAGACCATCTTTTCATACAACTTTGTGCCATTTTCTTTTATGTGCATCTAATGGAAACATCTTATTAAATTTGATCAAGACTGAGCCTAAAGCTCCACATCAGCACAGGATAAGAACAGCATTTTTTGTTTTCATTTCAAAAGTCTAGGTTTTCCTATGCACATTACACTGAAATTCACCAAGACTTCAGTTC
>NW_005363427.1:36192-51466 GCF_000412655.1 Myotis brandtii
GCATTAATACTGACCATTTCCTGAGTTTAAATATGACTATGTTATCCCAAGTGGGTTATCTGTCTCTTTGAAGCCTTAATTAGTCTCAGAAAGAGAATTTATTAGATTTCTCCTCTCACCACTCCAGTTTGCAGATATTTCCCCCAGCGGTCAATGGCAAGGGGATAAAGGGAAAAAGCAGACATGCTAGTCCTGCCCCTCCCTTCCCACTGCCAGATCCTTCTCTTCAGAGCCATGACCAGCAGATATGGTCAAATGAGCAAAACAAATGAAAGAAAAACATGGATAGCATGATAGTAAAAAACAAGCAACATCAACAACAAAACTCCATATATAGTTGTATTTGTTGGCATTTGCATTTTCTCCACAGAAAAGAACATATAAAGATATAAATAGTCTTTAAACATAGAAGATGGGTATGCTCACTCATCTGGAAGAAATGAAAATTAAAAGTACTTTGGGATATTTTGTTCAACAAATCAGATTTAGAAAGATTCCAAAGTCTGATCATGCAACCTATTAGCAAGGCTATGGGAAAGAGACCCATTTTAGAGATAGTGAAGTATAAATTGATACAAATTCTGCAGAGGCCCATTTGGCAATATCGATTAAAATTACAAATGTATATAACTTAGGCCCAGAAATTCCACTTCTGAGAATTAGCCTACACGTGAGATCATGCAAGCATATGGTTATTCACTATAGCATTGGTTGCCATAGCATAAAATAGAGCCCAAAATATCCATCAGTAGGAAACTGGTTAAATACATTTTACAACATTCATACAATTGAATACTATGCAACTACATAAAAAATAATGCAGAAACTCTACAGATTTGTATTGTTAAAACAGGGAGGGACAAGAATATATATTTGTGTCTATTTGTATTTGCATAGAGAAGCTCTGGAAGGGTACCTAAGAAACTATATAATTAGTTAGTTAC
This sequence comes from Myotis brandtii, assembly GCF_000412655.1. Classification (NCBI taxonomy): domain Eukaryota; kingdom Metazoa; phylum Chordata; class Mammalia; order Chiroptera; family Vespertilionidae; genus Myotis; species Myotis brandtii. The sequence continues at coordinate 37,137 of NW_005363427.1, forward strand.
CTATGGAGGTTGGAGGACAAGCATGGGAGAAAAACTTTACTATGTACCCTTTTTTTAATCTGTAGATTTTTGAACTTGTGAATATATACCTATCCAAAATTTTATTTAAAGGTAATACTTTCTATTTTAAAAGCTAGGTTTAAAATAATAATTAAGTTAGTGGATGTTTAAATCTGTCAGTATTATTTAATAGTATCATATTTTTATTTCTTATAAATATAGGAAGACCTGCTACTCTTTTCTTCGTTCTTATGCACTACTGCCACCTAGTAGCAACATCCTGAATTGCAAGTACAGTTCTTTTTTTTTTTTTTTTTCCTGAAAGTATAAAAGAAATGACAGAGGAAATGTTGCTTCACCACTAATAATAGGTTTTTCATTTCAACACATTCACAAAGCATGATACTTTTTGTTCAGTTTTTATATTGACTTCTGAAATAAGATTGCAAGCAGCAATATAAACATGCCACAGCATTCATAGAACCTCAAAGCAGAAAGGTAAGATTCTTGCAACATAACATTGGGATTTTTGCTTTAAGTGTTCAAATTGAATGATTCAACGTGTTGTGCTAAAGAAGGAATAAACATAATTCTCAAGAAAATAGGTACGTTAAGTCAGGTTGTCCAAACATTGTGTTGGTTGGGGTGTATATAGGTGCGAATGTGCAGAGTGCTGAGGGAAATACAAAGAGGAAAATGGAAAATGAAGGGAATTTACATCACTCAATATTCCGACTTTATGGAAGTCTGGGGATATCTATGTCTGTCTTGTAGGAGTTTCTGTCATTTTTCTCAAAATTAAATTAATTCCAATTTGGTTCATTTTTTTAAAAAGCCACACAGCATAAAATCAAATGCTGCCTATCAAGACTGAGAACCTTTGCCCAGCCAAAGATGGATTGAATAAGAGAATTACTCTCTTGCTGAACTCAGTTGCCCCAAGGGCTGCTCTGTGCTCTGGGTACAGTCTCTGAGACATGGACTTGGCCAGTGTACAGAGCCCACATGCTAATAGTTTCAATGCGGACCTCTTGCCGACAGGAGAGGCACGTAGGATGGCGTGCCCGGCTTTGGAGCTACCCTTCAAATGATACCAGTGGAAAAGAACAACTGGTGCCCAGATTTCCCCACCTGTCACCCTCAGCGAAATAATATAGCAGAGCTTACAGTGGGCCCGGCCTCCTGGGTGAGAGATGGTGTTATGTCTACACATCAGCTCCCTCTTGGGCTGACCTTCTGCCTGGCAGAGGGTAAAGTGCTGGTTTCTTGCAAAGTTATTCCAGCAACAGGCTAAGACAAGTGGCATGTGCCAAGAATGGCCTTAATCTTGCCATGCTTGCCAGGTAAGTGGGTGGTGCTCTAGTGTTCAGACCTTCCCCCCACCTGCCCAGGCTTTTTTCAGTACTAATATATGCAGATATTGCCTCCTGTGGTTTCTTTCAATAAGTATTTACTCAACACATTTGTTGAGCACCTACTATTTGTCTGCTTGTGTTCTAGAAGATAAAAGTTAAGGGTCAGGGTTAAAAAGAAATCCTATTTTAATTCCCTCTTTCAGCTCATTGCATCCACCAGCAAAGAGTCTTGGCCTGTTGTTATCCTGGTTTATTCTTTGGACACATTGATAAACTCCCTTAACATCTAATTTGTGTCCAACATGCACTGCATCATTTCTAAGAATATCAAATTAAGCAGATAAAATATAATAACACTGGAATGGCGTCAGTGTAACAGACAGAATTATTTGATATTTACTATAATTTAAAACAATCATATCAGGCATGAGTAAAGTAAAGATGACAGAATGTAGAGCCTCTCTCAAAGGAATTGCCAAAAGAAATCCAAGATTTAAGTGTGAAAGAAAGGTTGCCACTAGATAACTCTTCATACTAATATTAGAAAAGCAAGAAACTCAAGGTCTAATCAGGGATTGTGAAATGCTAAGTAGCCCCTTCCCAGGAACTCAAAGAATTCCAATTGGATCTAGTCAACTAGATGCCTTGGATAATAAGTCAGAAGTCTCTTCCCACTTAATTTATAAACTGTAAACAACATGTTGGACTCTATAAAGCATCCCGTGCACTCAATGAATGAGTTTTGACATTATTTTTATCGGACAGCACATCAGTAGCAGCCAAGAAGCCAAGCCCGGGCTGAGCCAGAGGCAGTAGTACTGACAGTGAATGCTGCCAGGCCTCCAGCCTGCCAGCCCCAGGTAGCTCCAAGGATGGGGAGCCACAAGGTCAGTGTGTGTGGGGGGGGGGAGCTGCTCCTGTCCCTGTTGTCTTATGGTGTCTCCACTACAATCAGAAGTGAAGGAGCATGTGAGGCAGTACCTGCCCCAGTTGTGCCAACTTAGGAAAAAAGAATGATTAAACAGCAGTCCTCCAGTCTGGTATAGGATCCTCTGTTCTCCCAACCTGCATTACTAGCCAAACATGGCTAACCTTAACAGTGATGGTGATGAAGAAAAATGATGGGAGAAACAAAAAGAAAGGAGAAATATAGCTCAGAAAAGAAGTAGTAAATTATAATCCTGGGATAAATAGGGGTGCAAAAAAGGACTGATACTAAAAGTAATTTCTGGTGATGATCCTTGGATTGAATCAATTTACTGTCTGGGAAGGAACTGGTGTGGGAGGACTCAACCTCGAGATGCCTGAAACTTAAAATTCTGATTTTCAAGAAATCCAGAGGAACATTTCATTATTATTTAAACTCTTACTTATCTACAGCTTTCATCTTTCTCTCCCCAAACCGATTTCTAGACTACATTGTTAGTATCCCATCTCCCAGTGTTTTACACTCATTTGTCAGAAATATTAGATAATTATTTCACTACATTCTGAAACCTAAAGAGCACTCTACTGTTACATGATCTGGTAGAAAGAAGGCTGATTTGAGGAGCCTCAAGCCTTGAGTCCTTTCCATCATTGACTTCACAATCTTCAACAAATCATTTGACTTCTCTGGGATTTGGGTTCCTTATCTACAAAATGAATGGAATGGTTTAGATGCTTCTATAGTTCTATACATCTCTAATATTCGCTAACTATATCTAAGCTTCTCAGAGTATAGCACCTGCTTTGTGGCTATATAGTCTCCAAATCAATGCTACAGAAAGAGTTCCTACCTTACTTAAGAAGTTAATGATTGTAAAAAAGTCCAAACAAGTTCTAATGCAGTGCCTGAGGCAACACTGAAGGCCAAGCTATAAGAATTTGCCCCTTGGTGAGATCATATTAGTGGCCTGAAATAAAAATAGCACTTAAAACCAATATGATTCATAAATTAATATGTGGCTAATAACAGGAAGCAGTTAGTGAAGATATTTCACCAGTTCCCATTTCTCTTAGAGTTGTCTTAAAATGTGTAGTGCTTTTTCCAGTATCTACCAAATGGGGAGAGAAGAAAGACAAATAGTAGTCAATCATGCTAGAATTAAACTTTTTTCATTTGATGATGATGATATATAGGCTGAGTTCAACACTCCTGTACCTTTCCTATGAATGAATCATATTTCTAGACTGAGCTTGAGACACAAGTCATCATCTGTGATGCTCTGCTTCAGGATAGAAGAGAAAATTGGTTGGAGTTGTCTTCTTTGCAGATGTAGCATGAATAAGGTACTAGTGGCCAAGAGCAAGGCACTCTGCTGGGTGTGGAACCTTTGTGCTAGGGGAGGTACATTCATGAAATCCTGGGCTGGAACTTAGGTCTATAAGAGTTCCCATTTTGTATGGCACTTGGATCTTGTGCTGGGTTTTTGTGGGCTTTTATAGTTTCTAAGGAAAGACTCACTCTGAGTTCTTAACAGTTGACATAACTAACAGACTTTTAGAATACAAACCTTTTATAAATTGGAAATGACCAGGTCTGGTTGCACATGTGTCAAAAAGCATGATACAGTTAAAGACTTTTCCTCCAGGAGTTTAGATTGTTTTTGTAAATCTGGAAGCCCACTAAAAACTGTGACTGATATGATGACAAACTGTCAGAAAATGCTTAAGGGTGGCCTTTCTACAATGTCACAAATCAACAATAGCCCTAAATAATAAATAATAAATAATAAATATCCTTTCGTTTCATCAATAAATAATAAAAAATAGGGGAGGGGGAAGCCACAGAAGTAACAGAAGGGAAGGAGGAAAGATTATTTTTATAAAAAATGTTTTTGTTGATTTTTTTAGAGAGAGAGGAAAGAAGGAGAAGGAAGAGATAGATAGAAACATCGATGTGATGTAAGAGCAGCACACCAATCAACTGCCTCCTGCATGCCCCCTGGGCACGTGCCCTGACCAGGAATCAAACCAGCCACCTCTTGGTTCATGGGTCAATGCTCATCCACTGAGCCACACCGGCCAGGCAGAAAGATTATATTTGATGTTCAACATCTGCCACTGCACTTTCAATGATTTCAAATACACAATTTCAGATAGAAAAAGTTTCCTTTATTTCACCCACTTCCTCCCAGGAAGGGGGTTTCACGTGAGGAATGAGAAAATTCTAACCACTCCTCTCTGTATAAAAACAATTTGGAGGAAAGAACAGAGGAGAGTTCTGAGAACCCAAGCCAGGGACTCAGTCCTGCTGAAACACATGAATACACTATCTCCCTGTGGAAAATAAAAGGTAGCCCAGTGTTCTGGGTACCCTGGCCTGATGTGATCTGACACTGGTTCTGCTACTGGACTCCTGGCTGCGGTATGGCCTTAGGAGAAGAGAGGTGACCAGTGTTAGCTCAGGGAACAAGCTCCCATTTACCATGGAGCCAAATGAGTATGTTGGCTTTTCTTCAAAGTCTCCAGCAAAGTGTTTCCAAAGCTTCATTTGAATCTCCTCACCCATAACAACATTGTGGAATAATGAGTCGTGATCTCACTTAACAGCTGTAGAGCCCTTAGTTAGAAATGGGGCATAAACAATAGGACCAATGCAGTCTTTCCATTTCCCATTCAATTTGCTTTTCTTCCCAATGGTAGGATTTGAATACTGAACGCAATCTTATTGCAATCCGGAACAGTTGTGGATGCAGACCTATGTCCAAGGAGTAAGGTTAAAATAATATCACATAAAAATATGTATCCCTATATTGCTAATAACTCTGAACTTCTTAGGTTGTTGGTTTTCTGTTTATATCTTGCTTTGCTTAAACCATGCACACTAAAGCTATCTGTTTTGATTGGTAATTCTCCTGCAACAATTCTATTCTGCTGCCTTTAGATTTCAAACCTCAAAAAATTTTAAATTCTGAAAAGGAGTAATTTCTCATAATTCGGGGGGAAATCATAAACTGTATCAGGTCCTAAAACATGGCCTTGTGTTTGAAAGAAAAATTGAACTTTGATTAAGGATTTGATTTCTTTGATTCTTCCCATCCATTAAATGGAGGATATCTTTTTCACTTGAGGAGTGGACATCCTTTTGTAAAGTCAAGTAAAGAAGGCAACTTCAGAGTTCAAACTCTTCCTGGGAGGGAGTACGTGAAGTTAAGGGAAGCTTTCCTTTCTGAAATTGTGCTATTTGAAAATCTGTAGTGGAAAAGTTTGAACATCAAAAATAATCCTTTCCCTCTGTTTTGTTACTTCTCCCATGACCTGCTTTCTTATTTTTATTCCCTATTGATGAAAGAAGGGAAAGGGACTCCATGTTTAAGGCTATTGTTGGTTTGTGACCCTGCAGAAAGGTCACCCCTGAGCATTTTCTGACAGCTCATCAACTTTCTTCAATGTATTAACCTGCTGCCCTTTCATTTTTGAAGGATATTGCAATTGGTTGGATCACAGCTTAAAAGAAAAAGTTGGGATTGAGCCAGTCCCCTTGGAAGAGAGAAAATTACATGAAAAATTCTTAGCTTTTGTAGAAAAACAAAAAGGAAAATATATCTAAATTGTATAGAACTGAGTTTAATGTTCATGTGCAGATTTGGACATGAGGGTGAAATGGACCCCGATTGGATGAATTCCTGATTATAAGCACTGGGGATATATCGTCGTCAACTGAAGTTACCCACTTTTTGAATTTTCTGAGTCAGCACTCTTTCTAACAAGAAAGCAGTTGTTTCAGACTTTGAACCCTATCCAGGGTGTTAGGTTCTGACTATTGAAAATGGGTCTAGGGGGTGTGACTCTCAGCAATATATCCTCATCCATCAGACTCTGATGAAGGGGACAGTAAGCATGAATGCTACCAAGCAAACTATTGGCACGCACACACACACACACACACACACACACACACACACACACACAAGCTTTGCAGATGTGAGGGCAGTTGGCACCACAAAATAATGCCATCGGCACAATCTTCCTGAAAAACTCAAATGTGTGGGCATGTGAATTTGCCACATGCAACCTGCACAGACAAACCAGCATTCATTTCAGTTCCAGCTTCTCCCACCCTGCTGTACACACATAGGGGTCTCGGAAGGGTTCTGTTGGAATAAAACATAGAAGTTCATGTTTGCTGATCTGATGGGTGAGGAGTGGGTACTACCAGCTGGAATGTTGCCACTGGCAGGGGCAGACAGGAAAATAAGAATGCTCTTAATGTCCTCCCAAAGAAAACCTTTGATGGACAAAAGAGTGGTTGTATTTTTACCCTCTCTCTTCATGCTGCCAGGCGTCTTTAAATAGATCCTCTAGCCTAGGGACTTGTATGGAATAATTCATATTAAAATCCAAGAAGTGGCAGAGGAGGGGAGTTGGTTCTCTTTTCTCTTTCTTTTCTTTCCTCCCCCCTTCCCCCCTTCTTGTCAAGCTAACAGGAAAAGACTCATTTTAATTCAGCTGTGTTAATTTTTTTCTTTTGGGTCTTTTAATGAACTTTAGCTAATTCCGAAAGACTACCAAAGCCCCCAGGAAAAGAAAAGGAATAGGAAGCTGCATTGTAGATTGCTGTTTAATACCTTTTGGTACCAAAGACATTAGCAGCATCTTTTAAGGATGCTGCACAGAGGGGGTTACTTGAGGCTCTTAAATTGGAATGTCTAATTGAAAAGTCCAGTTTTTTTCCATTTGCAACTCATAAACCCATCTGTTGTTCCATGTTAAGAGAAGGGACAAACAAAACAAAACAGAAAAAGTCCTCCATCTCCACAATCCCATGCATTTTTAGTTTGGCTCAACCCAGGATTCATTCCCCCTTCTCCCTTTCACCAAATGGGTTTCATAAAGACATTCAGGCCCATGCTAACTAAATTAAAAGTCCTGTCTCTCCTTCTTTTTCCTTGGGATGAGGAGAATGTGGGAAGGACAGAGAAAGGGGGGGCAAGGCAGGGCAGGGCCCAAGAATCCAGGGAGCTTTGTTTCAAGTCACTTGTCTCTCCCTCTGAAAGAGAGAATAACCACATTTCTCTTACTGTAGGCCGAAGTGCACCCAGGCGTTCCCATAGCACTGCCTCCCATAGCACTCCCACCCCCAGCCCTTTGCCAGAGATGTGGGGTCACTGTGATGGTATGCTTCTCCCTGCCAGCCCGGGTCACTCCAGCCCTGCTCTCAGCAGCCTAAAGGGCAGCCGAGCCATATGGCTGCTCCTCTCCGCAAGTGGGTTCAGGCTCCAGGCTCCAAAAGCCCCCCAATGGTATCAGCCCCGCAGAGCGGCTGCCAAGAATGACATCCTGGGAATACTATGGAGATGGGGAGACCTCCAGGAGCAGGACCCGGGCTGTCAGGAAGGGCAGAGCAAAGGGCAAGCTCACAATGGAAGGAGCTCAGGCAAAGGGAAAAGGGGGCGGGGCGGGAGTGGTGGAGAGCAAAAGAACAGAAAAGCCACATGCCACCCAGGAAGACTCCAGGGAGGGCGGGAGAAGGTGGTGGAGGAAGCACTTGCAGGAAACAAGTACCCAGACATGGCACTGCCAGTCTAGCTGGATTCTTTTCTGAATTAGATGATGCGAAAGAAAGAGAGGAAATATATAGCCTGCCAGCTGTTCAAAGGCTTACAACCTTGCTTTTATTGTCCGGGTAAGTTGGTGAGGTGGGGCATCAGAGGAATTCCAAACATACCATCCCAGAGAAATTTTAATATGTTGCACAGTGTCATACACGAAGAGGAAATGACAGCTGATCACGGCCACGGCAGGCCACAGAAATCTGGGTCCTGGAGCTCACCCGCCCTCGCCTTGCCCACCTTCCTTCAGCTTTAGCACTTCTCAGTCCTCCCACCTGCCTCCCCATCCCTTCAGCTCCCACTGGCCCAGCCAGGGTGTCTGGACAAAGTAGCACCAACTGATTCATGGGAAGAGGTGAGGATGGGCTGGAAGGCTGCTGGCCAAAAAGCGGAGGGCTGGCTAGGGTGAGTCAGGCACCCCAGGGAGTCAGAGGCATTTCATCCAATCACAGGGGTGGGGATGATGATCTGCTGATAAGGACCAAATCACGGACCCTGGTGGTGCTGTCCTCCGGGTTTTTTCCCAGTAACCTACCCATGTCAGAAAGCATGAGAGTGGATTCTTTAAAAGCAACACTGAGTGAGTTTGGAGTACAACTTCTGGCAATTTCTTCCCAGGGGCCTCTTGAATTTAGGCGAGGCCCAGAGGTCATTGGTTTGGACAAGTAAATAATGGGAGATAGTGACTGCATCTTCCTCTGTACATGTTTCTTATTCAGTGATTCATCAAGCAGCCCTCATGTCAGCTTCTGAGTAGGTGATGCACAACCATCTGAGATAAACACAGCATGTGGTCCTTTATATAAACAGTCATCAAGGGAGAGAGAATGGTTTAACTGTCCTTTTCCCAGGTTTCTTGTACCGAGGCAGGAAAGATACAGGCCATGACAGCTATGCAAGTGACGTGAACCCAGAATCCAGTGAAAGGCCTAACAGGAACGCCTTAATCATAAATGGTAGGAAAACTCATTGATAAGCGGCAATCATTTCAAGTAAATCTGAATAGTGGCAGATTTTTCAAATGATTCCTTGTAATAAGGAATCATTGCCCAGTTTCCCCACTGGCAAAGTCCATTTCAGTTCCAAAATCTAACTGGTGATAACATACACACCAAGAATGAGGGCATGGGACAATGTCTCATCCACCTTTACATTCATCAGGACTAGCATCATTCATTAGAAGAATGATGGAATAAATAATATATAATAATAAAAGCATAATATGCTAATTAGACTGGACAGCCGGACATCCTTCTGGACGAAGCTGGGACTGTGAGGGCTGAGGCAAGCCACCATGGCTGTCAGGGCCGAGCCCCTTGCACGAATTTCGTGCATTGGGCCTCTAATTAACCAATAAGAATAATAGTACTTGAATTGTGAGTTATTGAAATGGAGGAAAATTGCCAGCCGCCATTGGTGGCCATAATTCTGAGAAACTCACCACATTTTTCAAGGACCCAGGAAAATAAAAGAGTTGGAAATTGTTAAATGTATTGAAAAATTATTAATTTTCCCCTTGTCATTGGAACTCAAATTAAAATTGAAAACTACAAAGGCATGTTTTCATCTGTGGGTGTCAACTGCTTAGTACAGAGTCATCAAGAAGGCCTCAATCAGGTTTCCCTTTACCTGAACTAAATGTACTTTAAAGTATATACTCAAAACATTGCTTTGTGTTCAGACACTCTTATATAACAATCTGAATAATAGTTTAAGAAAATTGTTGTGATTCTGCTAAATTCCTTGTTAACAGCAGCAGTTTTTAAAAATCACCATTAAAGTGTATAGCAATAGAATCCATACCATGTTTAAAGGCTTTCTCAAACAGACAGCATCCCAAACTTGTAAATTAACTCATTGAAAAGCCAGATTTTCTTTTAATAATACCTGATAGGCTAGTTATTAGAGAAAATCAGAAAGCTCCCAATGTCTGTGCTCCACAATGAAAACTGGTCGGTAGAATCCTAAAGTTACTTTCAGAAGCCAAACTGGTGAGAAGAAAATGGGCAGATATGTGCATTTGATCTAAAGACACAATCAAGAAACGTTCTGTAGTCCCCCCCCCCCCGCTATATTTGGTTGACACCCACAACCAACCCTGCATTTTAGGCATCTCTGTTTTCAAATCCACCTGGCATTTAATATTATGTGTTGGAGCAATTAAAATTAAATTGAATTGTAATTAAAATTCACTAATATTAGGAATGAAAAGAGACATGTTTCATAGCATCCATATTTGTTATTAATGACAGCGGCAAAGAATAGAACCCGGGACTCTCATCTTGCCAAATAGCTCCCTGTCCTGCACCTGAATCTCAGTAGAGAGGGGAGTCTGCCTCTTTCATGCAGGTTTATCTGGGCTCCTTGATTACAATGAGCTTCATTTACAGGGCATTTCTGAGTCATTAACATTCTGTACACAAACTTCCCGTCCCCCAAGAAAGAGTTATGCACAGGCCTACTGCAGCCCAATTGTTCACTTAAACAGAGAACTTGTATTGAGGAGATTGAAAAAAAAAAACCCTTCAAATATTCCTCAGGTGAGTCATTGCTATAGGTCCTGGTCCCTACGCTGGTGAGAGCATCCTTTCTCGGTCACTGCTTAGACCGTGTAGCATCGGTCCTGCTGCAGGGACAAGCAGACTACTAAAAATAACCCTTTGCAATAAGGCCAAGTCAAACAGCGTGCATTTCCTCAGCATTTTTGCCCAATCAAAATCATATAGTAAATCCATCCTCCTTTCTCCACAGTGCTCCTGACGGCATCGATGGCAGCAAAGTCTTTGCAGTTTGGGAGAAGAGTGCAAAGGGACAGATTCCTGCAAGACCGTGACACAGAAAGCTAGAAATAAATGTTGCCTATTGTTTGAAGTCATTCTAAGCACTCCGGCAGAGCCCTGGCAGGAGATCAGCAGCATACAGAAGTAGTAATAAAAGTAAACAGTGCACTTTTCAACTCGAAGGCTTGCCTTCCTTAATAGCGTCCCATTGTAAGGGGGCTGAGGGTAATGGGGAAGATACTGGGGAATCCGGAATCCATGTCTGCGACTGGCTGCTTCTCAGTCTCCTTTCCCGGGGTCAAACCTAAAAACCATTACAAAGTTCCATCCAACTACGCAGAGAGTTTGAGAATTAAATCTATTTAAGTCAAAGCAAAAGAGATTTTCCAGCCTCTCTGTGAGCCTCCCCTGTTCTGTCTCAGACTTCAAAGACCCGTTTATTTAAAAAAAAAACCCACACACAATGCTAGCATGCTACAGAATAATGCAAATTAAATGAATGCAAATTTAAGTGGTATTTAAAGGTTGTCTCTTTGTCTGCGAGGAGGATGAAATGCTCGGTTTGGAAAGAGTCATTTTCTAGGCAAGCCGTCAGCGCTTGTTTTCCTGCTTACCTTGGGGGAAACGCAGGGCTCCCTTCTTCTCAGACTTTTCTGAGAGCTAGAAAGAGGTCCTGTTACTTCCAAATGCTTTTGTTCTTCTGTCCCTCTGTCACATGGCTTGCCTTTTATATTTGCAACACACAAAAGTTAGGACTGTTGTTTAAGCGACACAGGGAGAGGGAGAGAGGGAGAGAGAGAGAGGGAAAGAGAGAGAGAGAATGTCAAATGGAAAAGTGCCATTGCCGTCATATATCAATCAGGCGTGCGGCCGCAGCAGCGCACTAGCAAATGGAAATGCCAGGGAACTGTGAGGCGCTCGTTATCTGGGACTCTGCCGCTGCCCACCGCTCGGCTCTCTTCCACGGAGCATCTTGCGATGGGAACAACATAGAAGAAGGGCAAGGAAGTTTCCCCCTTTGGAGGGGGAGGGAGGCATTATGGAAATATTATGGGGATAAATGAATATTCTGGATTTAATTCATTGGAGAGAATGTGTCTGCCATAAAGATGTGCAGCCTGCAATAGAGACGCATAGGTTCAGAAACACAAAGACAGAATGGCATTCTGTTTAACGATTCCGCAGCTGATTAGGATCAAGTTGAAATTCTAAGTGAGAGAGAAGGATGGGAAGGAGAACTACTTCTCAGGCGATACTGTTGAAGCAAGTGCAAAACTCTGCCCTATTTTATCCTGGTGTGTGTGGGTGGTGAAAGCTGTTCATCCATTAAATGATTTTTAGCAGTGCATCCATTATTAACTCCACAATGGCACTTTAATAAGCGCCTTCATTTGCATCATCTGGAATAAAACTTTAGCTCTGATTTAGAAACAATGAGAAAGTGTAATCTTTGACTCCTTGAGATATGGGAGTGTGAGACTCACAGGTAAGGCTAACTGACTACACCACAATTAGTAGGAAAATGGCAAAGGTGACTGTGTGTGTGGGCTCAGCACTTGCTAGCTGGGTAATAGCTATGAGCTGTGGGAATACAAAGGGAAATATTTCACAATTCTTTCCCTTAAAAAGCTTAAAATTAAGACAAAAAAACATCAGCAATTTTTGTGGAAAACACAAAGTACCATTAAACCATTTATAAATTCTTATGTCAAATGGATCCAGCTCCAGAATAATGTTTTTATTAAGTCCAATGAAAAATTAAACTGAGACTATTAAAAAATGGTATTTCAGTGGATAGTAAATATGTAGCACTTAAAAACAAATTTCTCTTGGGAGTACCATATAATTGTTGATGCTGAAACATTCATGTTCGGCTGTATCACATCATTTATTATTCATTAATCGATATATAATCACATTATTACTTTTCTGCAGAATCTTTACTCCAAGCCGTCACTAATGTTTAGGTTTACCTCCACCCTTTAATAAGAAGCCCCTTTTCTTTTGCTCTACCAGGGAAACCTTGTCTACTTGTGACCAGCCAATCACAAACAGAATCCACTTACATGGGATAAGGAATAAAAGACAAATTCAAAGCCTTGAAAGAAAACCTGGCACCTGGCCCATGATGACACTGGCTAAATGTCTTAAAAGAAGAAGATCAAAAAGCAAATGGAAATTCAGCCTTAAAAATGGAAATCATCGGAAAGGGGAAATGACTTGTAGCTGAGTAAGAGCCATGGAAATAGTCATGAACACATTTTCTGGCTCAATATTGTGGTTCAGATTGGGAGAGAGGATAAACTCTTTGGCCACCAACATTTTCAAATATCAGAGCTTGACATCCACCCACCTTTTCATTCTTTCTACTAAATCTTTTGTGACTTTCTCAATACATGCTCACCACTCTACCCTGCTACCTTTTGCCTTTGGGTTCTCAGAGTCACTCTATCTGCTCTGCAGTAACATGAAAAGGTATGATTCTTCCGGTTGGGATTTTCCAGCCTCCTACAATCTGAGCTTCTGCAAGAGCACCACAGAAAGTGTAAAGATTGCAAACACATTGACTGCTTGGCTACAGAAGACAGGCTCTCTCCCAGATGGAGCCCCACTGCTTCCTCCAGCCGTTATTCTGTCAGGGGTGGCAAAGCATACCATCTGCTGCCCCTTTCAAGAGGGGGGTTTGGACTCCACCCATTGGGCTCCAAAGGACCCATTTCTGAGTGTAGCAATAGGTATCTGGCAGCAGCAACTCTTGTCATCACATTATCACGCTTTATAGACAGGTCACTGAACCCTGTGTGGTTACTTTACTGGCCATCATTAATGTATCTGAGAAAGAAGGGCTCTCTTGAAAGTTCTATCTACACAGAAAGGGATGGAAATGCTACTGCTGTTATTTTACATGCACTCAGAGTGGGGAAAGTTTGGAGAAGGAGATGTCTGTTATCTGGTACAGTTTCAAAGTTGCCTCTCTCTTTCTTGGTGGCTCTGCTGATTACTTACCGGAAGGATGGGTAATCCCATGGCAGGTGGGAGCAGCTGGAGAGAGAGGTGTCACCAAGCCTGGCTCACCAGATATGCCATCCAGGAGAAGTGGCCAAGGCCTGCAGACATTCAGAGGTTATTTCCTATAGTCACACTGGAACGGTGAGCCCGGGGGTTACAGCAGCCAGTGCTGGAGGCAACAGAGCCCACTCCTGTGACAGTGGGCGATCTGGAAACACAGGGTCTATTTATGACAGCATCCTTAGTAATGTGATCATTTTGACTGCATCTGTGTTTGCTACAATTTTATGAGCCTGGAACGCTAGCTTTCCTGGTAATTCTGTGAACTGCCCCCATCACCACACCTACCCAAATCCTGCCAATTAATTCATGTCTGCTTTAATTAGCTAGAGGGAGTTTTGGAGGTTGGCAGCCAGGAGTTCTGACCTGAACATTGGATTTTCTAAAACTAGGCAAACTAAAATCATTAACATACAAATGGAAAGCTAGCCTAGCCTCTACTTCCTCCTAGCTACTTTCTCAAACAGATGGTTTCAGATTCATTGCCAGTTTGTTATAGTCTCTGCTATAACATTTGACAGTAGAGAATTCCTATGTAAATATATGACAATATCCATTTATATACTATATATTTATATATATTTATTTAT
>NW_005363427.1:51512-58580 GCF_000412655.1 Myotis brandtii
ATGATTACTCATTAAAAGCCAATAACATTTGCCACCATATCTACATGGGTACAGTAGTGTGTGTGTGTGTGTGTGTGTGTGTGTGTGTGTGTGTGTATGTGTGTGTGTGTAAAATCCCAACATACCATCATGGTCTGCTGAGCATGATTTATAATTATCTTTGAGAATTTGAATCATTATCATCCACATAAATATGATAGTATTAATTCAAAAATACCAGCTATTTAATATGTGTTTACTAATAATAGCAGCTATTTAATACGTGTTTACTCTCTGCTGAGCTCTGTGGAAAATACTCTATACATTATCTATACTCTATACTCTATACATTATCTCTTTTAGAGACAGACACAATAGTCCTACTTATAAGATAGGTACTATTTATTATTCTCTATTATATAAAAAGAGGTACTGGGGCTCTGAGAAGATAGGTAATTTCCCTGTGGTTGACAGCAAGAAAATAGCAAATATGAGCTCTGAATTTCCTGTTTCCAAAAGGCCATGGCTTAGCCACTATACTTTGCTGCCCTCATTCAACAAAAATTCACTGAGCAATGCTTTTATAATAATGCTGCTATTTGCGAGGAATACAAATAAAAGTAGGACTTAGATGAGAATATGCTCCACATCATATGTCATCAGGGAAATGCAAATGAATATAACAATGAGGTACCACTACACACCTGTTAGAATGGTCACAATCCAGAACACTGAAAACTCCAAATACTGGCAATGATGCGGAGCAACAAGAACTCTTACTCATTATGAGTGGGAATGGAAAATGGTACAGCCACTCTGGGAGACAATGTGTTAGTTTCTTACAAAACTAAATATACTCTACCATATTACCCAGAAATTATGCTCCTTGCTATTTATCTAACAGAGCTGAAAATTATGTCCACACAAAATCCTGCACATAAGTGTTTAAAGCAGCTTTATTTTTTAAATTTTTTGTTAATCCTCACCCAAGGATATTTTTTCCATTGATTTTTAGAGAGAGAGGAAGGGAGGGAGAGAGAGAGAAAAAAGAGAAACATTGATGTGAGAGAGACACATGCGATTGGTTGCCTCCCAGACAGAACCTGCAATGGAGGAACATGCCCTTGACTGTAATTGAACCTACTACCCTTCAGTTTGCAGGCTAACACTCTACCCACTGAGCCAAACCGGCTAGGGCTATAGCAGCTTTATTAAAAATCTTGGAGACACCCAAGGTTTCCTTTAGTAGATTAATGGATAAATAAACCGTGGTACATCCAGACAATGGAACATTATTAAGCCCTAAAAAGAGCTATCAAGCCATGAAAAGACATAGAGGACTCTTAAGTGCACATTCTTTGTATATAGGGTGGAGCAAAAGTAGGTTTACAGTTGTTGAGTATGAGAAACACAGTTTATTCTTGTTATTTGTTAATTATTGTATTATTTTCCATATGAACAACTATAAACCTACTTTTGCCCCCACCCTATATGCCAATTATACTTCAATAAAGCTGAATTTTTAAGTGAATATTACAAAGTGAAAGAAGCCAATCTGAAAAGAGTATATACTGTATGATTCTCACTATATAAAATTCTTGTAAAGGCAAAACTATGCAGATAGTAAAAAAAAATTAGGGGTTGCCAAGGGTTGGGGTGGATGGAGAACAGATGAGTAGACACAGCACAGAGGATTTTTAGGGCAGTGAAACTACTCTGTTTGATACTATAATGATAGACTCATGTCATTATACATTTGTCCAAACCCATAGAATGTACCATACCAAGAGTGAATCCTAATGTAAACTATGGACTTTGGGCGAAAATGGTGTCAGTATTAGTTCATTAATTGTAACAAATGTACCACTTTGATGCAGGATGTTGAAGTTAGGGGATACTGTGCATGTGCTGAAATAGGCAAAATATGGGAACTCTATACTTTCCATTCAATTTTTCAGTGAGCCTAAAACTACTTTAAAAAATAAAATCTAGTTTTAAAAACAACAACATGGCACACTTCCTTCTCCTCACCCCCAAAATATTACCTGACTCAGGAGACAGCCTCAGGAAAAAACAAAAACAAAAATATCTCCCCAGGCAAATCCAAAGCATAGCTAGAGTTAAGAATACATATTTAGCTATTAAAAAACTATCTGGTCAATCAATTCAAGAAATAATTTCATAATGTAAATTCAAGCTACTCAACTACTAGATATGTGCTAATTTTAGTGAATAATATTTTTGGCAACTTTTCCACCATTTTATGAGCATCTTCAAAGTATTGAGAGAACATCTTTGTCTTACAACATACTGTACATCTCATCAAAGGCATAAATCAGTACAATCTCTGGTTCATAAAAAAAAGATGATGAAAGAAAAGAGACTCTCAGCTCTAAATTTAAGCACCTTTTGAACTTTATAAAAACCACTTTAAGAGCAAAATTGTTAGTATAGTAGAAAAATTAAGATTTTTATCTGGCCCTTTTTTAAAAAATACATTCTTCTGTGCATGAGTTACTGCAGATAATGAAAAATTATTTTATACACAAAATTAAAAATACAAGGATTTAAAGCAATCTGAAGAACATTTGAGGAAAAAATAACTTATATTTAAGGAGGTAACAAATCCTCTAACAATATGTGTCATCTTGCCTCTAAACTTAACCCTTCCTCAATTAGGTGAGAAATAGGGCTATTAAAATCATCACTTGGTACTCTGCCAAACTTCTAGGGATGCTCCATGCTAGAGGTAAGGGCCCCAGTGTTCATTTTATTTCAAAGGTCTTATTCCTTACTCCATGGGACATCTCAATAGTATCGGACATAAATGAGTAACTCTTCCTTAAAAATTCTTTCTTCCTTTAGTGTTCATTATGTTATAGAATCCAGTCTGAGCCTGGCATTCTTTCCTTCACGGCCTCAATTGTCTTCTCCACTAACAACTACCTGAGTGATTTATCTAGTTCAGGGTTCAAATGTTACCTTAAGGTCAATTTCTGTTCTTGGCATACTTTCTGAACTTCAGAGCAAGAGTTTCCACTTATTCCAGAAAGATCATCATTAAAATACCCCATCGGCACTTCTCACTTGGGTACCAAATACAACTGATTGTCTTTGCCTCTAATGCTGCTCCATATTTTGCACCCTTAACTCAATTTCACCACAGTTTCCCCAGCCTGGAAAATTGTTTTAGCTCTGTAATTTTGGTAAAATTAACTTCTTTTTTTTAAAAAAAAATGTTTTTATTGATTTTTCAAAGAGAGGAAGAGAGAGAGAGAGAGAGAGAGAGAGAGAGAGAGAGAGATCAGTTGCCTACCACATGCACCCCAATGGGGGACCAAACCAACCTGGACATGTTGGAATCAAATTGGTGACTTTTGGTGTATGGCAGGATGATCAACCAACTGAGCCACACTGGCCAGGGCTGTTAACTTCTTACAACCTCGGTTACTTCATCTGTTTTATGTGTAAAAAAACAACAACAACCCAACAAGTTAAGGGGTTTGGTGTGAAGGTAATTTGAGACATTGAACTGACATTGCTTTATGCCCTGTGTTGTTGTTAGACATGGTCCTGCTGGAGAAGACCTAAGGAAATGGTGAACTGGGCCTTGGCTATAAACAGGACCAGAGGCTTTGACTCCCATATTATGATGCCTATAAAACTACTGGTAGGTTAGGAAGTAATAACTTTCTCCATAGAATGAAACAGAATGGTTTCAGTTAGATTTAACTTTTAATTTCTTATGGTCATGCTATAAAATAATAGATTCTATTGTTAAATCTCATTTCTCAAGTTCTTAAATCTCACAGTATTAAGAAATATTCACTTCCTTTAAATGTGACATTCATTTAAAAATATATTTTTAAGCCCAGCTGGCATGGTTCAGTGGTTGAGCATCAACCTATGAAACAGGAGGTCATGGTTCAATTCCTGGTCAGGGCACATGCCCGGGTTGCAGGCTCGATCTCCAGTAGGGGGCATGCAGGAGGCAGCCAATCAATGATTCTCTCTCATCATTGATGTTTCTATCCCTCTCTCCCTCTCGCTTCTGCTCTCTGAAATCAATAAAAACATAAAAAAGAAAAAATTTACTAAACATAATTAACTTTGCATGTCTCAATGATCATGTACAAACTACATTCACTAGTAACTCTACAAATTCATGTTAGGTCTGTTTTAATCCTACTTAAGGTCAATTTTACACATAAAGAATTATTGTAAAAGTTTGTACTGACAGCTTGTAATTAATGTACACTTTTGAAAGGATGACTAGTCATTGACTAAATATTCAAAGAAAAACTATATTTCTTGATCTCCTCCATACAGAAAAAAAATGATACTCTTCATCATATTTGACACTCCTTTGTTTTTCCCAGAAGAATTTTTTTACACATTGAAAAGTTTGCCCCCAAATTTTTAAATTAAAACTTAATTTTACAAATCATTTTTCTGGTTTGAGTCAAAATAACAGGCTTAGAGGAATTCCATAATTGTTTTGTGTGATAAATAAAGGCAGCTTCGTTTTATCTATTTGCTTATTTAATCTGTATTTATTGAACACCTATTGAGTGCAGATAACCTTACCTTTTCTTACTAAATTGATGAATAATATATTTTCAGAAATATCTCCTGATTTTCCCAGATGTCTGAGAAATTATTTTTATATTTTTTCAGTCTTATTCGTTTATTCAACAAATAATTTTTGAACGGTGCCAAGCCATGTTTTAGACCTTGGAGATAGACAAGACAGACAAGGTCCCAGTTCTCATGAAGCTGAAATTTCATTAGAAAGGCAGACAACAATCTCATAAATAAATATAAAATATACTTTCAGGTGATGCTAAGTGTATTACAAAAGTAAAAAAGGTATAAGGGGATCCAGAGCGAAGAAGAATGCTGTTTTAGATTGTGTGATTGGAAATGCACCCAGGATGAAGTGGTATATGAACAGAGTTAGGGATGAAGTGAGGAAGAGTTGTCGAAGGGCTGGGAAAAGACAATTCCAGTCAGAGAGAATAGCCTTGAGGTGACAACAAGATTAGCATGCCCACACGAAGAAAAGATGCAACTGTGGCTGCAGCAGGGTGAATAAGCAAGAGTGGAAGAAAATGAAGCAAAGGCCAAATCATGTAGAACCTTGTAGTCTAATGTGATGGGAAGCCACTGGGGAGATTCAGACTACAGGGTGACATGAACTGAATCATGATTATAAAAGATGACCGTGGGTTTTTGTGGAAATAGGCAATCTGGTTCGAAAGCTAATGCAGTGAAACATGGTAGTATTCTGACTATATTTTGAAAGTAGAGCTCTTGTGGAACTTGCTGATGGGTTGGATTTATGGTGTGGATGAAGAAGGGGAATTGGCAATGACACTTTTAAGTTTTTTGTATGAACAACTGGTGATGGATGAGTGTTCCTATTTAACTGAAATAGGGAAGATTAGAGGATAAGTACAGTGAATGGGGGAGGCAGATCCGAGAGTTCTGATTTGGACATAGTAGAACACCTATTGTGCAACAAGGAACAAATGTTCTGCTGCCACATAGACCAGACCTTTGGGGACATCATTTATTGGGGAAAACTCATGGAAGCAAGATCAGGGCAGATATGTGAGTTCTCCACTGCTCCTTACACTCTGGGGTAGCTTCATTTCAAATGTCAGATGTAGGAGAGGGACATCACTTTTGGATGTGAGGCTTTTAAGATGAACGGTTAGGAAAGAACCAGGCTTTCCCTGATATAGTGAGGGGCCAGGGTGTAATAACAATGTGATGCAGTAGAACCACACTTGATCCCTATACTGCCAGTCCTTCCTCTGGGTGACCAGGGACAAGAAACATAACAATTGGATATAACAGAACCTTGTCCCATCCATGTCCTGCAGTTTCTCTTCTAGTGTTATGGAAACGAGAGGAGGATCCAAGCAACCTGTTGGAGCTATATGACAAAAAAAGTTAATATCAGAGTTTGCTTTATCAATACTCATGATTGGATAAGCACCAGTCCCTATCAGGGCATGCTTGGAGAGCTGAGGTCCAGACCTCCTGGTTAATCGGGATTTGTTGTCTTAATTGCTAGCTTTCTCTACAGGGGATAATCCGTGGACAAATTAAATACCTCTTAGCAAAACTGAGCTGGTTTGAGAATCCAAGAGTCAAGTGAGGCTGAACAGGTCCTATGATGAGGTCCTGGCGATAGACATCAAAATCCACTCAGACTCTTCTGTCACTTGTGTTTGAGCTGGAGTTGACTGAGTCCTTAGTCCCAATGTGGGCTCAGTCTTTCATTACTGACTTGATTTCTTAATTGAGTCCCCACTTTATAAAAAGTCTCTTAAATCACAGATACATGATATATATTCTCTACTTTTCAAACTTTTTCCCACTTCCTGGTGTCTCTCAAACTTATAGGTCACTGCCTAATCCTGGTGAAATGCATGCATGAAGGAGTGTGGCCACCAAGTCAGCACTTGGCATAAGGAAAGTAAACAGAACGACTGTGACCCCATGGTCATGTATGGATGGAAGTTTGCATCTGGGAGCTCCTCTAAATAAATTCCATTCTCTTCATGCCCCCACAGTCATCCATTAATCATGCAAGCTCAGTCAATCAATTACATACCCCCCCTCTTTCTGTCAGTGAGGACTTACCACCTCATTTTGCTATGAGGTCTAATTCCCAGTCATCCCATGAAGCTGCTATCCAGCTGTTGGGCAGACAGACACTTAATTTGGCTCTACTAGTGTCCTCTGACACAGAGCAAGATTTTATTCGTACCACCAAGTTCCAAAAATGTTATTTGATTAGCAGCAAATGTCCACCATGTTGTTACTTCAAAATTGATGTTATTGAAGTTTCCATCACATGTCAAACTGATCATTCAATAAATAAATTAAAATACATTGGTCCTTTAAAACTATAGATTTTTTTATTTCTGTATTTGCAGTACAAAGATGAGACTAAAATGACTTCAAGACATTCATTTTAGTTAAACCAAAGCTCATTTTTCAAATAATCTAGTGAAAGTCATTTTTCTTTTCAAAGAGGTTGAACAGAAAGTAATTCTTCAAAAAAAAAAAAAAAAG
>NW_005363427.1:58737-61106 GCF_000412655.1 Myotis brandtii
TTGATCCCCAGGAGGGGGCGTGCAGGAGGCAGCCAATCAATGATTCTCTCTCATCATTGATGTTTCTATCTCTCTCTCCCTCTCCCTCTCTGAAATCAATAAAAATATATTAAAAAAATAAAATAAAATGTAATACTGCAGATTTATTTTCTGCTAATCCTTTTTTTTGAGAGCCCCTCTAGAATATTAATTAATAAATAATGGTTAAGCACAGCTGATAGAACAGAATAAAGTAAGGCTGATTTTGAATGCACTATCCTGCCAGTTTGTAATAGGATACTAGTATTATTCCTCATTTCTTTTCATTTGCATGCTTAGTAAGAGCCAAATAACCCCCACCCTTAGGTATATGGTTATGGGTTCAGAGCCCCAGGGACCAGTACCCATGGAAGGTCGTTCTAGGCCAGTGATCGCTTCCCAACATTTCCCCTTTCATTGTCCACTCCTACAATCTCTATTGTACTATTATATGTCAAGTTGTATTGAGAAGTCAATAGTTTTGAAATATTAGGGAATGTTACTTGATGCACTCCCAACACCAACACATGAGAACATTCCAACTAACACAATAGCTTTTTCTCAATAGATATTTGATTTTACTTCCTTACAGCTTTTCCTTAATCTTTATTGTTGAGAGTATTACAGATGTCTCCGCCTTTTTCCTCCTTGCCCCCCAGGCCCCCCTGGTTCCTACCCCACCCCAGGTCTTCACCACCCTATTGTCTGTGTCCATGCACAATGCATATATGCATATAAGTTCTTTGGATAATCTCTTCCCAGCACCCCCTCTCCTTTTCCCTCTGAGATTCATCAGTCTGTTCCCTGTTTCCATGCCTCTGGTCCTATTTTAGTCATCATTTTATTGTGTTTATTAGATTCCACATATACGTGAGATCATGTGATATATATCTTTCTCTGAGTGGGTTATTTCACTTAGCATAATATTCTCCAGGTCTCATTTTAATACAGCTTTCCACTTATTCCTTGAAATCATCTCCTCCCCCAGCTTCTGTAACACCACATTATGGCACCAATATTTTTATAACTACAAGCATCTCTTTCATGACCTCACCTTGTGTATTCCCATCTCTGTGATTTAACATGGAATTCGTTAGATGTTTCTTTCTACTGATTTACATATTGCAAATCAATGCCCCTGTCCTTTTTGAAAACTCCTGAAACCATCCCATATAGATTAAACTATATAGTCAAGTCTGACTATATAGTATTTGCATCATTTTGGTCAATAACCAAATATAGCTCTGTGACATCTCTTGTAATGTAGCTCTATTTTAGTTAATTCTTACACTCTTCTTAGAGAGAGAGAGAGAGAATGAAGTTAATAATTTGAAACAGGATCTGAGGGTTCTCCTGTTTGCCCTTCTTTGTATACATTGCCTGTCTCTTACTTCCAGTTCCAGGCATCATCAACTCAGGGAAGAAATAATTGTTAGAGCAGAGTAAAGGGGGGAAATGCACTTAGTGTTGCTTTTTAAACATAGGCTTTTGAAACTGTGGCAGAGACAATAGTTTGAGAACAAAGGATTTGAGTTCCGAAGAAATAGTCTCTTAGATATATATATATTTGATTTTTTACAGAGAGGAAGGGAGAGAGATAGAGAGTTAGAAACATCGATGAGAGAGAAACATCGATCAGCTGCCTCCTGCACACTCCCTACTGGAGATGTTCCCACAACCAAGGTACATGCCCTTGACCGGAATTGAACCCGGGACCTTTCAGTCCTCAGGCCGAAGCTCTATCCACTGAGCCAAACCGGTTACGGCAGTCTCTTAGAGTTTTAAAAAAGAGATTCATGGCACAAAGTCTGTGCTAAACAAGAGGCATAGAGAAAAGATCATGATGACATAAGCTAGGCAAAGGCAGTCAGAGCAGTGGAGAGGCTTTTGTAGGGAGTGGAGATGATTGGGGAACCTGTGCTACCTTTCCAGTTGGACGAAACTACTACAAGCAGACTCCCCATGTCTTTATCTTGGAGTAAGGACAGATGAGTGACAGTCTCTCTTGAGAGTTGGGGATGTCCAGGCAACAGTACCTAAGGGAGACATGGGAAACCCACATGCAGTCAAGCTGGGCACAAGGAGCTGATAAATAATTCTAGAGTGACTGAATAATCAGTTAATTAATTTGAAATCTGAAATTAGTGACTATTTAAAGATTAAAACAATAATGGCTTGAAATTTTTCATTTAACACAAAAATTAAGAGGAATACATTGAAAAGTACATTCAACAATAAATTTATTATCTGTAGACTAGAGGCTCAGTGCATGAATTCATTCATGGGTGGGGTCCGGCTAGCCCGCCCTGATTTGGGCCCATGGGGGCGGGGCGGCCGGGGGGGGGGGACCA
>NW_005363427.1:61421-88537 GCF_000412655.1 Myotis brandtii
TCCAATCAGGGGCAGGCTGGCAGGGGGGAGGGGCCATGAGGTTGGCCGGCTGGCCCTACCCCCTGATCGGGCAGTTCACTGGCCACAGTGGGCATCATTGTGACCAGTCATTATGGTCATTGTGGCCATTACGGTTGCTGACTTTTTATATATATAGATGTCCTCCCTTCAATCAATCCATTCATTAGTCTGCTAAAACATAAAACAGACCTTGTTTCAGGGAGGTGAGAAGATATGATGTACACTTAGCAATGTCTTCTACTTTTATGGAAGCCATAATACCAACCTTGGAGAGATAGGGGGACTCAATTCCCAAGGGTTATTTGAGCACCTGTAAGGAAATATCTTTTCAGTTAGTCATCACAGTCATGAAGCAGAATGTTTTGATGTGGATGAATAGGAAAAAGAGGTCATGTAGTCTTTACTTGGGGAATGGAGGACAACAGTGTTAAAAGTGGGACTATTTTTTGGATTTTTTTTTCTTTATGCTCTTCTGGTTGGGTGTTTTTTGCTTCCTCATATTCCAAATCATTGCTTTGATTTTCAGAGTCCTCTACTCTACTGTTGAATCCCTGTAAATTATTCTTTATTTTAGTTAGTCTATGCTTAATTTCTGACTTGTCCTTTTTCATGTCTTTGAAATTCTCACTAAGAACCTTGAAAATCTCACTAAGTCGTCCGAAGCTTTCATTAAGATCCTTGAGTAACCTTATAACCATAGTTTTGAAATCTGTATCCAGTAGTTTGCTTGCTTTCATTTCTTTCATTTGTGACATGTTTCTTTGTCTGCATATCTTGGCTGCTTCCCTGTGTTTGTCTCTGTTTATTAGGTAGAGCTGCTATGTCTCCTTGAATTGGTAGAGTGGCCTAGTGTAGTAGGTGTCCTGTAAGGCCCAGTGGCTCAGCCTCCCCAATCATCTGAGATGGACACTCTAGGTGCACTCCTATGTGGGCTGTGTGTACAGTCTTGTAGTTGAGCCTTGATTGCTGTTGGTGTCAGATAATTGATCAATCTGAGGAAAACCACATACATCTGGTGTCAGAAATATTCAGTGTGAAAATAAGGAAAAATAGGGAGTTTTTCCTCGACACATGGATTCTTATTGTATTCATTGGGCTATTATCTGTTGTTATTGTTGTTTATCCTAAGCTCAAATTGTCTCAGATTAGTCAGTGGTAGCCCCTTCAAGGTGGCTTTTGTGTCCTCTTAACATGTCTCTGTAGTTCTTTGAGTTTGTGGCTTTCCATCATAATGAGATGTTCCAGACTCATCTTGTACTTTCTCTGCCCCAACCCTGGAATTACTCCTTACTTCCTAAGGAGTCCAGCTTTCTTCCTTGGAGATAGAAACCAAATTTAAGTGCAAGGTGTGCTCAGTTGCTACTAGGATGTCATTGCTTCTAGGTTTTTTCACAGGACAGAGGTAGCAGATAGATATATACATATACATACACACATACATATATGCACATATAACAGAATTTTTGGAGGGTGGACAATGCAAAGAAGAAAAGAAAAAAAACGACTGAGGTAGGCAGAAAATGGTCTCCAAAAGATGTCCATGTCCTAATCCCCAGAAACTGTAAATATCTTGGGTCACCTGGAAAAGAATTAAAGTTACAAATTGAATTAAGGTTACTAATCAGCTGGCCTTGAAATGGGGTGAAGAACCTGTATTATCCAGGTGAGCCCAGTGTAATCACGAGGGTCCTTTAGAGCGAGAGGGAGGTGGAGGAGAGAAGGCAGCATGAGCAGCATTTAGCTTGACATTGCTAGCTTTGAAGATGAAGGAAGGGTCCCACCAACAGCAACAACAACAAAACAAACAAACAAACAAACAAAAGCCAGGAGTCTATTCTAGATGCTGGAAAAGCAAGAAAACGGATTCTCCTCTAGAGCCCCCCAGAGAAGAATACATCTCTTCCAACATCATGATTTTATCCCAGTGAGACCCTCATCAGATTTCTAAACTGCATAACTGTCAGCTAATAAATGTGTGCTGCTTTAAACCACTATTTGTGGTAATTTGTTACAATAGCTATAGAACACTAATGGTGACAGAAACTTTGTTGTCAAAGCAGAGCCTACAAAAACTAAAGTTATCTCTGGGCAAAGCAGATAAAATCACAATTATTTTGACTTGAGAAAGCCTCAACCAACATCTCTGGTGAATTATTCAGTAGTGTTTAGGGCTTGGAAAATGAGAGACGTAATAATAGTAGAGAAAGTTGTATCCATTTAAGCGCACAGGAAACTCTGAGAATCCATCACTGACCCAGGCTCCTTCTGTACTGTTGCCTCATTGCAGGGTTCAAGACATCTCACCACCATATCCTCATTCCAGCCAATGGACAGGAAAAACAGTGACAGGTGTAACTCTTCCCTTTGAAAGTGTCCACACATCACTCCCATTCACATGCTATTGGCTAGAACTGAGTCACATGGCTACCCCTGTGTGCAACTGAAGCTGTATAGCCCTGTGCCAGCATAAATATCTACTAGAATGGACAAAGAGGAAACAAATATGGGAGACAACTAGCCATTGCTTCCATACTGTGTAACTGGTACTCCTCAGTTATGCTGATTCATCTATTTTACACTTGTAAAAGTACATTGTTTCTGTCTTGTGTAAATCTTTGGAAAGAGAGTTATTAAAGTCAGGGTTACTTTTATGCTATATGTTGATTCTTTTGGGGGGGTAAGCATAAATTATTTTATTTATTTATATTTTTATTCCTTATATCTTACAGGTTTTTTTAAAAAAATATCTTTATTGTTTAAAGTATTACATATGTGCCCTTCCCCCCACCATTGACCTCTTCTAGACTGCTCCTGCTCCCCAAGGGTCACCTGTATGACTCTCTCCCATTGGCATTCCTCTCTCCCAGGGTAGCTTTCCCCCCTTCATTCAAGAAAGCTCATTTTGTAATTGGTTTAGAGTAACATTATTATAAGCATAACCTGGATTCTGCACTGGTTGATTTTAAATAAGCTACAAATTCACAAATGTCAGCACTTTATTATTCGTAATGCATTATTTGCACCATATCTTAAATGGATCACTGCATACCAGAATGGCCCAAAAGGGTGGTAGAGAACCATATGAGACTTGGGATAAAATTTCATAAGGCAAACGGTTCATCTTACCCCAAGCACAATTAACACAGGGGGAGCGAGAATAGACTATAATCCAAATAGGTTTTCTTTTTTTAGCAAAAATGTATCTTTTTATGAAAATATGAAGTAGAAATATTTAAGTATTAACTTGAACCATATGAAATCTCTATCAACATTTTCATATGGTTCAACCTGCCACTAATTATGAACATTGACTGAAAATTTTATAGATTTTATAGGTACAATATAGATTTACAAAGGCCCTGCCTCACTCTTAACCTCGGTCAGATACCTTCTCAAATAAACTGCACATAATCTCCAACACACTTATCCAGGAATGTTCACTCCAGCCCTAAGTAAATGGATCGCAATCATTTTCATAGATCCCAGGCCTTCCTGGAAATTGCAGTGAGCCCCAGTCTTTCTTCACCCCTTAGGCACCACCTCACTACTAATGCCTTACTACTCACCTGGGAATGAGATTACAGGACATTTCTCAGCATTCCCTGGTATTAGCCTCTATTCAACACTTTCCCTCTACTTATTTTGGTGGTGACCTTGTCAGATGAGCATCGGGCACAAGACGGAAGACCTACACGTGAACCATGTTCCGACTCTCTGAGCATAGATTTCTCTTACAAAACCCCTTCTCAATTTGGATGTACATATTATCTTATTCTTTTAATTAATGGCTTCAATCTGCATTGTATTTCCTTCCTTCAGATTGACAGAAAGAAGCTATTGCCTTTCAGCATAATTGATTTTCAAGTTATCTTCAATACTAAAAGTAGGAACAAAAAAAAAGCAAGATAGCCCTAGCCGGTTTGGCTCAGTGGATAGAGTGTCAGCCTGGGGACTGAAGGGCCCCAAGTTTGACTCTGGTCAAGAATATGTGTCCAGGTTGCGGGCTCAACCCCAGTGGGGGCATGCAGGAGGCAGCTGATCAATGATTCTCTCTCATCATTGATGTTTCTCTCTCTCTCCCTCTCCCCTCCTCTTTGAAATCAATTTAAAAAAAAAGGCAAGATAAAGCAAAGCTGTTGGGTGCCTATACTCAAGATGGTATATTCAAATAACTGTATATTTATTTATGACTGTTATGAAAAGAGATGGCTTACGTGTTGCTTGTATTCCCATTGTTGTACACAGTGTTGTATTATTTTATCTCTCTGAGAGGTCACCAACTAATTCCATACTTCAGTGTCTGTAAAGTAGGGAGCAAATGTGTCCCTACTCATTTTCCTTCAGGAGATTTGCTCTGTTGTGGTTGCCCGACTTAACTCAAATGATGCTTTGAGTCAAGTTGCTTTTTCCTTAACTGAGAAACCAAAGACAGACCACAGTTAACAATAGTCTTAAAAATAACTTCTTGGGAATAATCATCGCATGTTTCTTTATTACAGGAAATGCATACCAAATGTCGCCTTGTGTTTAAACCTGAAAAGTGGGCAGAGTGTGGGCAGACAATTACACTAAAAGCTATTTAAGGAGGGCAGGTTTTCCATGACTGGCAACGGTTGGCCTTAGAACTCCATCTGTTCCTAACTTAATTCACATGTAACTATTAGCACAGGTGCCATTGGTTAATATTATAGAAGCAAAAGTGATGGTCATGTAAGCTGTAGAATGTGAGTGGCTAATTCAAATCCCTCTGGCCTGACCACATGTCCAGTATGGATGAGGAGCAAAAATAAAGAACAAAGTTTTGTGGTTTTCTTAGTCCTTGGAACCAGAGACATGAATTTAATTTCAAGGCCCCATGAACACAGAGGCCCTTTGACAATTCTCCACTTCCCTGAAATGCATGCTAGCCAAATGCTGTAAGGGACATTAGAGCCAGCGACACAATTTGTGGGGCCCAGTGTGAACTGAAAATGCAGAGCCCCTTGTTCACAAAGCGGGGGAAAGGTGCCTTTAAAGGTACCAAAATATAAAGCTTTTTTCTTTCTTCTGTAGTTCCTCTCTTGCTTTGTCATTAAGTTTTTTACTTGTTATTTAATGTCATTTTAAGTAAAGAAAAATTAAAATTTTAAATTATTAGCATGAATTTACCACTCTTCTTCCATTGCATGATGCCAGTAATCAATGCAAATATAAGAATATTTAACTAAAATGTGGAATTAATGATATTACCCAATTCAGATTTCCTAGCTCATATGTAGATAGGTATGTTTTCTTACCAGAAGAGTAGAACTACTGCACAAAACTAACTTACCTGTTTTGACTTTGCTTCTTCATATGAATATATTCTATCAGCACTCTTTATCTTTGGTTTACAGTAAGTAAATAAGGCCTGGAAAAAAAGGAATTATGGGTTTCCCTATATGTCTCTTTCCTTCTATCTTTTCCTTTCCTGTGCGAGTGGTTGACTACTACAGGGAAGTAAGAAAAGCAAGAAACAATATGATACGGTTCCTTGTTCCTTTATGTTTCTTAGAACATCACTGCCTCCATTCTGCAATTGAAGCAAATTCTGGCTCAAATGGAAAGCATCACCCTATAGAGCTGTAAGATACCCACTTACTCAAATGTAGATGGCGCACACTTTGAGTCTCTGATTCACATCATGGGTCCACTGAAATTCTGTATTCATGGAGCATCACGGATACTATACCTTAAAGGAGTGACAAGGAACAGTGAACACTTATATCACTAATATTTTCTCTACTTACACTCATGCTCCATTGTTCCATTAGATTTCACTAACAAAACACAGGTTCAAAAGTAAAATTATCAAGAAAGTAACAACAGGGCTTTAAACCAAAGTGTGACACATTTCTGAGTATGGGCCTCTATGTACGTAATTACCAGATGGCACACCCTTGAAGCCAGCCCTAGGGGACATTTCTTTTCACACTTTAACATTTATTGAGCATCCAGTATGTGTGCAAAAAGTGAATAAGACAGACAGACAATGTGCTATCTTTGAGGGGCTGTTTGGGTGATTGCTGTGTTCATGTTTTCAATAGAACAGTTCCTTGGTTAGCTCCTAAGATGATGCCTAAAGTGGCAAGAGAATATCTAGCACTCCCGGGATAAGACTTATCCCCAAAATTGCAATCCCTTGAGATAAACAGGGAAAAATAAAATATCTGTACCGCTGAGACTTACACTAAACTTATGAACTCAGCATGAATTTAAGAATATAATGGCCAGGTATCTCATTGTAAACAGATTACAGACAATAAGGTGACCAGGCACAGCTCCCAGAACTTTGCCTAAACAGCAAGCTAGTGAGCCCCTGCTGCAGAATTGTTGAACTTGAAGCAGTCCAAAAATATTTTTTACAGTTTTATTTTTTTAAATCGTGATAAAAGACACAAAATATAAAACATCATCTTAACCATTTTAAGTGTACAGTTCAGTAGTGTTAACTATATTCACATTGTTGTGCAACCAATATCTAGAACTTTTTGTTGTTGTTGTTGTTAATCCTCACCCAAGGATATTTTTCCATTGATTTTTAGAGAGAGTGGAAGGGAGAGGGAGAGACAGAGAGAAACAGCGATGTGAGAGAGACACAACCATCGATTGGTTGTCCCCTGCACACACCCCAACCAGGGCCGGGGAACCTGCAACCAAGGTACGTGTCCTTGACTGGAATTGAACCTGGGACCCTGCAATCTGTGGGTCGATGGTCTATCCATTGAGCCAAACTGGCTAGGGCAGTGGTCAGCAAACTGCGGCTTGACAAACCGCGGCTCGGGGGCCACATGCGGCTCTTTGGCTCCTTCAGTGTGGCTCTTCCACAAAATACCGACTTCTGCGCATGGGCCACGAAGTTTCAACTGCACTGTATGTGCATGCCCGCATGTGGTATTTTGTGGAAGAGCCACACTCAAGGGGCCAAAGAGCCGCATGTGGCTCGCCAGCCTCGGTTTGCCGACCACAGGGCTAGGGCATATCCAGAACTTTTTAGTCCTTTGTGACTGGTTTATTTTGCTTAATATAATGTCCTCAAGGTTTGTTTATGCTACAGCATGTGCCAGAATTTCCTTTCTTTTTAAGGCTGAATAACATTCCATTGTATGGCTATACCACACTTTGTTTATCCATTCATCTACTGATGAACATTTAGATCAGTGGTTCTCAACCTTCCTAATGCCGCGACCCTTTAATACAGTTCCTCATGTTGTGGTGACCCCCAACCATAAAATTATTTTCGTTGCTACTTCATAACTGTAATTTTGCTACTGTTATGAATCGTCATGTAAATATCTGATATGCAGGATGTATTTTCATTGTTACAAATTGAACATAATTAAAGCATAGTGATTCATCACAAAAACAATACGTAATTATATATGTGTTTTCTGATGGTCTTAGGCGACTCCTGTGAAAGGATCATTCGACCCCCAAAGGGGTCGCGACCCACAGGTTGAGAACCGCTGATTTAGATGACTTTTACCTTTTGGCTATTGTGAATAAAGCTGCTATGAACATGGGTGTACAATATCTCTTCAAGACCCTGCTTGCAATTCTTTTGGATACATAACCAGAAGTGTAATTGATGGTGAAAAAAATTCTGTTAAATCACACTTACAGGTGCATGATCCATTTTGGGAGATAACATGATGTTTGAAATTGTCAGGAGACTACCTTGATAGTTTGAGGGGTAAGAGAATTAACATGGAAGTATCAAGTTTGAAAAACTATGAGTATATCCCATGTAGCTATTCAAAAGTGTGGCCTTTCCAACTAGACAGACAAAATCACTGGCTAAAATAAGCATCAGACAAATACTCAAACCAGAAACTTTGGATTGGAACCAAGTGAAACTAAAATAAGTACACTGAAGATGTGCAGAAGAAATGCTCATTGACCATCCAATTGTTCTTGGAAAGATAAACATTTTAAAACAGTGCTTATGGGTTTGTAATATAACATTTGGAACAATGCAAAAGGACTCACTGTGGCAAAATACCAATCTTCAGGCAAAAAACAATGTCCCCAATGAGTATCTCTGCAACATCCTAAAGTAATCTCACTGAAAATACATCCGTGTTTAACACTTAGACAGTTAATACCCTAGCAGGCTTCCCCGGTGGATTTTAAAATTATAGAACCTTCAAGTTTGTGAAGATGTTAGACATCATCTAGTGCAACTCTTCTGGTTTTAAAAATAAAAAACCAAGTCTGAGAGAGGTGAAGGTACTCTCCTGGGACCACAAAGCTAGTTGGTGACAGAGGGAGGGCTGAATTCCTCAATTCTAGTGGTGAATCTGTTAATATTCTTAAGACCACCCTTATAACAGCAACCTCACAAGTATCTGACAGTATAAATAAAATAGCTCAAGCCTGAAAAGGCAAGAGCTTCTGGATTATTTTCTGTAGCACAGCCAAACTATCATTGATGTTGTCCAAGCACACTATCCCAATCCAGGAATGTAAAAGCTGTTTTTTCCAAGACACATCAAAATGTTTGATGTTGCAGACAATCAGCAGCATAAAGGCAATAGTCAGTGCCTCAAATGGATATACAAATATCTCCCTCCCCTCCTTTGGGTTAACTTATGACATCAAGACCTCAGAAAGTTTCTGTTAAAATGGAAATATATTCCCCAAGAGTGATTATACATGAATTCATTATGGACATTAACAAACTAGGAAGTATTCTTTGATTGGATTAGTTAGCTGTCACCTTGTCAAAAAAGTTATCTCCTGGCATTGAAGGACTGAGTCTTAGGACCCATAAATTTTTGTTGGGTGTAGAGAGAGGTTGGGGAGAGAAAGGTTAGCTGAGCTGGGGTATACAAGTGTGAGGGTCTCTTTGGGACCATGCAGAGGAGATAAGTATTGGACAGGGAATGGAGAACACCTAAAAGAAGGTGTAGAAGTAAGAATTCACTTACTTAACAATATTACCATGAAGGGTTGCTAAGAATGCTACAATTGGAAGATAAATGTCCACATGAATCATAGTGCAGCATGAAATAATTTTTGATCGTCCAACAATCTCTAACATGTGAGCTTTTAAGATTAGCTTCCAGCCCTGGCCAGTGTTGCTCAGTTAGTTGGAGCATCATCCCGTATACCAAAAGATGTCAGGTTTCATCCCTGGCTGGGGTGTAGGGTGTATGTAGGAGACAACTGGTTGATGTTTCTCTTTCTTCTCTCTCTTTCTCTGTCTCCCTCTCTCTCTCTTCCTCCATCCCTCTCCCTTTTTCTCTCTTTCGCTCCCTTATTCTCTCAAAAATCAATAAAAACACTGGCCTCCAAACTGTCTATATCATCCCACTGTAATATTCCTATTTGACAGAAAATAATCCAAACTTGACTGAGATAGCAGTCATGTCCTGTAAAGGGGAGGAAAGGGAAAATGTAATGGAAAAAACCTTTGATATTCCACCATTGGTGGACTCACCCAGTTTGAGGGCACCATGTCCCCTCTGTTACTAGACAATTAGGGCCAATGGATATGTGAACAGACCCTTTGGGAATTGGGTAAGATTAAGGCAGCGTGAATATTTGTTTTCTTTACCTTATCTTTATTTTTCCTATATCTCTGCAATGTGTGTTGATTCAGCCATTGGAGACTGTGAAGGTTCAGATAAGCTTGGGGAAAACCCACAGGAGTGGTAGTTATTTTCCATTCTCTGTTTGGTGCGTGTGTCTGTTTTGCAGCCAGCCATGCTGGGTGGCTGGTTGCCTGGACCCAACTCCTGGGACCCAGGAAATTCCAGAGATGCTGAGATCTTTGGGTTGTCAGAGGGAAACACAAACACACCTGATCTACATATTTGTGTGGGGAATTTGGTCCAGACAATTCTGAGGACATCCAGGAAGGGCAAAGTGGTTCAGGGGTAGCTCCCAGAGGACTTACTCCTCAAAGAGATGGAGAACTCTTAAGAAATTTGAATAAGAATACTGTAACTAAAATGTTCACAAGGGCAGATTCCTGGGCAAGCCAGTATTCCTTCGTGGCTTTATAGGACTTCTGCTATCCTCTGGTTAACCCCTTGTCCCTTTCCTGTTCCCCCATCCAACACTAACATAATAGACACCTTAACATAACAACAGACACCATTTTGAGCACCAGTCTAAGTGGTTACTTAAATTATCTCATGTATTTCCACAGTAACCTTTTAACCTCTTTTTACACAGGAGAAAACTGAGATACAGAGAATTGAAATGAATACCCCAGGTCATAGAACGAAGGGAGGTAAGACTCATGCCTAGCACCATAGAACTACCAAGTTCCTGGTCTTCACCACACCCTTTTTCGTTTCTTAAGCACCTTGCTTTCCTTAAGAAGTGGAGGGACCCCTTACTCTTCCACTTCATACTCCATTTCCCCAACCCTGAACTTGGGAGCCTCAGCAACGAGGCCTCCCCAGGAAGGGCTGGGCTTTGAGGACAGAATCCTTTCTCATATGCTCACTAAAAGTTCCTGAAGTTTAACAAGGCCCAGGCCCTAACATAGGCAATGGTCTGCACTGGGCCCACAGTGTAGAGTCTGGCTGCCTGCTGGAGTTTCCATTCCCAAGGGGAGACTGCCCAGGAGAGATGGCCATCTGGGAACAACCTTCCTGATGGTCCTTTGGCCACACATTTTGTTGATTTCCTTAAGAGTGTTTTCTTATGGGGTTTCTGTTTCTTTTCTGGCTTGGTTTGTGACTTTACTTCATTTCTGTTTATTTCTTATTATTTGGCCCAACACACTTGTTTTCATTTTATTTTTTTTTCTCAGACTTCTGGCATATACGACCTGCAGCTCATTTTGTTGTATGATATGCCACCCTGTGTGTGTGTTTTGTCTGAAGTCCTTGGAAGACAAAACTTAAACACCATGAAAATGAGATGGGGAGCGTTATTCAAATCCTTTGACTCAAGTAAAGATCGTCTTGTTAATGAAATACATAGCCACTATTTAGATCACAGTGTAGATGACCTCAACTGTTCACTAGTTTCTTCTATGTAACTGATGAAATCTGCCATTGAAAATGTGGCATCAATAGCCTTAAAAAGAAATAAAAAAAAATATGAAGCATTTCTGACCCTTTTTACTTTGGCCATCCAGGGATGGGGCAGGGAAATCTGGGTGATCACCAGCTCAGAACCTTGTGAACAAGGAGAGACTTACTTCCCAGCCACAAAAAGTGGACTGGGCCAGCTAGGATGAAGTAAGAAAAAGCATAACCGGGCAGGGGCACTCAGTCATTTTCCGTAGAAAATCATCTGTCATGCTGAATAAAGCGTGTCATGTCCAACCCCTAATCCAAGATAATGTTCTGAAATTTTTAAAAACCAAGCTGGTTTGTAATCTGTGTTTAGAAGACTTCCATCAGAAAAGATGGAATACAAAATAATATTACAATAGATTCCAGTTTTAATGCCACTGAAAGAGACAAGGGAAAAGCCACATGATATACTTTCTGGGTTACAGTGAGAAAGATCTTCCAAATATCACAACATTTTCCAAGGAGAAGGCCCTGTTAAACAGATCCCAAGTATAAGTTAATACATAGGACAATGAAGTCTATACTGTTCTTGATTTATTTAGAAGTGTTGACAATTTGCTATGTGCTAAGGCTTTGAAGTCAGTAAGGCCTGAGTTCAAATCCTGGCAGTGCAATTTACTGCCTGGATCCTAAACTGGTGTGAGTTGTGTTTCTGTCACTTGCAACCAACAGCCTTGACTAAAAGGGAAAGAAAACTCAACCAGGTACACTCAGGACACAACAACTGATAAAACTAAAGGAATAATAGAAGTCATACACACAGTAGAGGAGAAACTATGGGGACTATGTCCAGCAATGAAAACAAGAAGGGTAGAAGGCAGATTAGAGGTACCTTGACTCTTTGTCATATATCTAATCAACATTTCCTAGACCATAGAGCAGAGCTGAACTTCTTAACAAGACAGAACATCTGTAGATCTTTCATGTCTGCACTTGTATATACACTTCCATGTTATGCAAAGTATTTCAGGAAGTCCACAAACCTCTCATAGGTAATTAAGAATTGTCTTCCAAGGGCTATAAGATGCAGCTAGTGCTAATGATCATGCTAGTGATTCACATTTCCTCTTGCAAACTGTGTGAAATGTCATAGATATTTCATTTGCAATATTGAAATTATAAAAACACTGAATATAACAGAAGAGTTGATAATGTTAAGTTGGGTCATATATTTAAAGACCTGGTACTGTGAGTGACACATCATTGTGATTCAATAAATGCAGCTTTCATTATCATCATTATCATATCATCATCAAGTTAATTAACAGATGCTTATGTCTGAGGATGCACAGACATCAAGTATTTAAATTTCATAATCAACTTTATATTTAATTTTGAACATGTCATTCTAATTATGTTTTAGTAGAAGCCCGGTGCATGAAATTCGTGCACTCGGGGGCATCCCTCAGACTGGCCTGCACCCTCTCACAGTCTGGGAGCCCTCGGGGAATGTCTGACTGATAGCTTAGGCCCGCTCAGGGGAAGCGGGCCTAAGCTGGCAGTTGGACATCCTTAGTGCTGCCCAGGAGGCGGGAGAGGCTCTCTCCACCGCCACTGGGCTCGCCAGCCGTGAGCCTGGCTCAGAGCTTCTGGCTGAGCAGTGCTCCCCCTGTGGGAGCACACTGACCACCAGGGGGCAGCTCCTGCATTGAGTGTCTGCCCCCTGGTGGTCAGTTCACGTCACAGTGAGCAGTTGAGCAGCCTTAGCATATCATTAGCATATTTCTCTTTGATTGGTTAAAAGGCTGACCAGACAACCGGACACTTAGTATATTAGGCTTTTATTATATAGGATTGCCCAATTACAGGATCCCTCTGGTAGTCAAAACCACTTTTAGAACATGTTAAAAACACTACCTTTATTTAAGCATAAAAAGGAATCACATGAGGGTATTGCTATCTCCATCCCATTATGATAAAGCAGCAGTTATGGGCTTATGTGTGATGTTATGGGCTGAGTTGTATCTCACCAAAATTTATATGTTGAAATCTAACCCCTACTACCTCAGAATGTGACTATATTTGCACATAGAGTATTTAAAACTGTAATTACGTTAAAATGGGGTCATCAGCGTAGGCCCTAATCCAATCTGACTGGTGTTTTTATTGAAAAGAGAGCAGGACACAGGCACATAGAGAATACATGTGAGGACACAAAGAAAAGGCAGCCATCTGCAAGCCAAGGTTAGAGGGCTCAGAAGAAACAAAGTCTGCTGACAACTTAATCTCAGGCTTGCAGCCTCCAGAAGGAAGAGATATTTGCCCAACGGGAAAATAAATTTTTGTTGGTTAAATCACCCAGTCTGTGCTACTTTGTTATGGCAGCCCTGGCAAATAATTCATATAGATTGAGATACCAGTCCATAGATGACATAGATTTTTCCTCTTAGTGTAAATTGTGTCAACAAATATAACTTATTTTCTCTGAGGTCCATTTGGATGTAACCTGGGTTGATGTATGTCATAAAGCATAGCACTAAGTGAGGGTTTCTTTCTGGGTTTAGGCCACACGAGATTTACCTTGGTTCATGACCAAATACTAGCCATTGAAAACCAAGCCAAGGAGACCTACCTGAATACTGGGGATAGCTAGGTCAAATCCAATAAACATTAATCAAAAGTTATAGAAGCATCATATTTATTGACAAAGTTCAACACATGTCATGAAACTTAATCCTATAAATAAGTACTATTTGTAATAACATTTTCATAATTGGATGTAGTTTTAGCGTATTTTTTCCAAATGTTACAGCAACCTCATTATGATAGCTTTTTTCCACATTTAAATATAAAAAAGTGAAAAGTCATAGAAGGTCAGTAAAGGTTAGTTGCAAAGCTACAACACAAACCTAGGCTTTTTGACTCCACATCCTATGCTCCTTTCACTACTTTCTGCTGCTTCTCCACATACTCCATTTTACATGAGCCCCAATTGCTGAGATCTTCTTAAGGCATCTTTATTAAATCTGAGGGCTGTTGTTGGTTTTTTTCATGAAGAGTGGCAGCCATTTGTTCTACAGGCTTGTGTTTAAGATCGAACACATGAAAAAACTGGATATGAAACAGGGAACTGGGTACAAAGATGGATGTTATATGAACGTTCCAGAACCTTAAATTGATTAAAGATGTAGATATCTGAGAAGGTTTCTATACCAGGAAGGGAGATGAGATAATTTAGAAATATTTTTATCCTCATAATTTCATGTTATTCTGTGCAGTTGGTATTTAATGAGAATTGGTGTGATCTCTCCATGTTCACAGAAGTATACTTTGATTAAAGGAGTGAGTCCAACATTGCCTTTTCTTATTTTGGAGCTTATCTCTTGAATAACTGACCCTCGGTGCATTTTAATACAGAATATCTAAGAGAATGTAAATAAACATTGATGGAAAATTATTTAATTAGTAGAATTCAGCACTAGCAAAGTGTTGCCACATCAAATAATTAAATTCAAATGTACAAAATTTTTGCATTAAATGCAGTAAGGTTTTATTGATTTGGAGCCCATTAATTTATGATAATTTAAGCTAGGTCTAAGGATATGCTAAGGAAAATCCAATAGTGTAAACAAGAATAGGTGAAAGCACCCTAGCTGGTTTGGCTCAATGGATAGAGTGTTGGCCTGTGGATGGAAGGGTCCCAGGTTTGGTTCCAGTCCAGGGCACATGCCCAGGTTGCGGGCTCGGAGATTCTCTCCCATCATTGATGTTTCTATCTCCTTCTCCCTTCCTCTCTGAAATCAGTAAAAATATATTTAAAAAAAAGAAAACGTGAAAGCATTTTCATTTTGCATAAGCAAAATTATTGTTTTAAGAAACCCTGGCACACTCATTGTACATCAATTGGATCTAACCCATGATGTGAGCATAGAACGAGCTACATGTTCCATTTGTTAAATCAATCAGTGAATACATGAATTCAAAGTATGCAGATTTTCTGCCCCTCAAAGAAGGCCCAAGAGTATGTCTGCCCACCAAGACAGTGGTTCTCAATGTGGTCCTCAGACCAGCAACATCAACATCACCTGTAAATTCGGTAGAAATGCTAATTTTCAGGCCCCAGCCCAGGCCTACTCAATCCAAAACTCTGGGGGTGAGACTGAATCATCTGTGTTTTAACAAGCCCTCCAGGGAATTCCATGTGCGCTCAAGTGTAAGAACACTGCACCAGAAAAACAGTTGTTTGTTAGATGTGTGAGTGTTCCTAATTACACTCCAAAGAAATAAAGCTGTCTTTCTCTATGCGTAGTCTGTTAACTCTTTCGCTAATTCAGAGAGACTGTCTGCCCAATGAGTCCGAATGAAGAGAGATGAGCTATAACTGGGTGTTTGTTTACAGTGAGGCTAAGAAGCAAAACGGATGCCCATTGTCCCGACAGAGGAATGAAGGCTCAGCTGCTGCACCTGGCCTCCTGCTGATGGGAGATAATGGAAATTACCCAGGATCTGAAGCTTTAAAATGGTTGCAAAATTTTTCAAATATAGTTTTTATTTCTCTTATTTAAGTTGTGTTTGAAATGCAACTCAATCCATATTTTCCCTAATTTACATTTAAAATTGTCCAAATGTTATGTTGGTAGGGGATGAGTGAGTCCCCAAGAGACCTTTTGAACCTACTAAAACTTGTTCTTCAAAACAGGAAGTTGCACTTTACCCAGTGCAAACAAAGTTTAGCTTGAAAAGGCCTGATTTGTACTTAGTTTTCTTAGCTGAAAAATTTGGAATGTATTTTAACTTTCAAAATGCATTTTCTCCCATTTTCCTCGCCATCATCAATTTCTATATATAGCATCCTAAAGCATATGTGCTGCCTTTTCTTCTCATATAAGCTAAGTTATGAGAGCTCTGACCTTATTTTCATAATCATATGCTTGTCTTTTATGGCTAAGGGATTATATAATTCCATAAGTGTATTAGTTACACCTAAGTTTAATTCAGTTCAACAGCCATTTACTATTTCCTGTGCAGGGAAATAAGACTGCTTGTGGTGAAGGAGGAGACAAAAACAAATTTCAGAAATAATTTTATCTCAACTGAGAAATGCCTGAGTATTTGTTGTATTAAATATATTTTGATCACCCTTTGCTTCCCAAGTTGTCTGCGAATTAGATATATATAGCCTCCATATTAGATTTTTGAAATTTACTGGAGATACTAAAGAACCTCTCCATATTTGGGAACAAGCAATTTAATTAGTGGTCTGAGGAGGAGGGAGAGATGGAGAGAGAATTGTGGCAACCTGCCTGGGTCAGAGCAGAATATAGTCAGCTCTCTTGTGCCCAGCTCTTCCGTGTTCCCACAGTACTTTGTACATACCTCCATTTAGCACTTCCCCTCAAGGCAACTACTGATTTACAAGTCTACTTCTCTTAAAGGACTTGAGCTCTTGGAGGGCCCAGACTGCTCCTTTCTCAATTCCTGTGCAGTTGCCCCAGATGCTTGATAAAGCATGCTTCTCCAACTGGTTCTCTTAGCTACTTTGTCACTGGAGGCCTCGTGGAGGATTACAGAGATCTTGCCATTTGGTCCTTATATGTATAGGAGAGGCTCCCAGCCAGTTTAGGCCAGGGCCTTTTTCATTGAAAGAAGCTAGAATGGAGCAATAAAGGAGTAAAGTCTCTAGTAACCAGATGTGGAGGCAAAAGAACCCTGAGGAAACAAGGTGAACAGTAGAGAAGAGGGGTATGAGCCTCTTCCACCCCCTCTCCTACCCCTCTTCATTACCACTCCATTCGGTGCCTCATCCTGAGCTAGTGTGCCTGTGTTCCAATCACTATTGCTGCAAAACAACGCCCCCACCCCCGCAAAAAAAAAAAAAAACTTGGGCTCAAAACAATCACTTTATTATCTTCCCTGGTTTCTGCAAATCAGAATTCAGGAAGGGCTCGCTGGGCAGTTCTAGTGTGAAATTTCTGGTGCAGTTGCATTCAGACAGTGACTTGAACTGGAACAAAGTGGGGCTGAAGCAACCCGGACTTGGCTGGCATCCCTCTCTCTCCATGAAGTGCCAGGGCCCCTTCACATAGTGCCTCCCTGTGGGCTGACCTGAGATTCCTTAAAGCATCGGGACTTCAGGGTAGTCCGTCTGCTGCCATGGGGGCTCAGGACTGCCAACAGAGTTCCCACCTTGTGAAAGGAGGAGCGTCGAAGCCACACTGTAGAAGAGCATGTGAGATGAGAGATGCTATTCCCATCACTGGGGAATATACAATTTGCCACAGCCAGGAAGAGAGCTAACAGCTGTGGGGATTCGTTTCTTTCCACCAAAATTATTTCCCGATAACCCTCTCCCCTCCCCCTAATACACATAAACTGTATTTCTTATTCCATTTACATTTTTCCTTTTGTTGTACACTGAAGAAATCTGGCACAATATTCATCTTAAATACCTTAAGGTTTCTGTCCAATACATGTGAATTGAGGTTTCATAAAACTTAAAAATACCACCGGTTTGATTGTTCACACACATTCCCAAGTAATTTCCTCAAGGAAATGCTATTTCAAATTCTCTGTTAAGGAAAGAAAAAGTTAAATGAAAATCAGTAGTGATGGGTAGTGCTGCATGAAAATGTGTGTTGTAAGTTCTTTGACCACAGAGGTAGTTTCCTGTGGAAACTGTGACTGGTATTAAAGCTCAGTTTTAAAATATTTTGAGATACAAGCCAAAATCGTGGGTGGGGAAAAATAATTTGCTATTACCCAAAGAAATGTCAATTACTTAGTAGTAAGCTTTTAAAAGATATGATTAAAGTATGCATGGTTTCTAAAAGCAATTTGTAGCATGTTTAATTGTAGCTAGGGCGTACTGGCAATTAATTACTAATACATTTATTCACAACTTGTAGGTAATTTTGTCCTAAAAATTTTAGTTTTCTTAATAAAGAACTACTGGATTTTAAAATTTTACTATCTAAAGCAGTGGTTCTCAACCTTGGCTGCACATTAGAATCACCTGGGAATCTTTTTAAAATCCTGATTTCCAGGCCTCATCCTCCGAAAATTCTGTTTGTTTGTTATGGGGTGGGGCCACAACATTAGTAACAAAGAAACAGAATTTCCGGAGGATGAGGCCCGGAAATCAGGATTTTAAAAAGATTCCCAGGTGATTCTAATGTGCAGCCAAGGTTGAGAACCACTGATCTAAAGCAAGCAGCAAGTGACTATTGACCTTGGTGAGATAGTGACTGTTATCCGTAATTACCTCACTACCAAAATCTGGTGCCATTCAACATAGTTTATACATAAATTATTGCAAAGGAAAGATTCAAACTGTCACAGAATTATATTTCAAAAAGAAATATAAATTACCTTTGTCTCTGTTTTCTACATTGATGACCTGTATAATGAGCTAGAGAGGTGAAATTCAGGAAGCCATTTTCATTAACAATTAAACTAAGAACAATTAATAACAATTTTTAAAAGGAGAGGGAGAAATCATTGCCCAGGGCTACATCATTAAGAAGTATAACCTTGTCAAAGCTGATTGTGTTTATAAATGCATACCTACCTCTAACCAAACATGTATTTGCCAGTAATTATCACCACAGCATAGAAACTGTAATATCTACCTGAGTCAACATTAGTCAGATTTGCAAAGCACCAAAGAAAATAAGCAATTAGTTGATTCCTCATCCAAGAAAAGCATATTACTTAGTTAC
The DNA here is from genome assembly GCF_000412655.1 of Myotis brandtii. NCBI lineage: Eukaryota > Metazoa > Chordata > Mammalia > Chiroptera > Vespertilionidae > Myotis > Myotis brandtii. The sequence continues at coordinate 80,158 of NW_005363427.1, forward strand.
AAATAATTCCAAAATTCCCAAAGGAATGAGTGGGTGGAGGTTGGTTCTGTACAACCATGATCCAACTTCAAGAGATGTGGCAGGGGACATGTCAATCAGAAGGCCATCTTCTGATAATCTGTGGCTCAAGTTTCCTTTACTTTCCTGAAGGTCCATAATAATAACAGAGTTTTATGATATTGAAGTCTGAGGGCTATTACTATAGACCTGCCCATGAATAGAACCTGAAGCACAACTGTTGATGAACCTCAGAAGCAGGTTTCCAAAAGACCCTCTGTCAACAGCTTCAAGTCTGTAAGAGAAAGGCCTCAAATGGCCCACGTCATCAGGCTGTGAAATTCTGGACTAAGTAGTCATTTCAAAGCAAGACAGTAGGAATGGAAATCCTGAAATAGCTTATAAACTATTCATACATTATCATTGCATGCTTTTTAGTATAAATGCATTCATCTTCTCCCTCCCTACCAAAACTTCTGGCTGTTTTGCTGAATCCTATCAAATAATTATGGGGGACTAATTTTTCTAGGTTAAACAGAAGGCAGGGCCAACCTTTTTAAAGCTCAAGTTCAGAAGAACATTCGTGTTTGACCTCTCACTTGTATAACCTTCATCCACCTACTACCCAGGAGTTTTATGGACAAGAAACCAGCCACAGCAGGTGTTGGAATGATGATGGTCTCTGGCTCTGGCCTGAGATTGGTAAATTCCTGGGTACGTATGAGATGTGGTGTCCTAGCTCCTCCTGGGAATGGGAGCCTCTGAGTGAACGAAACATGTTATCACCTTCCTATCTGATTATATGTTTATAAGTGCATACCTGCCTCTAACCTTGTCCACATGCTGGTTCTGGATCCGCACAAGGCATTTGTTTGTTGTCTCAAATTTAGAAACTCTGTTTCACTAATTTAAGAAAGCCTAAATCAATAAGAGCCATGAGATTTCTAAGGAAAATATTTGTAATTCACAAGGTGTTGTTAAGCAGAGTAAGTTAGTCTGCATTTCTTTCCTTTTAGTCCTCATCCACAACTGAGAGTGGCCTATAGTAAGACAAATTGTCTACCTACCAACTGTTTTGTTTTTCCCTTAGTTCTGTGTGTAACAATCCTCTGGGAAACTGAGGACTTTCCCCCTCTCATTGTCAGTAAAGATGCTCTTTGATCTTGAGAATTTTACTGTCAGCAGAGAGTAAACATTAAACACAGAAGGATCCCCCTGTGTAGTAAAGGTCTCCACACAGGAGTCCTGGATTGTTTATTTGCTGAAGATAACTTCATGTCCCAAAGTTTCAGACCCTTGAACTGACTCACTTAAGTTAAAGTAGAGAGCTGGAATTCGTCAAAGTAATATACAAAAGACAGCAATATTTTTTGTGTTAATTTGTACTTAAAATGTTATATCTGTTACAAATACATATATACATTAGCCATTCATTTTCAGCTTCCAAATTACACATTATTATTATTATTTGCATCTATTTTTCAAATTTAAAAACTATTTTCATACTTGCTTAAAGGCCTACTCATGAGGTGTTAAAGGACACAAGAAGCTGAAGGTCTGTGAACTGGCCACCCTCAGGCACCCTGATGGTACTCTCTGAGTAACATTGGATATGATCCTTTTTAAAACTTGGATTCAGAGGAAACTCAGATTTGGGACTTGTGGTTGGCATAGGGATAAATACTGAGAAATCTTCATTTAGTTTGCATGAAGGAAAGAATATGGCCACCTGGAACCTTTAAAACACACACACACACACACAAGCCCTTAATTGTTCAGTTATACCCAATTTCCTTTTGTATAAGGAGCATTGAGTTAAAACTGCCTTTTTGAAAGACCTACAAGGAAATAGTGAAGAACCATGGGAAGGGGCATGTCTTGGGACCCTCTATTAGTTACAATTCTTTATGCAATGCATACAAAGCATGTGTGTGGGGACATGTGTGTGCACACACACATTTTCTTACCACTACACACCATCCATTGTACATTGTGTTCATCAATATCCACTGATCTCAATATCTTTTCTTGGCTTAGTTCACTCACACTGACTTTACATTTCTGAATCAGGTACAACTACATTTTCTACTTGTATCCCTATCCTCAGTCTGTTTCATAAATATATTTCCTGACCACCAACCTCTCCCTTTTCTCCTTAGGGCAAGCATGGAGTCTGCTTCTTTGGTATCTCCTATTGCTAGTAGGACAATGGTGGAGACAAAGGTACTCGAGACATGCTTAAAGAACAAATGACAATGAATACATTTCTTACTTGCCATCAAAATTCTGGGTCTAAATGCCCCCCAAAACGCTAATCATTTCCTAGATGACACCTGACACCTTCTCAGGACATGATACCTATCAAGAGTGCCTTAGGACAATTTGTATGTGCAGAATGTGACATTTGCACATTTTTACCTTCATCCAGTTTAACCCTACCCCAACTCCAATTTCAAATATGATATTTGGTTCTTTCGTTGATGTCAACATCTAGCAATACTGGACCTCTGCAGTAGGGAGACAAGGGACAGTCGCCTTGTGGTAACATATTTATCACAGTAGACAATGAACTTGGCAGTATTTGCACAATATCTATTGTATTTCTTAAAGGTCATTCATGGATATTGCTGTATTACTGTAGTTCAGGAGGTGAAGCAAACAGAGTTAGGTATCTGCCTGACTCAACTTTGTCCCAGAAAAGCATGTGCATTCTTATTTCCTTGATATTTTTAAGGATATTTAGCAAGACTTTTCTGTCCACATTTATTAAACCTTCATTTGAAATCAATAAATGACACATCTAAATATTATTTTTTGCTGTCATCTAGAGGAAATATTGACTTCTAAGTACAAAAGCAAAATCAAAAATTAAAGAAAGTCTCAGGCAAAGTTAGCATGACTCATCCAGTGTAACCCTACCCCAACTTGAATTTTAAAGTTAGCAAGGCTCAGCAACACAAAACATGCATCTCTAGCAGTTTCAGTGAAAATCTTAGTCCATCTAAGAGACTGACACAGTTCCCTGGAATCCTGACAGTCAGAGCACCATGTATGCCATGTATGTTCTTGGCAGGGACAGTCATGTTCCACACCTTAAGCTACATAATTTTCACCCACCCCCAACTGTAAAATATTGGGAGAAAGTGGAGGAGCTTTGCATATATATATATGCTATAAAATTACCCACACAATTATTCTAACATCAATAACTGAAAAATGACAAGTCTTACTACCAGGTATAAATTATACTTGAATGGTTTAGAAACATTTTATACACTCAAATGTCTTCAAAGATGTGCAGACAGCCATAATGCATTACTAAATCCACTAGTCAGATATCTTCCCTGTGTCCCTTTAGCTCTACTCCTCGCCCTTTTCTTCCATGCTCTCTGCCAGGACCCTGGCAATCCGGACTATAGTAGTCACTTTATCCAAAGTTTCACTTTCTAAAGTTTCAGTTACACAAGGTCAAATGTGGTCTGAAAATATTAAATAGGAAGTTTCAGAAATAAACAATTCATAAGTTTTAAACTGCACACTATTCTGAGTAGCATGATGAAATCTTGTGCTGCCCAGAACATGAATCATCCCTTTGTCCAGCACATCCACATTGAAGATACTCCCTGCCCATTAGTTACTTAGTAGCCATCTCAATCATCAGATCGACTGTCTTGGTATCACAGTGCTCATGTTCAAGTAACCATTATTTTACTTAATAATGCCACTTTCACATAACTTTTATTACACTATATTGTTATAAATGTTCTATTTTATTGTTGTTGTTGATCTCTTACAGCTTCCACAATTAGAGTTTATCACAGGTATGTATGTATGTATGCATTTATAGAAAAAAACCATGGTATATACAGACAAAACCTAGTCCAAATCACAATCCAGTATAGACTATGCCAACTAGCATTTGATTAGATATCTTATTGGTATATTTAAGTCCAAAAAGAATGACAATTGGATAGCTATTGAATTTATGAGCAATTTATTTTCTCTTTGAACTTCTATAAGGTGACATTTAAATACTGTAGAGGAAAACTCTTATGATAGCCTGAACCTGTTCTATTTTTTCTCACTAGATTATTACAAAAAAGACATTATCCATATAGAGCACTTATATGGATAATTGACACATAGCACATGACCTAGAAAAGTTAGCTATTGCTATTTATAAAGTAGTGGGTATGAATATCCTTCCAGCCTCTAAGGATAACTTTATTTGCAATCACTGTTACTATCACACAAACACACTATTCTCTAACCTCTTCACAAAGAGCTTCTAGATGGAGCACCTCTAATTTTGGGGTCATGTCCTTCTGCCAGGTCTTGAACCAACCACCAAAATTGGATGTTTTTAAAAAAATGCCTATAAAAATAAATTTTTAAAAAAGCAAAGTTTGATATGACTTACTTCCTCTCCTCGATACCTTTCCTACCTCTATCTCAGAGAACTATGTGCAAATGGAATTTTGGATAAAAGAATATAAGTTAAGTCTAGTTTTTTTAAATAAAGCTCTCCAGATGAGTGTAAAAGAAAAAAGAAGAACTGGGAAAGTCCAATCCAATTGCCTTTATTCTAGAGGTCAGCTGAGGTCCTGTTTTTTCAACTGTTTTAATAAATTCTTCTGGAAGGAGTTGTCTTAATTGGGTTAACTCTAGAAAACAAGGCATACTGTATTTAACATTTAGAAATAGATATGTTCACAGAAGTTAAATACAGTTAGAAAACCAAATAGGAGTTTAATTGAATATATTTATACCTTCCACAGAGAAATATTTGTTTGCAAAGGTATCAAGTTTGCCATTATATTTTTTCCTAAAACCAAGGAAAAAGTTAATCAAAGTTGGGTGTTCTTAACCAAATAGTATTCAAAAATAAACAGACTTACTTAAAAGTAATGGGTTTCCAAGTTTTTCATCATATGCTCTTTCAATGGACATCAACAATACCATCACTCCCTATAACAGATACAGCTAAAATCAAATTGAATTTAGAAGTCAGACTTTCAATAAAAATTTAACTAAATCTTAGGTAATCAAAGGAACAACATATTTTAATAATGATAATTAACCTTATTAAGTAACCATTTGCCAGAAAAAAATTAAAAATAAACACTTAAATTTTGCCCATTTTTGAAAATGAAGAAGCATCAAATTAATTGATAGTACTATATCTTTTAATGACATTGGAATAAAGAATTGTAAAAGATCATCATGTTTATTTCATCCAACTCTGCCTACCGTAGAAGATCTTTAAGGAAGTGATAACAGTCTTTCTTACAATCCAGGTCTTCATTGAAACCAAAATGAAGAGTTAACAGCTATTTTTGTAACTGTATAAAGTGGTGACTATGGGATAGGCCAGATGATCAGCACTCAGTCTCCAATAGAATATTTTTCTTCCTGTCTCTCCTATATTGCATTGGAATTCAGGAACTAGACACCATATATGAATTCATGAACTAGACACCATCTGGGATGATGAGAAAATGTCTTAGGAGGAGTTTCTGAAACTAACACATAATCATCATGGTGTCTCCTGGCTTAATTTACCCATAGGCCATACACAGTGTTTGACTACACCGTGTATCCAATGTTTATACAGCTATGACATGTGATTGTTTAATTGGAAAAGTGTTTTCTAAGTAAAATTAAGGATTGATTTTATCATGATGTGAGGATATAGGAATTTGAGCTTTGACTCTGCCATCTTACACCTGTATCTCAGGAGAGGGTCATCTCACTGCCAGGGGCTTGTTATCTCACTGACATGGCTTTGGTGGTCTCAGGATGGGCTAGAGGCAGATAATAACCAATGGCCTCTTCAGATAGAATTACAATCCTATTATTTGAACATTGGAAGATGGAGGATTAATCGGGTGTATTAATCAGGGTTCTGCTGAAATAATCCTGTGTAACAAATGACTCCAAAACTTGATGGCGTATAACAATAAACACTTATTTCTAGCTCAGAGACATCAAGATTATCTGTAGTTCAGCTGGGCTCAGCTCCAAGTTTCAACTTCTGTTCAGGTTTGTTCCACATTTCTCTTCATTCTGGAGCCAGCAACTATCTGGGGCATGTTCTTCTCACAGATTATGTCAAAACACACACACACACACACACACACACACACACGGAGTAAGTGGAAATACACAATACTCCTTAAGATCTCAGCTAAGAACTGGCACCCTTTCACTTCTACTTAGTATTCCTTTTGCCAAAGTAAGTCACATAGCCAAGGCCAAAGCCAATGGGTCAGGGATACTTTTTCTCTCCTGAGAGGCACTGCAAACTTACATGGCAAAGGATCTCCATGTGTAATTCCATTACAAGGAGAGAATTAAGAATTAGGAACACAAATCTAATCTACTACCATCTTACTAGCCTCTTGGTCACTAGGCAAAACCTAGGATCTCTAAATCCTCCAGCTCTGATTGGTGTGCTCTCCTCTTGCTCTCATATACAGCAATAAACCCACACATTATAAGTGAACTTTACCATCCAAGCAGAGTTCTTGCTCCCAGGAAATAGGCTGGTCATTGTCTGGGACAAGGTACCCTGATATTGGCCAGCCAATCCCAGATGAAGCTGAGTCGACATTTGTGGTCTAAATTAGATGGGAATTTATTGAGGGCTCATGTTTATATAAATCCCAGACAGTAGAAAGCTTTGTTCAGGTCCCAGAGACATTTTATTCACCTTGATGCAGTTCCAAATGATTTCACAATGGTCTTTAGGTTCCCCAGTAAAGTAGATTTCTTAGCTCTTCTCAAAAGTTCCCATGTAAGAAATTAAATAGAAAACTGTGGAAGTTTCCCATAGTAGCTGTCCTAGAAGGCCTGGCAGTATTGTTGACTGCCAGAAATGCAAATCACCAGACTTACGTCAACAGAAATGAGGAGTTTCATCTCTCACCCAAAATTGATTGAGTCCTCTTGCAATCTGATCTTTATTCTTACTTGTGTGAAGATGCACATCCAAGTCTGAATCAGGAAAATCACCAAGCTACTCTCAGAAATGGTCAGACCCTTGTGGGGTATTCTCTTCCTTGTTCCCATTTTGACCCTTAGAATTATGGGTTGTAATGGGAATGTTGGCACAATCAGAACTCTAGCTGCAGACAGTACAAGGGAGCCTCATGTCTGCAATTTTTTTGGCTTGTAATCTGCCAAGACATATACACAAAATGTAAACTGTCTTGGTTTAGGTTTATAAATTGGATGTGTTTGACAAACTCTAAGACCTGCAGGGAAATCACTCTGTCATTAACAATTCAGATTATTTAACGAGCCATTATTGAAAGAAAGGGTGGGAAAGCTCAACTTGTATCTATCTTCCAAGCCTCAACCCAAGAAATGCAATCCCTTTCAGATGGTGAGACCTCCCTTCCATGGACAGTCATTCAACAAACCTGTGAGAAACCATCATGGGCTATTACCAGGCTGAATAACAGCCATGATTTCATCTAGCTGCTTTGTTGCTGTCAGACCAGAAAGCTTCACTGGGATTAACTTGCTGCCCAGAGATGGGAGAAAGGATCCTACTAACAGGCTATTGACTGTGGGCCAGCAAGGTCATCTCTTGAAAAAAAGACTGTCAACAAAGGATGTGGAGATGAGTTCAAACATGAAACTTGTGCCTGACTGTCGTGGATCAGCAGTTGAACATCAACCTATGAACCAGGAGGTTATGGTTTGATTCCCGGTTGGGTCGCATGCCCAGGTTGTGGGCTCCATCCCCAGTGTGGGGCGTTGGGGAGGCAGCTGATCATGGTTCTCTTTCATCATTGGTGTTTTTCTCTCTCTCTCCCTTCCTCTCTGAAATGAATAAATAACATTAAAAAATGAAACTTGTTCAAAAAATATGCTGTTTATATGATTGCTTTAATTAGTATCCTCTCTGGAAGCCATTCCAGTGTATTCTGTTGATGAAAATTATTTTTTTAAAAATTCTATAAGATGAAATTAGTGAAAAATAACTTACCCTTCCAAGAGGTAAAAATGAAAATATGGAATCAAAATTGATCTGTGCCCCTAAGAAGAATTTTAACATTCTATGATACCAACAATAGGCATTATTGTAGGTAATCATCTTACTGTTTACCAGAACTTCCTGGGAGAATTGTTCCAACTGATTGCTTAGTCCCTTTAAGAGATTTATTCAATCATATTTTAGAATATTTAACTAGGTAGAAATCCCATTATTTTAAATTTCATGTAGATTTATTGGGATAATGTTCTTTATAGGCAGAGAATGGCAGAAAGAAATGTGTCTTTCCTTGATCACACAATACTAGTGATCCTGTATTTATTATTTACTACTGTGTAACAAATTGCCCCTGAATTTAGTGTCTGAAAAGAACAACAGCAT
>NW_005363427.1:88547-89173 GCF_000412655.1 Myotis brandtii
AGCCTAAGCCACTGAATGACCTAACAGCCGAACGACTGGTCGACCAGTCGCTATGACATGCACTGAATAATATATTTGAGTAACAGAAAGAGTTATTCGGATGCATAAGGTTAGTGATCAAGGCTGGTAATGCCGTTTTTAGTCTTGGCTTTTGTAAATATGAAATCAAAAGAACTAAGGAAACCATCAACAAAACAACAAGAAAGCCCACTTCATGGGAGAACATATTTTCTCAATGATATCACCGATAAGGGTTTAATCTCCAACATTTACAGGGACCTCATGCAACTTAACAAAAGGAAGATAAAGAATCCAATCAAAAAATGGGCAACGGACCTAAATAGACACTTTTCAAAAGAGGACATACAGAAAGCCAAGAGACATATGAAAACATGCTCAAAGTCACTAATTATACAAGAAATGCAAATCAAAACAACAATGCGGTATCAGCTCACACATGTCAGAATGGCTATCATCAACAAATCAACAAACGACAAGTGTTGTAGAGGATGTGGAGAAAAAGGAACCCTTCTGCACTGCTGGTGGGAATGCAGACTGGTGCAGCCACTGTGGAGAACAGTATGGATTTTCCTCAAAAAACTAAAAATGGAACTCCCATTTGACCC
>NW_005363427.1:89592-92178 GCF_000412655.1 Myotis brandtii
GGTAATACCTTAACCAATAAAGAAATTTAAAAAAAAGAACTATTTTTATATATAGCTCATAAATTGGCCCAGAAGGCAGTGTTTGAAAAGGATATTTTGATTTAACCTTTATTTGGATGTTTAAAATCTGGTACTCATCTGAAGATTTTCAATTGCATTCTTCATAGCTATGGTTTATGTGTTTACACATTTTACTCTGATTCTCCAAGGCAAATAGAAATCATAAGGCCATGTTGAGACATGTTGGAACAGAAGGGGACACTAGAGAGAGACACAGAGTCCTCCACGAATAGACAGGATGCTTGTACAGTAGTGCACACAGGGATTATTCACATTTGTGGCTAAGACCCCCCTTTAGATTAGTAGTGAATCAACATGAGATTGACATGTCACACCCACATCCTGGAACCCCTTCAGGGCTGAGGGAAATCTGAGAATACTCACAACCACTACCCTTACATTACAAACAAGAAAGAATTATTTTCTGAAGATCCCCTCCAAATTCAAAGTCTTCAGGATTACAAACTATTTATGAGCAGAATACATCCTACTTATTAAATAAATGTCTCAGATTTTGTCAATTTAACAAAACTGCGACTTCCATTAAGCCCCATTTCCCAAGGTCTAGGGCTGGAGGTGAGAAGCTAGGCTCTAGTCCTGTGCTGACTCCACTCCTTGGCCTGTGACCCCAAGCCTCCACCCTCCTGTTCCATCTGGCCATTCTTCTTCCCTTCCCCAAGCACTTCTTTCCTTTCCCCAAACCTCTATCCTGAGAGCTCCAATAAGACTCCCCTGGATAAAGAATTGCATTACTATTTCATGTTAAACCCTCATAAAGCATGGCAGCAGCACTGTCCGTGCTCACAGAAACATACTTCTGAACATGACATATATTTAGCTTCATAAAACTAACAGGTTAATCTTATAAGTTTTGGTTTCTTGATTCCTTTCTGCACCATTTCATTCTGCGGCCACATGAGTGACTTCAGCTATAGGACCTAGGGCACAGGGTGACCCCAGCTGAGCCTTGTAAGACCAGACAACTATGAGAAATAATAGATCATTGTTGTTTTACACCAAGTTTTAGAGTGATTTGTTATGTTGCAAGTAATAACTAAAACATTTCTCCTTCCATTCCCCAGCATCAAAATAGAAAAGTGTAAGACATTAGTCTTTACATCTGAGGATGGTTTGCCTAGTTGTAGGTGGTCGGACGGTGTCTCAGTAATTAAAATCTGCATTTCTAATTGTGGACTGGAAGGTGAGATCCTTTTGAGGAAGGGTCTCTTCTTCACATGGTATAATGAAAACTGGACTTACTTAGCTGCAGCGTCTAGGATTCTGCTCTGGGAAACAGCTAGGAAGAGATAGTCCCTTGTCCCTCATGACTCAGTTCATCCCTTCCTCCCTTTTACTGCTGAATAGCACCCATCCTTCATTTCCCTTAATACTCACTCAATCTTTTCGTCCATTTCATATTTCTCTTGCATTAAAATATTCCTGGTGATTTCTTCAGTTTGCTCTTAGAGATCCATGTTCCTCTCCTCTCCATCCTTCTCTGTGCCCTGAGGCTACCCTCTATGGTGCTGCATCAGCTGGACTCACGGGGCCTCTGGCTTCTGGTTGGGTTGGGCCAGTGTGAGGCACTGACCAGAAGTCAGGAGTTGAAGAAAAGAAATCAGAAAATGTATTCTACCTCCACTCTACCTCCCTGGCAAGTAAGTTTCCTTTATCAACTCCATAGCCATTGGTCAGGTAGCCCCTTTCCCACAGCTATAGCTCTTTTGGGTTCCAGGAGCAGCACCCATCCTTTGCCCCTTTAACTCTAAGGTGGGAATGGCTTCCTACTTTCATTGGTCCCTGGGGTACATCACCAACCTTGTTGGTCCCCTTCACGTTATCCATAATTCAATAAATAGTCCTTTGTTCTTCAATCACCCCTGTAGTGTGCCATCTGTTTCTTATGGGATCCTGACTAATAAAGACATTAACTCACAAACAAAAGCCAAGAACCCCCATACTGAATTGGTATCATTACAGCCAAAAGCAAAGTTGCATAGTGAGATAGAAGGAGCAAAATGACCACTTTGTGTTTCAAGGGGAAAGAGGATATGCCTGTCCCTGAGATGCCACAATCACTTCTATGAAAGTCTTGAATCATGGATTTTTCAAAATTTCCATACTATAAATTGGAACTGCCAAATTAGAAACTGGGAATGACACTTTAAATACCCTATATAATAAAAACCTAATATGCAAATTGTCCTCTTGACCTGGAATTCGACCAGTTCAACTGCTGGCTATGACGTGCGCTGACCACCAGGGGGCAGTATGGAACATGGTAGGAGTCCGCCACAGGGCACTGGCAGTGGGCAGCAGTGGAGGTGCTGCAGGCCCCAATGGGCCCTGACGAGAGCAGGACCACAGTGGATGGTGGAGCAGGTGAGCAGGCGGTGCCAGGCCAAGGCTGGTGTGAGCTGGGGCCCAATCGCCCCACCAATCACCCTGCAGATGGCGACCAGTGGCAGTGGCAGGGAGCGGAGCTGCTGCGGCTCCCAGGCGCTGAGGGAGCCGGGCAAGGGAGGC
>NW_005363427.1:92292-123631 GCF_000412655.1 Myotis brandtii
GATGGGGATGGAGTGGAGGTGTGGTGAGAATGTGGGGTGTCGGCCAAGCTCACTCTCACTCCCCTTGTTACCCTCCCCCAGGATGCCAGGACTCATGTGCCAGGGAAGTCCCCCACCCCTATTCCCACTCCCCCACCCCCGCTCAGGTGCCTGGTGCCTACAAGGAGCCCGGCCGCAACTGTGCAGCGTCTTCTGGGTGAGCCAGGCCACAGCCGCCAGGACCACAGAGACCAGTCGGGCTCCCCATGGGTTCGTATAGGAGCCAGTCTGCAAGGCCTGCTGGGAGAGAGCGTGCTGCCCACTGAGCTTCGGTGCAGTGCCACTGGGCAGCCCAGAGGCCCACACTGTGACCCGGCTCACAGTGTCCAGCTGCCCTCACTGCATCTCACGTGGGGACTCGGGCACCTTGACTCAGATGGAGGTGGGTGCGCGGGAGCCCAGGGGCCCAGGTGCTTCCCAGGGCCCAGAGGTCAGCTGGCACCTACCCTTCCACACCAGACTCTCATGCTTCGATGGCCGGACAGGCCTAGGGACCACACCCATGCATGAATTTTGTGCACCGAGCCTCTAGTACAGAAATATATTGCTATAGACCAGGAAATGTACATACATTATCTTTCTGAATCCTTGCAGCAATTGTAAGCAATAGACATTATTGTCTTGATTTTACAAGGAAACTGAAGGATCAGTGAAATGCTCAGTGCCTCAGGACCAGAAAGCAGTGAGGCTTGGATTTGAGCCCAAATTCATGCTTTTCAACTATACTACTTTCTAAAAATGCCAAGGATGGGGGGGGGGGGCAAGGTGTTGAGAAAATCAAGTAATTAACATTTTTAGAAAGTTGGTTTATGTAACTTGTAAATATTTCATTTTTTTAAAAATCTACTATTTTGTTTATTGATATTAACACCAACTCTGTATTGGTTTTAATAGTGGCTTGTTGACTACAGACAAACAATTTAGGCATAAAAATGGTAGATTTGGGGGAGTGAGTCTCATCCCAGTAAGTTAGCTGGGTAATCCAACCCCTCTCTCTCTGTTTCACCTTCTCATTCCTTGATGGGCTCTTAGAAAGGGACAACTTTGCTCCATTTCTATTAGTTTTGAGAAATGATTTTAGTGCCTGTGCATCAAGGCATTAACATCTAAATCTGCAGAAATAAAATGGTTTAGATATTCATGTAATTGCCCAGAACATTTGGTATGAATTCCAGGACAAAAATCTTATCTTCCTAGTGAAAAAAAAGCATATGAATAAAGTTAAAGGTGCTCATTTGCATTGAATGGGAAACATGAACAAACTGGCATGAGGTGAGTTGGACTGAATTTTTTCCTCTGCCTCTCAGAGCCAGTCCTCTAACCTGCTCCACTACCATGTCAATATAAGTTGATCTATCTTTGCTGCCTTTCCTTCCAGGGACACGCAGAGTGACACCATCCAGAAGGCACAAGGGAATTTGACCAGCCTGCTCTGGAGATAAATCTGTGCCAAATCAATAAAGAGAGAAAAAAAAAGGGAGGTCAAATGATTGGGAATGATGAAGTATCATATGCTCAACCTAGTTGAACTCTAGTCTATCCCTTATTTTCCATAAGATCATAGACTATGACCTTTGCCATGGAAACTGGGTCAGCATGCAAGGTATATTTTGAATGTATTATTACACTATGATAATATTCTGAGCAGTTTGCTAGGATATGTGAAGGAGGAATCTGCTTATGAAAGTGAAATATTGGTTTCTTCCGGATCACTTCATGCAGATACAAGCAAAGACTTATTTATTCATGTAAATCAAATTACAGGTGTGAAAATGAAGCTGTGGGAGTATAGGTGCATGTTAATGAGGATTAATGTCTGAGGAAAACAGTGTCAGTTTATTTTTTAACATATGTTTAAAAGCTGCGAAGGTGAGAAAACTCACAGGATGTTAGCATGTGTGAATGTGACAAGATTCGCAGTCAAAGGAGACCAGGGTGATGAAACCATTGCAGTGGCATCTTATTGCTCATCTCAATTCTACTTTCAGCTCCAGAGCAGCTGCCTGTGGGTGATGCAGAAGGCCAGGAAAAATATGTTTGATTCTAGGTGAGAAGCAGAATTAAAGCGCTATCACAGACATCTATTTGCATTAGGGTGGTCTCTGGAACCAGTGTTGTACTGGTGTAACAACCAGATCTCCAGGAAAAAAGAAAAACCCTGAACTGTAGCAGCTATCAATTTCCATGCTATAAATATTCCTATCGTAGTCAATTTCAAGCTACCAACCTAACCTCCTTCAATACAGACTTAGAAAGAAATGTGAAGCATGCTCCAGGACACCAGAGCATAACCCTTTCCTCCTGCAACCCCAAATGCTTCACTTGAATGGGGCTCTCCACTGAGTGATATGAAACTGACCAGTTTCTAGTTCAGAAGAAAAATGACAGATCAGTCTTCTGGGTTTTAGCTCACACTGGTTCCTGCACCTCAAATGCTTTTCCTTATCCTTCTTTACATCTAGTTGTCCTTCAGGTCAGTGTAGAAGTCTTTCTTGGCTTCCAACTCCAAAGCTAGGTGAGGTTCCCTTCCTACAACTCCGGGGCTCCTACCCAGATAACTTTCTGTGTCAGAATCTGGTTACTGCTCTGGGAATACCTTGAGAGCAGTACCTGATCCCCTTCACCATTATTTCTCTGGGGTTTAGCACAGCACCTGGCACAGAACAGGGGACTTAAATACTTTATTGAGTGAAGCAAAGAGGGAGGGAGAGAAAGTGAGAGATAGACCTTGGTTTACCATCCTCGAGCTACTACTTCTTCTGAGAAACACAGCTAAAGAATTGAAGGAGTCACAAAGCATTCTTATGATTTAATATGTGTTCATTGCCCTAACCGGTTTGGCTCAATGGATAGAGCGTCAGCCTGCGGACTCAAGGGTCCCAGGTTCGATTCTGGTCAAGGGCATGTACCTTGGTTACGGGCACATACCTAGTAGGGAGTGTGCAGGTGGCAGCTGATCGATGTTTCTCTCTCATCGATGTTTCTAACTCTCTATCCCTCTCCTTTCCTCTCTGTAAAAAAATCAATAAAATATATTAAAAAATAAAATGTGTTCATCGATTTTATCATTTTGATTACAATCATTTATTTCGCTATCTAGAATTTCCATGAAGGCTGTATAATTTGGCTTTGGACTCAGGCTCCTTGGTTTGAACTCAATTACTTCACTTAGAAGCTCTGTAACTTTGGGACCAGCTTTGTATTTTCAATGCTTTAACTTTCTCTTTTGCAAAATGGGAAGAATTGTAGCATGGAGCTCATAGAATTGTTGCAAGAAAGGGGTAAACAATGTGTTCAGCACTTAGCTGAATATTTGACTCCTAATTAGAGCCTAATAAATGTTAGTCAGTACTGATACATTGTTGTTCTTCATGTTTTCTGTCAGTTGATTTGTTTAACCAGAAAAAAGAAAAGTCCTTTGCAAGCCATACACACCTAACTGCAAGAAGTCCATGTACATATGAACAGCTAGTTATTTGTTCCTTATCTTTCCCTTTGTCATTCTACCCCTGTAACTGTACTGACAAGCACCTGGGCCAACAGTGCTTGGCCACTGACTCTTTTCTTACCAGGTGCATAATGTACATCCTACTTCACTCCACTTTGGGCGACCTCCTCTTTGTTCCTCTTTGCCTTGTCTCTTTCTGTTAGTTCACATGTTCTCTGTTTAGTCTCCCATCCTTCTTCTAATTTTTCTCCCTCTCCCATTTTGAGCTCCAAATGCCCCCATACACGAATTATATATATCAACATCAGGAAGGCAGAAAATGAAATAAAGCAAAATAGAAAAATCATCATAATTAGCCTCTAATGTAGAGGTCTTTAAACAAATCTGGAAGACCCATACAATTACCCTTTTCCTTTTCAAATGTTTTCAAGCATGCTTTTATCCCCAAACCCAACATCAATAAAAACAAAATGTGTTTTTAAAATTTTTCCTTAAAAAATTTGTACAAGCTTTGTTCCCAACTAAATGTACATTATTTATGCTAATGATATTCCAACTAAAATTTTTTTCTGTAAAGAATATTCTAATATTATTCCAACTAAAATGTATATTATTATTACTGTTGTGTTTTTTTTGGGGGGGGGGGTAGATGCAGACTAACCTGGGAACCTGGGTACTCTAATAACATTGCTTCTATGGGAGAAAACCTGTTTGTAAATTAGAACTCCTTGTCTATGCCGTCAATAAAATCTTTTAGAAGATGGCTTCTTTTGTCACTTGGATGTCTTTTTAGCCCAAGCAACAGACACACAACAAAAAATACACACTCAGGGCACTGACCTTTCAAGGGGCATGCGCTTTTCTACAAGGAAACAATCCTTTGCTTTTGTAAGATAATTTGTTCAAAATGTGTGAGGAGTAAGTACAGCAGGACCCAGCAGGATGTGTGTTTTGGTGAATATCAGCATGTTGATCCTAGACACAAAGCTTATCTGCTTTGCTCACCATGAAAGCTGCTTAACTAAAGAACTAGGTTATTGGGAGGGGACCTGCCCTTTAGAAGTCCAAACTGAGTTCAAACTATTTCTTATCCAGTGACCTTTAAACTTGTTTATAAAACTTGTCATAGTGCAGAAATAACCCCTTTATGACCCCAAATATATAATTACTGTGTAAATGACATAAGACACCATTTTAAATTACAACATATTGGTAGACTGGCAAGAAAATCTTTATAGGGAATAGAATCCTGGGGTGTCATTTCTAATGGCAGTTACCTGAAGAAGAATCGTTTATTTAGACGAGAAGCCAGACATGAAATGTCCTAGATCGGTAGAGGGAAGTTGGTATGTTATCTTGAAAAATCCCCAGGTGATGGGCAGAGCCACTGAATACATTCATCCAGGTCATTCACTGCACAGAGTAGTTGTTTGAGGGAGTAAATAGAGGCTGAAATTCAGGCCATCATCTACTGTCCAAAACAAGACCCTACAGAGCTGCATCTTCCCAGAGAGGGCACCTTTGTCAAATTCACACAAAAATGCCTTATAGGCCAGCTAAGGCCTCCAGTGGCTGGCTTCATGATGGCAGCAGCCACATGGCAACAGAAGCTAAAATACAAAAAGGTCAAGCAAGAGCTTGACTATTTGGGTTTCTGTACACAAATCTCAACATAGCACATGAAAAGGAATATGGGCTAAAAGCCCTGGATACAAACTTCCCAAACCAGGCTCATAAAAAAACTATTTTGTGAACCTTGTACCACTATCTGTGTTTATTTCCTTTTGTTTTTCCTTAGAATGGTATAAAACTTTTACAGAAGTCCTATTCTGCCTTGACGCTGTTTAGTGGAACCATGGGAAAGGTTTTGTTTGACGTTTGAGTCACACTAATAGAGAATCATATACCCTCAGGGCCCTGAACCAAGGTAATAGAAGAAATTAGAACTGCCCACCTTCCTCCTCGTTCCCCTTCCAGGGAGACTTACAGACGTCAGCCTATTTGGGAACCCTTTAGTTTGGTTTTCTTCATATTTAATGGAAGTTAGTAGAATTTATGTGTGTTTTTTTCAGGGGGGTGTTGTGGGTCCTCCAGCCATCCCCATAGTTAATTCTCTTTGTGGGGAACAAAGGAAATGGTCCAGAAAGAGAGTGATGGAATACTACTTCCTGCTTTTTCAGAGAATCCTCAAGGAATTCCATAATATTTTAACTTTTACCTCAGCCTCTCAAATGGAGACTCAGGAGCTCACTCTAGCAACTGTCTGAGTAGCTGTTTGAGTGCCTTCTCCTCATACAGTTGTGTGTGGGGGTGGGGGGAATTTGCCCTTTTTAGCGCTGTTGAGGCTTCCAGCAGGGCCTGAAATCATCACACAGTTGGCAAGCAAGTGAACAGAATCAACTGTCAATCCCTTAGAATGAGGGCTTGCCTTTTTTTCTTCCCATTGGGACTTGATAGCTCTGTGTTATCTTAGGATGGCACCTAAGAATGTTTGGGAATTTCAGGGATGAAGCTGGATTGCTTGTCGTATCAAAATATCTTCTATGGTCCATGTACAGATTTCCTGGACTCAGTAGAAACTGCCTTTAATTCTCAGTACATTTCTCTAAGGTCAGAGACAAAACAATGCCTTGGGCTGTGTTGGACACTTACTTGATGTTCACTGTAGCCTGAGGAAACCCAAAAGCTCTTCAGGACCACCGCTTTCTATTTATTTTTAATTTTTGAAATTAAAACATTTTAAAATTGCAATGAAATACACATAACAAAATTTGCTGTATTAATCATTTTAAGTGTACAGTTCAGTAGAATTAAACACATTCTTGTGGTTATACAACCATCACCATCATCCATCCCGAAATTCTGGAACCATTAAACAACTCTCCATTCCTCTCTCCCCCAGCCATTGAAAAACACCACTCTACTTTTGAAAAGTTTTTTTTTTAATTTAAATTCTTTATTGTTGAAAGTATTACATATGTCTCCTTTTTCCCCAGGGAGAGTGACCTCTCCCCGTCACTCCCACCCCCCAGCACATGCCCTCGCCCCCCTAGTGTCTGTGTCCATTGGTTATGCTTATCTGCATGCATACAAGTCCTTTGGTTGATCTCTTACCCCCTCTCCTACCCTCCCTGCCTTCCCTCTGCTTTTTGTCTGTATGAGCAGGTACTTCATATAAGTGAAATCATACAGTGTTTGTCCTTTTGTAGCTGGTTTATTTTATTTGGCATAATGTCCTCAAGGTTCATTCATAAGGTAGGATATGTCAGTATTTCATTCCTTTTTATGGCTGAATAATATTCCATTGTATGGATTACCACATTTTTTATCCTCACCTGAGGATATGTTCTTATTGATTATAGAGAGAAAGGAAGGGAGAGAGAGAAACACCAATGTGAGGGAGAAACATCCATCGATTGCCTTCTGTATGTGCTCCAACTGGGGATTGAACCTGCAACCTAGGCATGTGCCATGACCAGGAATTGAACCCACAACCAGGGCTATACCACATTTTGTTTATCTATTCATCTGTCAATTGGTGTGTGCATTGCTTCCACCTTTTGGCTATTTTGAATAAATCTATGAATAACCTATATAAATAAATCCTAAGCGACCAAATGTCCAGTCAACCAGTTGCTATGACATGCACTGGCCACCAGGGGGCAAACGCTCAATGCAGGAGCTGCCCCTTGGTGGTCAGTGCGCTCCCACAGCCAACTTCCCTCGGCCACCCAACCTCCTGCAGTCCCTTCCCCCAGCAGGCCGGCCCTGATCCGCCCTGATCACTGGCCAGGCCAAGGGGCCCTATCTGTGCACGAATTCGTGCACCGGGCCTCTAGTGTTGCTATAAACATGGGTGTACAAATACCTCTTCAAGACTCTGCTTTCAATTCTTTTAGATGTGGAATTGCTAGATCATATAGTAATTGTATTTTTAATTATTTGAGGAACCATACTGTTTTCCATAGTGGCTGCACACCACTTTCCATTAAGACCCATGCATCCTCTGGGTACCTTTTAGGAGTTTCCACTCATGATGATGGAAATGACCAACTTGATCATTTGCAAATCTTTCCCTCTTCCTTCATCCTCTATCAAAAGCAGGACACTTAAGCAAGAGAGATTATTTTGATTAGCTTCAATGACAATCTTGTTTCTTGAATTGAGAAAATAATGGTATAAGTCAACCCATGTTCTCTTTTCTTGGGGATATTTTGACCAAGAATATTCACTGAAGTCCATAGCCTTTATATAGTTTTTCACTTACAATGGTTTCTTTCATCTCAGGCACAAAAGACTTCTCTCCCAAGTAACTCTGATGATTATCATTTTATGATAGTGGAGAAAATGAGAAGCAGAACATTTAAGTAACTTGCACAAGATGACTCAGGGATGCAGTGGCTGAGCCAAGAAGAAAAGCCAAGAGTGTGTGTTCTCCTGTCTGAATCACTAACTTGTACTAATTCTAAGAAGCGCTGGTAAATCCAGAGATGGCCATGTTTTCCAGAAACTGCCCTGAGGGTCTGACAGCAGCATTTGACACGGGGCTTACTCTACCAATGATGGCAAAGACTGATCCTGGACATTGAAAAACAGTTGAAGGAAGGTTATTTTCTAGTAGAAAGAGTAAGAGAAAAGTAACTCTCTTGAAATTGTTTAAATGCTGCTTCTTCAGTTAAAATGCATGTTTGAGGGTTCAGAGAATATTACCAACCAATGAAAAGTTATGGGCACATCTTGAATGAGAGTAAACATGGGTGATATGTATCAGTAAGGCAGCCAAACATCTCTGGGGCCCAATGAGCACAGACTCTGGTTCCAGTGAAAGATGTCACCCTGTGTTTGAGAGGCTATATCCAACTCCCTACAGGATTCTGTAAAATTCGTTTTTTTAACCAGTATTGAAAAAAATTCTTTACTTCCCAAGGGAAAAAGTAGATAACTTACCACTGCACTAATTCATTTGTCTGAAGTAGCAAGACCTAATGGTTAAGATAAAGGTCTTCAGAATCAGAAGATCTAGTGTTCTTACTTGGCAATAGAGCATCGGCCTGCAGACCAAAGGGTCCTGGGCTCGATTCTGGTCAAGGGCACGTACGTGGGTTGCAGGCTCCTGTCCGGCCTGTGCAGAAGGAAACCAATAGATGTTCACATCCATGTTTCTCTCTGTCTTCCTCTCTCTCTTCCACTCTCCTAAAAATCAATGGAAAAGTATCCTTGGGTGAGGATTAACCAAAAAAAAAGTTATTTTGAAAATAAATCCTATATAAATTAAAAGAATGATCACTTGATGTGATTCTATCACTGTTCTTTTACTCAGCATATATTTTACTGAGTCCAGGCACTGCTCGTTAATAGCAGTGAGCAAGGCACTCATGGAGCTTATGTCTATCATTGCTATTGTGAAACAAATTTAGTAAAAGTTTAGGACTGAGATAGGACACAATTCCTAGGATAAATGACTATGCCAGGAGACAGGATTATAGAAAATTGTCTTTGTTGAAAGAAATCAGCACCCCCCCCAAAAAAAATACCCATACTAATTATCCTGGTCTCTTCTGGGGCTCAAATTGTGGGTTAGACCCTTTCTGTACATCCCTATATTTGATTATTTGGCATTTTCCAGATATGTAACAACAAGAAATAATATGCACCCAACTACATTAACATTTGCTTATTATCTGTGACATGATAGTTATTTTGTATAATTTACGGTGATGCAGAATAGAAAACATACTCCTTTCTCACGGAAACGCTGCATAAACAGAGCTGTTAATCTTCCAAATGAACATATCGTTCTTTCTATTGTATGTCTCTGGAAAATGTTCAACCCAATTGGGGTCATGTGGGCTCCGTAAAAATTTCAAACCAGTTAGACCTTGTCCTTTCAGCAGCCATGCAGAAGTTACAGATGGAGGAAAACAGATGGGTTCATCCAGATTTTTCCTGTAGTATATTCCCTTTACATGCAAATAAGAGAATGTTTTAGGTGATTAATTTCAAGAAGAGTATTGGGGCCACATGAGTCTTTCTGGTACATAAATCACCCATAAAATTCTCCAATGGGAGAACTTTCTGTCTTTTCAGAGATTTTAGGAAAACTTTTTCTAACCACAAGAGAAGCTTTAACAGAGCCAGTGTAGGGCATTTAGGAGATTGGCCTGGTGCCCCTCATGCTAGGGTGATTCAGGGGGTGTGAGAGAGGAGCAGCAGGAGATGGCTCTGCCATCTGGTGCTAAAAATAGTTGGAGACATAGGCAATTGTGCCATTTCCCCATGAGTCATCCCCAAGGCCAGATGGGTGGTATTGTCCCTTCTCCCTTGGCACATCCCTTTAGGAGTTTTTGTGGTTTTCACATACTTCAAGGCTGTCTGAGGTTCGTTTTAACCTCAATTTTAAGTTAATAAAAATGTTATGTTTGTAAGATAGGGAAAGAAGAGAGGGAGGAGTGCATACTTTGTCCAGGGTTTAAACACCCTGCCCTTGACTCACCTTTTATTTTTTAGGCCATTTTTTATCATGTGTTGCAAAGCACACCCTAAAAGCCTATCAAAGGGGCTTCAAATCTTATTCTCTGTGAAAATTTTGCACTGGAAGTTACCAGACTGACCACTGAGTAGTAAAGCTAGATAGTAAAATGGTTAAATTAAAATGCCTCGTTCTACAAAAGCCTTCAGCAAAATGTACAGCTACATGGATGATGTTGGCCTTGTCACAAGTCCAGAATTTGTCACAACCCTGCAATGTATCAATTGCTTCCCAGCTTGGGATAAAGCAGGTTTTCCATATTTATTATTTTTTAAAATCAAAAACAAGAGAACAAAGCACAATGCACTCAGTGAAACATACAGGATTAGACATTCAGGGTTATGAAAGCCTGAGCAAATGCTGATATGTCACGAAACGTATCTAAGCCTCTTCCTTTTCCTACTTGTTTTAAAGAAGCTCTCCAACTTGGTGGTGTTGGCATTTGATGTATGCTCACCAAGCTTAAAGAGAAAAGCATCCATTTTCTCCAAACTACTGTTATACTTTTTCCCCTCCCAAAGCATTTTCCCATCTCCTTGGCTTCACAGAATCCCTGGAACTTTAATAGGACAAGAATTAGCACTGACTCAGCTTGGCAAGAAACTGATGTGTTCTCCCAGGTGTTCCCTACAACACTTGTGTAAAGTAGGAGTTGGACTCTCGCTGGAGTAAGAAAGACTCAGACTAACCCACAGGATCTCCATGCCAGGGCTTCCCAGCTCATGCTTAAAGGTTATTTTCTCTCCTCAATGACTCTGTTCTCTTCATTGGCCCAGGCTATCCAGTGAGAGCCAGGATAACTTATATTGAGCCAGCCAAAATCACTTTCCAAGAAAAAAAATCACATGAAAGATAGCTTCAACAACTGGGGTGCTTTCTCCCTCCCATGATTTCACTGGGACACTGAGAAGCTATTAGTGACCTGAGCTGTCCCCAAATGGGAATAAAAATAACTAACTTGTCAGGGAAGAGAGCCTGACTGGGGTCAACGGGCTCCCTACATTTTGGGTCCTTAGTACTCTGTGTTTCTTTGTTTTCGGTGCCAATTAGTTCATCGTGGTATGTGTCTCCCGTACAAAAACACACTCATAAATCTAACTGGAAACCAGAATATGGCAAGACTGTTTGATTATGGGAAAAATCTATTTGATTTATAAGGTATTATGACCCAGTGAGCCGTATTGTACTTTCTTCTCTGCTGCCTGGCTTCACTGTGCTGGCAATCAAGCCAGCCTCTCTGCTTCACAATCACAGGAGTCATGGCCTGCCTCTAGCAGTGACATGGGCCAAGGAGGGAAGGGTGAAGAACAGGAAGAAGAATTGCTCTTTAATTGTTGCTTATTTGAATATTAAATTATTGCTCATGAAAATAGCTAGATTCAGCAGTCTGTGCCTTGGGCCACATTTTTCTGTTAATGTGATCAGGAGCCCTGCTTTGTAAGAACTCTGAGAGAACCCACACTTGAGTAAATGTCCTAGGAAGTCTTGTGAATCAAAAGCAGGCTACCCATTTCCCAGTAAGTGTGGCTCAGTGGTTGAGTGTTGACCTATGAACCAGGAGGTCATGACTCAATTTCAGGACAGGACACATGCTTGGGTTGTGGGCTCAGTCCCCAGTAGGGATTGCAAGATGCAGCCAATCAATGATTCTCTTTCATCATTGATGTTTCTCTTTCTCTCTCTCTCTCTCTCTCCTCTCTCTCTTCTCTCTCTCTCCCCCCCCTCTCTTCCTCTCCCTTCCTCTCTGAAATCAATCAAAAAAATATATATTTTTTAAAAACCCACAGGCTATCATTTCCAAAAGGTACACCATACATTACAAAGGCCTCACAATTCAGCTACTTCAAGGGAATTTTGTCTAGAGAGCACATCAAATAAATTATGATTCTTCTGAGAATACTCTCATGTACATTATCTGGTGCTCTGAACAGCATTTTTGTGGATGCTAGTGATTTCCTTTGTTGGGGGCTTGGGAGCATAAATCAACTTTGCTTCCATTTGTATGACTAGTATGGGTTAACCCAAAGTGAGATAAACATCTCCTCCTCCCACAGGTACAAAGTGACCAATTACCAAAGTGACCCAACCAGAACCAGTGCTTTCAAAGGAAGTATGGTAAAGTGATCTGTGCTTCTGCCCTCTCTGCAGAGGACTCAACCCAAGGGCATGCTGGGAACTCTTAGTTATAAGAAAGACTGAAGCCAAGAAGGGCTAGAGTATGAGGGAACACCCTCTAGGGCCAGCAAATGTGCCCTTCTCTATAAGGGGTGTATGTCAGAGCAAATCTCTAAATCTAAATGGGCATAATAAATTCAAGTCTGGCCAGACATGGGGCAGGGAGCTGATGAGGCTTCTAAGGAGCACTGTTAATGGATCTATTTGAACAGACATCAACAAGCCTGAAAGATAGGACCAGGCTCTTGGGGAAGGGGATTAGCAAAACCTACTCTAGACTGTGAGCTCCATGAGGGTAGAGGTCCTGTCTGTCATTTACACACTCCTTGTGCTGGGGGCAAAGCCAGGCATACATTAGAGGATTGTTAACAATTTGTGCAATGAACAAGATGATTGGGGCTCCCCAGCTAGCAAAGCTAGAGCACTAATGGGTATATCCATCTCAAAGGGTAGGATGATATTAGTTTAGCTAATGCATGTCCAGTGCTTAACATAGTGCTTGGCACATAATGATTCCCCCGGCATGTCTACTAATAGAACAAGAGGCTATATTGAGTCCTTTAAACTATTGGTGAGAAGGCTCCCAATCAAGCCAGGTCTCCATTGATTCCAGGACTTAGTGGGGCCCAGCCCACCGATGGGTGGAGGATACCACTGACAGGGACCAACAGACACATTCAGGCCTGAGCCAAGTCCCCACCTGGGTCTTCTGCCTCATGTCTTGGTAGCCACGTAGTTGAGTTGAGGCTTTCAAGTCAGAGTCAGGTTTAAATCCCCATTCTGCCCCTATGCTCTTCATGACCCCAGGCAAGTTACAAATTTTTCTGAGCTCTTCTGTAAAATGAAGATGATAAGAGTACTTACTAAACTGTTGTTGTGAGAGATAAATGAAAACATATTAAATTTTCAACACAGGTCCTGGCCCACAGGAAGCACTCAGCAATGGTCGCTATAGTTAGCACTTTTATTGAAATTATTGAAATAGTATGATCTAGTGTCTTATTAGTTTCATCTTTAGGTCCTTGAGACTGTTCTTTACCAGAATGGGTATTAATAATTGCACATGGCTAACTCTTCCTCCTTTCTTCACCCCATCTGCTAAGCTGACAGTCAGCCAAAGAGCTAAGTTCTACTTCAAGCTGCAGGTCCAGCTGGCTCAAGGGAGCTCCAGGTATGTCTCCTCTTCTTCCTGGAACCCCTGGTTAGTCAAGCATGTTCTTCTTATGTTGGTACCTGAAGCATAAGAGTATAAGCCCAACCAGACAGACACATTTCCAGCCCCTGCTTGAGTCATATTTGCAAACATCCCATTGGTGAAGCATGTCACATGGCCATGTCTAAAGTCAAAATGTGGGGAAATACATTCTGTGTGAAGAACCACAAAGTCACATGGCAAAAGTATAGCTATAGGAAAGGGTGAAGACAGAGCCCAACAATCAGAAAGCCTTTTTTAATGATGCCTCTATAGATTAAATCTCACATCTAGATATTAAATCCCAATTCATAATCTCTTGGAAATGCCTCCACATCAGCATTTTCCATGTCAACATCTATATATCTTTTTCCTTGGCTCCCCACTAGACAAGGAGATTTTCAAAGGGAAAAATGGTGTCTTAGTACTTTCTCTATCCCCAACACCTACCACAATGCCTGGCACATAGTATGTCTCTCATGAATGAATGAATGTTTTCATTGATGAATACATGTTTGTTTTCATGAATAAATGGATGTTTGTTCTCAAGAATGAATGGATGTTCATTATGCTTATTTTATTATCCTTTATCAGTCTCTGGGTTGACTGGGGCTTTGGAAGTTAGTGATGAGTCACTCAGTATCATTAGGGACCCATGCCTGAGACAGCACCCTTTTCTATAAATGGCTCATAGACCTTTTCATTGGATGCCCTCATCCTTCTTCCAAAGGTCCACTTCACCTTTCTATCCATGTTCAGGACCACTTTTAGGGGAAGGTCACTGTTTTGTTTCACTCCTAAAGAAGGGAAGTATTGTCCTCTCAAATAATACAAGCTTTCAACCAGCTGAGGTGGTTTAAATACACACAACTCTTTGGTCTTCAGGAGTCACCTTTATCTATCCACCATTAAACTCTAATCTATGAAGAAGTTTGAAGCAAGTTTTGGGAAACATGTCCAGAGAGCATTTGAGTAATGACCAACCTTTCAGCTCTGCCCCTGTTCAGAATGAGTTCCCTTTAACAACCCTTAACTCCCCACACACAATTCAAAGAGAGATTTAACCTTCATTTCTTTTTGTCTTGAGCTTTAATCTCAGTATCCCAGAAGGCCATGAGGGCATCATGCAACTAGAACTGAAGTCTTGCACTGAGAGCCTACATTTTGAAGGTGAATAGCAGATTAGGCCCCTGCATGATTACATTTGATACGTGCTGCAAACACATCAACCAAGGAAGTCAAGAGTTGTTGGCTTGATTATTAAAAAAAATATTGGAGTGCTCAGTTTACGTTTTATTCTTCATTGGATTTCATAATAGTAAACATTTCTATGTTCTGTCACAGATTATTTCCTTTTCTAAATACACTTTTTACAGTAAATTAAGAAGCATTTACTCAATAGGACACTTTCAGAATTTCCAGTGGGAGTATTTTTGCCCAAATGGGAAACTAGTGTTGTCAAAATTGTCTTTGTGAATTGCGATTGAGGTCAAATGAAAAACAGCCCTTGGAACTCAATTACAGAATCATAGAAATCACATAGACCTTGAAGGAAAAGTAGCTCTTTTACTTCTGGGAAAACAGTGAAATTTACTTCTTAAGGTTGAACTAGAATGAGAACTAAGAAAGGAACATTTCTTCTCTTATTCCAGGGCTGGATTCAACTAAAAAATGGACACATCTTGCAATAAAATTGTCTCTAAAACCTTTTCTTTATTTAGCCAAGTGCTGTGGGGAAATTAAAAGAATTAGAAAACATGATGATTGCTCTGTATAATCCACAAGTCACATATGGTAAGCTACCAGAAAGAATACCATACTGTACAGTGTGTTCTAGTTCAGAGCTTCATAAACTTTAATGTGCATATAAATCATCCCTAATTCAGGAGTTCTGGGGTGGGGCCTGAGATTCTGCATTTCTAGCAAGCTCCTACATAATGCTAATGTAACTAGTCTATGGCCCACACTTTGAGTAGCAAAGTTCTAGTTGTACAACGTACTGGAATCTTGTGTAGGAATGTAACGGTGAGGGACAGAATGAAGGTGAAAGTGGTGAAAGGTTCCTTACAGAGGAAGTATCCAGATCTGGAACAATGTGCCTCTAGCAAAGCCAAAGAGCCACCAAAGACTCTCACTTACAAAGACCCTGTAAGGAGCCCGAATGAATCCTAGAGTGAATTATAAACATGGTGCCCCTTAACTCAGGTTTTCTCATGCAAATAAACCCTTACTAAATTGGTGAAATGTAAAATCAATTTAGCTCCCACCTAAGAAGACAGGGTCTTAATATGATATATTAGACTTTAGGTCAGTGATAGCGAACCTATGACACGCGTGTCAGAGGTGACACCGAACTCATTTTTTTTGGTTGATTTTTCTTTGTTAAATGGAATTTAAATATATAAAATAAATATCAAAAATATAAGTCTTTGTTTTACTATGGTTGCAAAGATCAAAAAGGTTCTATATGTGATACAGCACCAGAGTTAAGTTAGGTTTTTCAAAATGCTGACACGCCGAGCTCAAAAGGTTCGCCATCACTGCTTTAGGTATTAAAGATATCTAAATATGCATATTCTATTAGATAAATAGATCTTTGCAGATATATTTCCATTGAGTATTTTGTGACATAAATATGCAAGTACAACCTCCATAGGTCTTACTACCCACCTAAGACTTCTGCAATCAAATAATTTCTGAACCTGAATAGTGCTCAGTGGCGATTATCTGCCAGGAAAGGGTGATAGACTTAATAAGCTGCATTTAAAATCTCATAATATGCTTCTAAAAATGTTATGTGACTTGGGAAATTATAAAAGAAAACCGAAGAGAGAACAGAAACTGCTCAAAAGAAAGATTTTGTTGATGTTTTTCAGAACATTGTCTCTGTTTGGCTCTTAGAAGGGAATTAGAAAGTGAATCTGTTTCTTTATATTATTTTTATCAATAAAAAGTAGCTTTGTCCTCCATCACACACTAAAAATGTTGAGAAAATCTTTCAAGAATATCAGTGTGAAATAGCACAAAATTGTTATCCTGTTGTCCCCACCAACTGTCTCTAAGGAGGTGTTTAGATTAGTTGAAAGGACGAGCATTTTAGGCAGGAAGAAAATTAGGGCAACCGTAGTAGTACTGTTTGCTTAGAGCTGGGAAGGGGTTGTGGAAAGTAAGATTGCCAAGGCAGGTTGAGGCCAGATGGTAGGGAACCAGCTGAATGCCTAGCAAAGAGTCTGGATGCTCTTCTTTAGGTAAGCACATTTTTTACCTAGAGATGAAATAAAATATGAAAAGGCCCATATTGAAGTACTTGGTTGTTGGCACTTGGCAATGCTTGGTATGGGCCAATGGGCCATTCACCCACTTAACAGCTCCTCGGAGAGTTCTAAGGGTGGTTCAGTTGGGAGGGGTGTCCAAGTTCAAGGTAAATGCAATAGCAGACTGCTGAGAAAGACAGACTAATTCCCACAACCTTGGGATCAGGCTCAAGTCAGAGACTTCTCAGTGAGCCCAAAAGACTTATAGAAAGTAATTGGTCCTCAGAAGGGCAAGATGCCCAGCATGTCTCTGAAAATCTGACTTGGGGGTGGGGGGCATCCATATTTTCTTCATTAACTTATTCATGACATAAAGTACTATGTCTCACTGAGGAAGATGGAAAATATTTCACTGAAGTCTTGAACTGGAAAAAAAGTTAAGAGGTTTTTTTCCCTCTTTATGACCCAGGCCAAAGAAAAAGTTTGTCACTCTGAATGTTTAAGAGAGGGTAAGCTAGACGAGCAGACACAGCCAAATCCTCCTGAGTCATTACTGCACAGCAGGAGCAGCATGCTCAATTAGTAGACAATTTAATTGACCCAGCCCCCAGGGTTGGAGGTGGTAGGGACACTGGAAAGGGGGGAAGGTGGAAGGTGGAAATTAGAATTTTCAAAGTGATAAATTTCCCCAAGAGAGTGGGATAGCAGGTGACCCCTCTGAGTGCAGCCAAGTCGACATGGCCATGTCACTTCTGAGCTCCAATAGGTCACTAGTTCAACCCTGCTGTCTATATAGCTAAAATGAATAATGCATTATCAATGTGAGAAGCCTCAGATCATAAAACCAAAGGGGAATAAATCAGCCAAGATTGTCAAGATGTGAAAGCGGCGGAGATTTAAAGCTGAGACTCCACTAGGCTGGGTAATGCTCTTCTAACTCTGAAGATGCTGGTTTCTTTCTCCCATGGTCGGAATGGCTATAGTGCTGCCCAATATGAACACCAGCCCTGACCTGAATTTATTTTGCTCCTGGTGAGGGAGGGCTATTGGCAATAATAATAATAGCACCCCCATGGAGATGACTTTGATCGTTGTGGTTTTTAACAAACGTTTGCTCTCTGCTTCACTCTTGCATGCACCTTCATTGTTTTCTTCATTTATTCTTTCATTCAGCTGTGATTGTTTACACTCCTGCTATGCGCCAAGTGCTGTGCAAAGCATGGGAGAATACAATGCTGTCCAAGACTCAGGCCTGTCCCTTATAGGCCTTTAGTAGAGAGAGCCCAGGGATAGTCTGAAAGTATTGGGTTCTAGATTGTTCCAGAATAGCCCATGCAAGAATCTAGTCTATTCCACAGGGTGGTATAAGTCCTTCTTAGGAAAAACTGAATTTCTATTCTGGCTTGGACTGTACAAGAGGTTCCAGACTGCCTCATGGTATGAGAGAGGAAGATGTTTGGTAAAAATTAAACTAGAACTTTCTTCTCCTGGTCATACTATATGAGTGATAGAATGTATGCCTCTCTATGTGGATTCCCAGAGTCAAACCTGGGTCAATATATGTGAGGCTTCACTTTCCTCTTCTGACAACAGTCTTCAATAGAAATGAGTCTCACAAGAAAACTGTTCTAGTTTCATCTTAATGTGACAAGATAATTCTTGAGGTATTAATTTATATTCTTCCTCTCTCTATGCATTTTTCCCTTTTTCTGTTTCAAGCTGATTACAAGACCCTGGGCTTCCTCGCCTCAGAGAAAGCTGGCTGTGGGAAAGCTGAAGTTGATTATTTGGAATGCCATTGGGGCCACAGAAAAAGAAAAGGGGGCCTTAAGGCAGTGACCTTGAAGGATAGACAACCAGAAGGTGCTACCTTTTGTGGCTTCGGGAAAGAGAGGAGAGATCTACGGATCTGCACCCTGGAGAGTGGGCCAAACAAACCTCAGTGGAGAAAGACTGGAGATGCCCCTAGAAAGGCTGCCACTGGCCACAGGGACTCCCATTCTAGAGCAGAATGCTACATCCAGGAAAGCCTTTGGAGTGGAAGTAGCATACGAACTGGGACGAAGGGCCTCTCAATAGTAACCGGTATAACTGTTAACCTAAAGACTTAAAGGAGTGTGTGTGTGTGTGTGTGTGTGTGTGTGTGTGTGTGTGTGTTCTCACTTGTAAACCACAGGACCTGTACATCACCCTAGGAGTGGGGGTAGCATCTAAAGGTTTGAATTTCTTATCAATCTAGCCTGATGGGATCATAATAGAAACTAAATTGATTTAAGTAAAAATAAGAATTGCAATATTTCTACAGTCCTGAGGATATCTATGAAGTCATACCTTCTACTCTACCCAGATCCTTCTCTCTTTAGCTGTTTTGGCCAGGGTGGCGATATCAGGCCTGGCACACAGACCTATCTTAGTATAAAGCCTGTTCCCATGAGATAGAGATCCTTACCTGAATAACAGCTTTTCTGGAGTAGAACCCTCCAGGATGTATATGTATATTCTATGTTCCTATTCTCTCTCTCTCTCTCCTCTCTCTCTCTCTCTCTCTCTCTCTCTCTCTCTCTCTCCCTTTCTCTCTCTCTCCTCCATTTTTTCTCCTTCCCTCCCTTTTCCCCTCCCACTCTCCCTGTCTTATACTATACTCTGTTGTCACTTTACAAATACCAAGAAAGGATGGTCAGGTGTATCTGGGATAATGTGGAAATATCTCTAAGAATCAAAGTGCAGAAGAGTGTGTATGGAATGATTCTTTTTGTGTAAATAAAAGCAATTATTTGGATAGATAGATAGATATTGATTAATTTCTTGATATGTGCCCAAATAATTTGGGGGATTGGAGAAGGAGAAACAAAAATATAGTAACAGTAGTTCCCTTTAGGGAAAGACTAAAGGTGCAAGGAGAGAAATGTTCACCTTCAATTTTTTTTCATTTCTGTACTGTTTGAATTTTCTAACCATGTAAATGCCTTATTTTTTAAAACTACTGAGATCATATAAAAGCTGAGATTCATATAAGGCTTTTTTCCCCGTTGTTCTCCAATCACCTTTGTATATAAACAACTAATCATTATGAGTTACCAAAAAATAATTTTGTACTATGCTTGTCCAATAATTCTAACATTGTGATTTCACCACCTATAGGCCAGAATAATTCTGAGGTGATACTGAAGACACCCTCAATGTCATGACTGGCTCGGGCAGGGGGCCAGGCTCTAGCTTGAAGAAGTTTATGTAACAGATAGAGAAGGTAGGCTGTTGATTACATCTGCTTCCCCCACCCCAAACCCTCAAATGCCCTGTGAAAAATCTAGAAACTGCTATGTGGACTCAACTTTCATATGGGCATAGAGCTGACATTGCCAAAAGCATTTTTTAATTAAAAAGAAAAACAACAACATTGACTTGGAAGTTGGATCAAGGTTATAGCTGGTATTTTCTTAGAAATTGATATGAAATGTTGATATTTGACCAGGAACCCAAGAATGTTCAAATCCTGTTTATGATAAATGATCGGGCTCTCACAAGGACTCCCCATCCCCAGTACTTGTGGTTAGGGGAATGCAACAAGCCTTGTAGCTGAAGCTTCAGGACCAGACCCCCAAGGCAGAGGCTCTGGTAAAAGGGGCTACATGATAGTATTCAGCAAAGATATATAAATATGCCCAGTGAATAGAAGGACTGTTCTGGTGCCCTAGGAAACCCCTCAGTTCCATTGTCTTTCCCAGCCATGTCAAGCCATTAAAACCAAGTTTCATCAAAATAAACAAAACTGAAAATCAGATTTTCAAATCACATTTTTATAAACTGTTAAACTGAGATATCTCAAAATTACAAAGAATATCCAATCACATTGCTTTCACTTATAAAGTAGAAGAGTTGTTGTTCCTTTAGCTAATAATAATAATCATCATATAATAATCTTATATAATAAAAGCCTAATGTGCAAATTGTCCCCTTGGGTAGTCGTTCAACCGGGAGACCAGAAGTTCCACCGCTCGCTATGAAGTGCGCTGACCACCAGGGGGCAGCATGGAACATGGGGGGCGGGGCGGAACACGGATGGCATTGGCGACACTGCTACCTCTCACCGCTACCTGGGGGCGGGGGTGACAGGGACGGAGGTACAGAGGTACGGTGAGAATGCTGGGAATCCACTGGGCTCGCTCTCACTCCCCCTGCTACCTTCCCCCAGGACGCCAGGGCTTGTGTGCGCTGGGAAAGCCCCCACCCCCCATGCTCAGATGCTGGGTGCCCACGAGGAGCCTGCCCCTCACCCTCGTGGCCTCTTCCAGGTGAGTCGGGCCACAGCCACGGGCCAGTCAGGCTCCCTGTGGGTTCACACAGGAGCTGGTCTGCAAGGGCAGCCGGGAGAGAGTGTGCTGCCCACCCAGCTTCCATGAGTGCTGCGGCACCGCTGGGCTGCCCAGAGGCCCACGCTGAACCCTGGCCTGCAGTGTCTCCCTCGCTCACCGCATCTCTGCATGGGGACTCAGGCGCCATGACTCAGGCGGAGGGGGGTGCATGGGGGCCATGACTCAGCAATTGTGCTCTTTGGCATTTACCCAAAAGTGTTGAAAAGTTATGTCCACACAAATATAGCAGCCTTATTCATAATTGCCCAAACTTGTAAGCAAGATGTTCCTCAGTAGGTGAATGGGTAAACTGTGGCACATCCAGACAATGGAATATTATTCAGTGCTAAAAAGAAATAGCTATCAGTCCAAGAAAATATATGAAGGAATCTTAAATGCATATTACTAAATGAAAGAAGCCAATCTGAATAGGCTATCTACTGTATGATTCCAATTATATGACATTTTGGAAAAGAGAAAACTGTAGAGACACACAAAAAGTCAGTGGTTGTCAGGGGTTGAGGAGAGGAAAGAATGAATTAGTGGAGCGTAGAGGATTTGGTGGGGAGTGGAGGACAATGAAACTAGTCTATATGATACTATAATGGTGGATTCATGTATTTTATATTTGTCCAGTCCCATAGAATGTACATCACCAAAAGTAAACCCTAGTGTAAACTATGAACTTTTGGGGATGATGTGTTGATGTTGGTTCATTGATTGTAATGAATGTACCACTCTGGTGAAGAATGTTGTTTGGGGGCATATAAAAACTCTAAATTTTCTGCTTAATTTTGCTGTGAACCTAAAACTCTTCTAAAAAATAAAGTCTCCTTTTAAAAATAGAATGACCACAGACAGTCTAGAGCACTGCTCTTCCAAGTTTTTTTTTTCTGTGCAGATCATCAGTAAAACATTTAGAGTATGCATCCTTAATAAATGCATACTTGCATTTATAAATTTTATGTGTTGAATATGGTTATGCTACCACATTATGTACACTATGACAAATACATTGAAAATATAAATTTTCAAAAATTTATTTTTTAAAAATTGCTTATTCTTATGTTTCATCATTTGAAAACGTCTTAGTATATTTTTAGTATATATATTGAAGTAATCATTAATATATTTATAAATAAATATGCATACATTAAGAGTGTACTCAGAATTCCTTTATTATAAGGAGTTCAAGTACCACCAGAAGCAGAGCTGAGACAAAAACCTTGGTGTAGGGATATCATCTAGTAGGTGATTCTGGAAACAAGAATGAAGAAACAGGGAGCAAGAGACAGGGAAGCTGGAAAAGCTAATGCACTGTTGAGCTGATTCCCTCTGTGGACAACTGAGATTCAGTCTTACTAGGGACCCTCTAGAGCAGTGGTTCTCAACCTTCCTAATGCCGTGACCCTTTAATACAGTTCCTCATGTTGTGGTGACCCCCAATTTCATTGTTACAAATTGAACATAATTAAAGCATAGTGATTAATCACAAAAACAATATGCAATTATATATGTGTTTTCCGATGGTCTTAGGCGACCCCTGTGAAAGGGTCGTTCGACCCCCAAAGGGTCGCGACCCACAGGTTGAGAACCGCTGCTCTAGAGAACGACCAAATGTGCCTTTTAATTGGAATTGTTCCTACAAAACATGTAAACCTGGAGAATTTATCTGTAACTGACATCTCCCATTGGTGAAGGGTCCCTCCCCCCACATCTCGTGTCAACTCTGCCCAAACACACACATTCCAGACTCCTCTGTGTGGGCTAAGTTCCTGAAAACAGATAGAAGTGGCTGACACTTGGGGTGAGACTGTCAATGTGTGTGAAAACTGTCCACCACAGGCGGTATAGTGTGGTACACCAAAAGCATTTGCTACAAGGACTGTGCTAAGACAGAAGTTTGGAGATCCCTAGTCTGTTAAAATGAAGGAAGGATCCTTCCTCACCCTTTAAAGCACATACATGTAAACATCAAGGACCATATGATCACACTCATCATTATTTCCTGTCGAACATATTTTTCCTTCCACTGTTCTGAGAGTGTCTCCAAGATGTTCTGACATCAAACTGAATTAGGTGAATATTCTGGATCCTTTGCTTCCTGGCTATGTGACCCTTTAAGAAAACATAAACACAACACTATTATCAGACCTTAAAATGAATAATTTCTTAAGTGTATAAATAAAGATAAAAAGATTTTAAAATGGTGTGTGGGGATAATAAAAGTGCCCATGCAAATCCCACATAACAGAAACCGAAGAGGGATGGCTTCAGAAATGACAGAGCTACACATGGCATTTCTGGTGTTTGAAACATATAGAAATAAAATTGGAGCAAGATAAGCTATTAAGTTCTAAGAAGTAAATGGAAACAGGAAAATCATATTCATAGCTTTGTACCTTAAATCACTGATATACAGTATGTGTCATTGCTCTTGACTTTAAAGAGATTTTGATTTTGTTTACAACAACAGATTCATT
Source organism: Myotis brandtii (assembly GCF_000412655.1). Lineage (NCBI taxonomy): Eukaryota > Metazoa > Chordata > Mammalia > Chiroptera > Vespertilionidae > Myotis > Myotis brandtii. The sequence goes on from NW_005363427.1 coordinate 115,765, forward strand.
AGCAAACTGGAAAAATCCATGTGGCCCAAACCACACAGCTTTAGGGAAGGGTTCAAGCTTGAAGTTCATACCAGAGACCCATTATGAATGGCGTAGTCACCAAATAGCAGTCTCTTGGATATGCCAAGCACTTTACAAACATAATTAATTGTGACAACTTGTGAAATTGCTATTATTATCTCCATTTTATTAATAAGGAAGCTGAGACTCAAAAAAACAAGTTAAGTGGTTTTCCCATAGTCCCTCAGCTAGTAAGTGGCAGAGACTGCTTTTAAACCAAAAGTCTGTCTATCCAAGCCTTTATAATGCTCTGCTTTGTGACAGTTTGGAAACAACATAAGGACATGACATTTATAGAGCATCTTCATTTAAATTGTCCATTAAGAGCCACCACATAGCTTGCCTGAAGCTCAACAAATAAACACAGTGCTCTTAATAGCTATACTCTACCAGCAATGGGAAGGTAGTATGAAACTTCATACTTAGACATTGGCCCTCAAGGTCAGCCTCAGAGCCATTAAATTTTAGTCTTCCCATCAGTAGCCTGGGAGACAGAACAGTAAGTCTGCTCAACATGTTTACATATAATGGCATTCTTGGGATGGGAAATTCCAAGGAAGAAGCTTCCCTGTAAGCCTGGACTATAGTATCGAAAGCCTCTAGTGAAAATCATGAAACAGCTATAAAGCAAGAGGAAAGAGTTCAGCAAAGACAACCACTAAGATTCAATACAATAAAATCCAATTCAGCTATGCCCATATATTACAAACATACCTGCAGACTTAACTCCTAAACATGTTAGCTAAGTAGCTGTCATTGAATCAAGGTCCAAGAGAAACCATATAAGCAGAAATATTGCATACAGGTTCTAAAAGAATCCCTTCACTCTAGAGTATGCCCTTCTGGTTCTACCATTTAAAAATTCAGAAAGTCTGCTACCAAGCAGGAAGAAGGTGGAGGTAGGTAGGTAAAGGGGGCTAAATATATGGTGACGGCAGGAGACTTGATTTTGGGTGGTGAACACACAATGCAATATTTAGATGACTTATTATAGAACTCTACAATTGATACTTATATAATCTTAGTAACCAATGTCACCCCAATAAATTTAATGTAATTTTTAAAAGTTGAAATAAAATAAAATAGAAAGTCTGAATGAAAAGTTATAGAGATGATTGAACAGCCTAACTATAAAAACTTATGAAGGAGGGTGAAAGAAACTAGATATTTTACAATAGCCAAAAAGAAAAATAGGAATACTTTAATAATGGTATCTTTAAAAATTACAGATATAAGCTTATTGCAGATATTAAACTATTGCAAATTGAAAAGAATTTCCAAGCATGATCCTAATACTAATCTACTCTAACTAAATTGTAACTCCATCAGGAGAGTTTTTTTCTTCTACTCAACCCAAATTGATTTTTTTATTCTTTCCTTTCCCTGGAATGATATGAGAAACTCTTTTGTTAATACTAGAGTCCAGGTGCACGAAATTCGTGCACAGGTAGGGTCCCTAGGCCTGGCCGGCGATCAGGGCCGATCTGTGGGGCGACCGGCGGGGCAATCGGGGAGGCCTCACTGGCACCCGCCTTGGCTGGCCTGAGCCTGCAGGCTGGGGGCAGCTCCTGCATTGAGCGTCTGCCCCCTGGTGGTCAGTGCACGTCATAGCAACCGGTTGTTCCACCAGTCGATTTGCATATTAGGCTTTTATTATATAGGATATTCTCCATTTCTATCCTCTCTGTCTTTTAAAAGTTCAAACTAATTGGCTAAGATATCTTGGGGTTGGGGGGAGTTCTGTGGTAGTTAAAAGCAATAAAATGCAGATATTTCTATTCATAAAAGGAAGGCCCACAGATGAAAAAACATTACAGAGCACCAGCATTGTAGTGAAATTCTTCGTTTCAAATGGAGGATTAGGGATATAATTTATCCTTTTGGCTTACGTTTCACTTTGAAGCAACCCAGAACCCAAGATTGAAGAACTGCAACAATGGCTTCGTTTTATAGAGTACTTTACAGTTTATAAATCAAGTTTGCATTATTTTCCTATTTAATTTTCCTGCAAACTCTGTGAGGCAAACAGCATGGAGATTTTGATTCTTTTCTGTCAGATAAAGGCCCTGTCACCTCAGGAAATGTTGGCAAACAATTGGGCCAGAAGTAGTAGGACACTCAAATGTCACCTGTATTATCAGGGTTCTCCAGAGAAATAAAACCAACAGGAAACTGGAGATATAGGTATAGATAGATATAGATAGATAATAGAGATAGAGATAATAACGATAGTGATAGATAGAGATAGAGATGAGAGAGAGAGAGAGAGAGAGAGAGAGATACAAAAAGATTATGTGGAATTGGCTCACAAGATCATGGAGGCTGAAAGTCCCAAGATCTATAGTTGGCATGTGAAGACCCAGGAGAACTGATGGCATAAGTTTGAGCATTCAGGTATGAAGGCCTGAGAACCTAAACAGCCAATAGTATAAATCCCAATTTAAGGGCCAGAAGAAGACTGATATCTCAGCTCAGTCAGGCAGAAGAGGCAAATTCTCCCTTCCTCCACCTTTTCTGTTCTTTTCAGGCCCTTCAACAGATGGGATGATGCCCACCCACATTGGAGAGGACCATCTGTTTTCCTCAGTCTACTGATTCAAATGTTAATCTCTTTTGGAAAAAACGCTCACAGACATACTCAGAAATAATGTTTAGTCAAATATCTGGGCATCCCAGGGCCAGTCAAATCGACACATAAAACTAACCATCATATCCTCTAATCTCACCTCCGAGGGTCTCCACCTCCGAGGGTCTCCACCTTTGCTCTGACCTGGGCTCTTTCCAAGTGGTCACCTCAGGACACCTCCTTCCAAGGAAGCCTGGATGAAATCCCCTTTAAAACCCCATTTAATGCTAGACACTCCAAGCTTATCCAGATGAAAACAAACTCATTAACAAAAGCCATGATATGACCAGCATCAGTAAGAATGAAAGAGAATTTCCAAATGCAGAGGACAATAAAACAGAATTCATTTAGAAAAATACAATCTAAAATATTCAGTGTGAGGCAACCTGAAGGGGAGTTTGAGATGGCTCTAAGCCAAACTCGACCTGATTCTAATACCAGCTCTGGCCCTTCTCATATAACCAGGGCAAGTTAGCTAATCTCTCCAATCTTCCATTTACTCACATGTAACATAGGTATTAAAATATCTCACCAGGAGCTGCTGATACACAACAATGTGGATGCCTCTCACAGACCTCATGTGGAGTGAAAAAAGCCAGACATGAAAGAATATAACACCATATAATTCCACTCCTATGAATTTTTAGCACAGCCAAAATGAATCTATGGAGATAGAAGTCAGCATAGTAGTAGCTTCTGGGGTGGTGAGAATTGACCAAAAAGGAGCAGAAGGTTACTGTCTGTGGTGATAAAAAATGATCTGTATCTTGACTGTTGTGTGGCATACACAGGTGTATACATGTGTCAAAATTTATCTAACTGTACATTTAAGACCTGTGCATTTTACTGTATAATATGTCTCTATAAAAAATTCAAAAATGTGTATTTCATTGGGCTGTTGTGAGAAATGAATAAGATAATGTAAGAAAAGTGTCTTCTGGTAGAGTACTTAAGTACACAGTAGGTGTTCAAGAAATGATAGCTAAAACACATTTCTTCAAGGTAACTGACTTCAGAAATCTTAATAAGTATGCTTCATCCAGAAACTCAAGAGGATGGCAGAGCAGGGGCAGATGTTAGTAATTTTCTGCTCCTTCCTTCAGAAGCCTACTTGTGGGATTCCCCACCACCGAAGCACCCTGGTCTTATCGAGCAGCCAGATGGATATTGTCTGAGGAAACTGGCAGCAGGCGAAGACCCATAGGTGCATGGGCCTAAGACAGCCCTGGGCAGGGATTCTGTCCCCAATTGGCTGAGGAAGGGCCTGGTTAGAAAGAGATTCCTAGTCCAAAGGAAATTTCTAGAAACCCCAGAGAGATATCAGTCTGGGGAGAAGTAGAGGGGGAGAGGGGAAGTCAAGGAACTGTCTTCTAGAAAGCAGTGTTAAAGTGGGGCCTGGACAGGAGGCAGAGTCCAGCTCCTAGGATAAGGCAGGAGGAAAATAAAGGTCTATCTGAGTACCTAGCTTGAGCATTAGGCTTGTCCCATAGTCTGGGTTGAAATCGAGCCTGGTTGAATGGCGTTAACTCTGCTACCATTCAAGTTATCTAAAATTGTCCTAGGTTGAACACTAGAACAACACTTCTCAAAGATTAATGTGCACACGAACTGCTTGGGAATACTGTTAAAACACAGCTTCTGATTCAGTAGGTCTGGGATGAGACCTGGAATTCTTTATTTCTATCCAACTCCCGGGTGATACCCATGCTTGCTTTATCCATGGAGCACACTGGACTTACCAAAAACCTCCTAGAAGACGCACTGTGTGGAAGCAGTCTGCTAACTGGATGTCTTCACACACACACACACACACACACACACGCACACGCACACGCACACGCACACGCACACGCACATGCACATGCACACCATTAAAGCCATGGAAGTCAATTTTCTATGAGGCATTCTAAGAACCCCACTCCTATTTATTCTGAGTTTAAAACACTGCCATAGATGGTGTTGCAAAGAGATTTATAGCTTTTAATCTTCTCATATAGCACAACTGCTAAATACAATATAATATATGTGACAGGAATTAGTCCAGAATTTATTTAAGACTTTATCCCCACAGTTCATATGTCAAAAGATTGCCATTTCCAATTATTTATTAGGAATGTGATGTTTTTCAAGGTGGATGCATTACTCTTGTTATCTGCTTTCAATTAGCTGAGAATTTACTATGGTTGGCCAAATGTCCATTCATCAGCAAATTCCAGATTCCTGGCAGTCTGATTAACTTCCCAGGGCTCTTTCTTTATACTTAAAATAAATGAGCCTGTCTATATCTCATGCCTGCTTGCTTATAGAGGGAAAAAGAATAGGTTCTGGAATTGAAGGAGGGTGAGGAGCAGGAGGAGGGGGAGGAGGAAAGAAAAAGCCTCAAGCAATCAGGAAATATTATAGAGATAAATACCTGCCCTTAGAGTCTAAGGCTTAGACCAAAAGTTACTCCACGCTACGGTTTTTTCAGCCATATCAAAAGCCAGCAGTTCCGAAGTGCCTTCAGCAAAGGGTTGAAGGACTTGAACTTGACACATCATTTCTTGCTCTGGGACCTGGTGTAATGAGAGAAGCATAAGCTTTGGAACCAGCGAGGCCTGGCTCTGAATACCAATTCAGCAACTTAAAACCGGGGCACCTGGGGTAAGTTATTGAACCTCCATTTTAAACTAAGTTTCCTCTTCTATAAAATCATGACAGTAATGACTAACTTGCAGATTTGTCATGAAATCAAGTGGAATGGTGTTTATGTAACAATAATGTCAGTTAAGGTAACCCTGCCCTTGAGTTTCAAATGACGTTTGTTCAAACTGCATCCAGTGTTTACAGAGGACCTCAAATCACTCCCAGTTTCTCTGGGGACTTGAAAAGAAATTGGGGATAAAGGGGTGGGGGTGGTTAATGTTTGTCCTGGCCATGGCTGGCCATAAGGTCTTCCTTCTCCTGAATTAGTCCTGTCATGGGTTCCCTACTGTGTATGTGTAACATAGGTCATCCCTGTTCTTTCTGGTATACTCACACACATCCTAGACGGTCATATGTGTGCAGCAGATTTTATTACTAATGGTCTGGGGAGCAAGAGATTTACCTTGCAGTAATCCACACACTTAAAATTGAATATTTGCCACTTTGCACTTACAATAGGTACGCGTCAAAGCTACCTCTTACCTTGATGTTTACTGAATGCCAGACTTGCCTTGCAGGGGAGTGGAGAGGCCAGTGAAATGTGCCTTGCATTTGATTTTCTTGCTTTTCTCCCCTGTGTTTCATTTCTTATTCTTTTTGTTGTTGTTTTCTGGGAAACTTATTTTCAACGTAATCTTGCAGCCCTCTGCTAAAACTTTTAAGTGTCATATTTTAGTTTCCAAGAACTTCTACTTATCCTGTTTGCTCTATTTTATTATATCATGTTTTTGTTTCATGAATCCAGTGTCTCTTCATATATAAGCAGCCTAGTTATTATTGAGCTTTTTCGTTGTCATGGTTATTATTGAAGTTCTCTTCTGTCTGCTGAAGTTTCTCTAGGTCCCTATGTTCCATGAGTTTACTTGGTTTTTTGGTTTGTTTGTTTGTTTGTTTTGATATCTTTTAAATATATTTTTATTGATTTCAGAGAGGAAGGGAGAGGGAGAGAGATAGAAACATCAATGATGAGAGAGAATTTCTGCAGTCAGGTAGGTGGTTTTTGCAAATGGGTTTTTTGCAAACTAGTCAGATAGGTGGTTTTTGCAGACAGAGTCAGGTAGGTGGTTTCAGAACTAGATTTTATTGTGAGCGAAGTGTCTCTAAAATGCTATCTGACGGTAGGGCTGCAGTACAGTGTGAGGACAGAGGTGTGCCACCCAAGGTTCAAGAAGGATTCCTGTAGAGAGGTTGAGGGGACTTCTGGTGGGAGGAAAGAAGCTCCTAGGAAAGTTGGGGGCCCTGTAGGCACTGATGGAGGAAGGCACTGCAGGTCTCAGTGTCAACAGGTCCGGACTCAGTCGCTGTATCCTGAAGTTCTCTGGGAAGGTGCCTCTTGCATAGGAATCTTCTGAGGCCTGGGGAGGGGTGTAGTCCCAGGTGGGGCACACAGTTGCGGGAGGGTAGAGCCCAGTGTTGCCATGGGCCCAGCTGGTATATGGTGAGCCCCTTGGGGTCCCCTCCAGACAGCAGAGCCATGGGTTCATCTGGAAGACTGTTTGTTGGGGGAGGGGGGGTATGGGAAGGAAGAAAGAAGGGAACAGAAGGTCTGAAGCCATCCTGCTTTCAGGATGCAGTGATTCCCAACAGCCCCACATAGTGGCCAAGCTTCCCACCTTCCCATAGGTTGCCAGAGCAGCTGCTGGCCATTGGGTGACTCCTGGGTCTGAGCCCCACTGGCCACTCTGGCAGCTGCAGTCACCTGCAGCCTTTTCCCAATGGGCTTTGAGCATAACTGTGTGGAGCCCCATGGGCCACTCAACTAGGGCCACCCCCACCTACTTACCATATTCATTCCTAATGAGGCAGTCTGGGGATGTACATTCCCAGGTCTGCACATACACAGGGAACGTGGTCCACATAGCCTCGTGAAGGCTTCCAGCCATTTCTAAGATGGCCTCTTTGTGGGGTTCTACCCTAGCCAAGGGTCTCCATGGCAACCCCAACAGCATGGAACCCATGCCAGAAAAGCCAGTGAAGCAACTGCATTGTATGTGCCCTGATTGGGGCCCGGGATCGAACCTAAACCCAGGTGCGTGCCCTTGTGTGGGAATCAAACCTGAGACCCTAGTGCACAGGCCCATGCTCTAACCATGGAGCACACCAGCCAGGGCCCATCAGAGGTTCCTATGGGCCAGGCCTGGAAGTTGTATATGTCACTTTGCTCACTCCATTGATCAGAACTATCACATGTCCACCTGTCATTGCAAGGGAGGCTGGGAAAGTGAGTGAGTCAGGAAGAAAGGGGAACAGGGTTGAAAAGCCTATAGCAGTGCCTGCTCCAGGATTCTGTGGACTCCCCAGAGCTACGCTGTATCATGTGGTAGCCACTAGCCACAGTCAGGGCAGTGGCTCCTGTACAAGGTGAGGGCAAGGCTTCCAGACCAAGGCTGTCAGAGAGAGGGTCACATCAGGGCTTCCTATACAGGGTCAGGAGGGTGTTTCCAGAGGGCAAGTTTAGGGGTTCCTATGAAAGATCAGGTCAGAGATTCCAGAAAC
>NW_005363427.1:129986-131984 GCF_000412655.1 Myotis brandtii
CAACATAGTTGCTTAGAGTTGCAGCTGAGAGGCCGGCAAGTCAGGCGGGGAACGTTGGAGTCGGCCGTCACTGGAGCAAGCAAGCCTCCCTGTTCGCTTCAGTGCATGGCTGCCAGCCTCCATCTTGGCTGGCAGTTAATTTGCATATCGCCCTGATTAGCCAATGGGAAGGGTATCGGATGTACAGTTAATTACCATGTTTCTCTTTTATTAGATAGGATATTAGAAGCTTAGTGGAAGAATCCATGCATGGGTGGGGTCCAGCCAGCCTGCACCAATGGGGGCCTATCAGGGCAAGGCAGCAGGGAGGAGGGGACACAGGAGGTTGGCCAGCCAGCCCTGCCCCCAATCGGGGTGTTGGGGGCCAATGGGAGGCGGAGCTAGCTGGGGGGAGGGGCCACGGGTGGTTGGGGGGGTCGATTGGTGCCTAAATCGGGCTGGTTGGCAGCCACAGTGCACGTCATAGAAACTGGTCATTCTGGTCATTCCGGTCATTCCCCCATTATGGTTGCTGGGCTTTTATGTATATAGATACTTTTATTGAGTTCAGAGAGAAAGGGAGAGGGAGAGAGAGATAGAATCAATGAGGAGAATCATTAATCAGATGCCTCCTGCATGCCCCCTACTGGGGATTGAGGAAGTTATGCAAGTCCTGAGATGTTTTCCCAGCCTCCACCCATCAACCCCATTGTACAATTGTAGTGGTTGATGGGTATGACAAGAGACACACACAAAAAATCCTCTCTCCCAACACTAGCAAAGAAATGTCCAGAGTTAAAGAGTCATTCCCCTTGGTTATGAAACTCCTCTTTTAAATTATAAATATTCATGGCATACAACTAATTGAGGAGTGACATCTATGTCCTCTCCCCTTAAGTTTGGACAGGCTAATGACTGTTTGGACCAATTGATTAGGTAGAAGTAGAACTGGGTACGATTTGATTCTGGGTCAAAAAAAAAAAGGCACTGAAGCTGCTGTTTAGTTCTCCTGAAATGGTCACTCTCAGGAGGTTCCCTTTTGGAATTCAGCTGCCCTTCTCTGCAAGCCTGAGCCACATACAGAGACCATGTGTAGGGGCCTCAGTTAACAGACCTTGCTGAGCCCAGCTTCTAAGGCATCCCCACCCAGGCTCCAGCTGGATGAGTGAACAAATCTCCAGATGACTGCAGCCTCAGCATTCAAGCCATCTCAACTGAAACCCCAGACATCGGGGAGCAGAGACATCCCGCCATATCTTGTCCAAACTCCTGGCCTTCCCTGTGCAGGCCAGACTCCCTGCCTCACACCTGCTCAGAAGGGCATAAACAAGAGATGCAAATTCACTTGGATGTACATGGTAATGTGCCTCATGCCTTCTAACTTAAGGACTGTGAGCTCCTTGAGGTCACACACACATGGCTTTGTACCTTCCCAAGGCTTAAAATAGTGTTTGGCATACAGCCTGGCAGTACCTGGTAGAAGCTCAATTATTTCACACATTTATAAATGGATCACTGTGGGTAAAGCTTCTCCATTATTGTCTTTATAATTCCAAATTCTGCTCTTCCTTAAGTTCAGAAGAACAAATATTGTCTGGTGCATTCCTCAGTGGTCACACCTGTCGGTTTTGAGGTTGGCTGCCTGAAAGTGAAGTCCAGCTCTGCTTCTTTCTGGCTGTGTGATTTTGGGAGAACGAATTGCCTTTCTATGCCTCAGTTTCCTCATCTGTAAAATGGAGATAATAATTGTACACCATTTAACATTTAGTAAGCACTCATGGCTGCTAGCTATTTTACTGTTGTTGTTGTTGTTGTTACTAGAGGTCTGGTGCATGGATTTGTGCACATTGAAAGGAAATTAATTAGAAGAAGTATTTTAATATTGCTATTCACCCTTTCTCTATAATAGAAGTGTCAACCAAATTCACGATCAACAATGACAGATGGAAACACATGCATGCAATTGGCGCCAGCGAAAGCTTTCTATATATATAGATAAACTTGCTTAATTAGACCTGC
>NW_005363427.1:132019-154380 GCF_000412655.1 Myotis brandtii
TGTCAGCAACACAGCAGTAAATACCAACATGAAGCAGATTATTATTGTAGATCATGCAGGGAGAACAAAGGGTAAAATATTTAACTGCAGCAGTGTTTGACTATATTCTACGCAGTGAGAAAACCTGAAATCATTTTCAAGATCCACCATTTCTTACTTCTTTTCAGTCGGGTCAAGTTTCTAAGCTTTCTAAATCTCCGTTTTCTGGCTAATGAAAAGAAAATAGAATTCCACCAAGTCTCCTATCTACCTACTCCAGGACTTCTGTGAGGATCAAATGAGATGAGGCACAGGAAAACGCTTCACAGACATTTGGTTACAGTGTGAAATGTTTGCACCTGGCTATAAAGCAAGTCATGTTCCTGGGCTGAAGAAACTCCAAGGAGGCTAGTCCCTAAGGAGAGGAAGCTGGGCATTGCTATGTAACGTCATCACCCGGTGCCCACAGCAACCATTTCTGGGCTGGGCTGTGGGCCACATTTTGCACCATGGGGCCTCGGCAGTGTCGACTGAAATTTGGTGGGGTGTCGCTCTGGGGTGGTGGCGGGGCCTGTGTCCCACTTAGGGGAAGCCGAGTGTTGCTTTGTCAGCACCAGATCCAGGGTGCCATTTCTTTGTAAATGGCCAGTGGGTGTCACTGCAGCTCCTGCATTGAGCATCTACCTCCTGGTGGTCAGTGCACATCATAACGACCGGTCAGACAGTCAGAGGGACACTTAGCATATTAGCTATATATATATAATTATTATTATTATTAAAGGCAATGTCTCTAGGAACCAAACTGCAAATTCCCCCTTCTCATAAAACAACCCCAAAAGGATGTTCCTGACTCTAAGCCAGCTGTTGCCAGTGCCCATGGCAATTCTCTTCACTTGGCTGTTTTATTTGTTGGCCTTAGTTACAAGGGGGACTTGCTGAGTTTGCTACTCGTCAAGCATCTGCACAAGTCATGCACTGGCACTGGGGACATATAAAATCTGTTGCTTTTACCACAGTGACTCTTGGGTGCGCAAGAATCACCAGGGTAGCTTGCTTAAAATGAAGAGTCTAAAGCTCAGCTTTAGCCAATCTGGAATAGGGCCCAGAAACCTGCTCTTTTAATAAGCCTCCTCAGGTAGCTCCAATGCAGGCGTCCATGGAAGCTCTGTTTCAGCAGATGGTCTTAAAACAAGCAACACCCAAACCTTGAAGGCAGCACTGATTACTCAAATAAATGGATTGTATTTTTTTTAACACAAATTGTTTAACACATAGTATCCAAAAAAATTAAAAACCTATAGGATAAACATATATTTAAAGAATGTTTGCTTCTATCCTATATAAAGCCTAATATGCAAATCGACCAAATGGCAGAACGACCAGTGGAACAACTGGTCACTATGATGTGCACTGACCATCAGGGGGCAGATGCTCAATGCAGGAGCTTCCCCCAGCCCACAGGCCCCAGGCTAGCCAAGGCAGGTGCCAGCGGGCCCCCCTCCCCACATGGCCCCACCAGTCACCCCCACAGATTGGCCCTGATCACCGGTCAGGCCTAAGGACCCTACCCGTGCACTAATTTTGTGCACCAGGCCTCTAATTTTAAATAATATGCTTGCTACATTTTTCTCAAACTCCAGACATCATCAAAGATGAGATGCTGCTAAAATTAAAGCAATGGGTCCAATAGTTAATCTGAAAACAATTTTTATATAATATATTAAATATATGACACTAACTATACTACAGAATGCCTAAAATCTGGAAACACAGAGAAAATAGTTTATTTATAAATATGTATATAAATATACTTCAGAGTGTCCAGAAAGTCTAGAAACATTTGAAAATGTAGCTAATATACTGCTTGATATTAAATTTATCCTGTGTTTCCTGATTGTTCAGACACCTTGTAAAATGTCATTACATCACGAGTTACATGATTCAGATATATCAGGGCCTGCATCAAGTCCCCCTCCTTCTCTTCCTCCCTTCTGCCCTTGCTCTCTCCCTCCTTTTTTTTTTCTTCCATCATTCCTCCATTTCTTTCTTTTTCCTTCCACAATGATTCCCCAATCTAAAACACGCACAGCACTCTTCTCTACACAGGTACAATGGATATGTAGAGGGGAAGGTATTATCCAAAAAATAAAAGGCAGAATCCCTGCTCTTAAGGAGCATTGTCCTTGGGGTGTAAAATATAAATATGTGACACATTTAAATATTATTTTAAGTCAGCATCTCAGTTAGGTGACTGATTCAGAAAGTATGTGCTATAAAATTTGGGGTTAGAGGTGTCAAGCTGTCTGGGAGGATCCAGATCATTTCAAGGCATTTCATTATGGGAAGACTTCCTTCACTCTCTCTCTCCATCTAGGACATAATTACACAAACGTACAACAGCAAGTTGCAAATGAATCCTATGACACAATGAGAAAAAAATTTTAACTTTTCAAATTTAATATGATAGGTGACTTTGACTCAAGGGCATTATGCTTGATTCTCCATGCTGCACGACCTGTCCCAACTCAGGGACGAGAACAATGACATGTCACCCAATTTTTATTCTGACACTGGTTGGCTATTGACATAGGCAGGGAAGTGACCTTTTCCATCTCATTTCTCTTGATTCTTTTCATGCAGATTACTTCTGTGGGGAGGTGAAGAGGTAAAGAAATATCTTCAGTATCCAGAAAGCAGGAGAGAGAAGAAATTTCCTTGGTTAAGTTTATAATTTATCATCCAGTTATCCTGATCAAGGGAGTCTGCTAGGACAAAGCCTTGGGCTTTTAAAGAGATCATCAGGGTCCCACTCTTCATGAGAATTTGCCTAGAGCAGAATTTCCATCTGGGACTGGATAATTTTTTTGTTGCAGGGACTGTCCTAAGTATTGTAGGATGTTTAGCAGCATTTCTGGCCTCTACTATCTAAATACCAGTCACACTCACCCTCAGTTGTGACAAAAAAAATATCTCTGGACATTATCAAATGTCCTCTGGGTAGGGGGGTGGGGGAGGATGTGGTGTCAAAATTTACCCTGGGAAACAAAAATTACCTCCTGGCTATACACTGGAACCACTAGAAGAGTTTTAGAAGGCACTGATGCCTGGGACTTGCCCCCAGCATCTGATTTTATTGGTCTAGGTGTGGCCTGCAGTTCAGGATTTTTAAATACTTACTAAGGAATTCAAATGTGTAGTGAGGTTGATCTCAGATTTATCCACAAATCTGAACTGTGACAGGGACCCCATGCAGATTAGATGTCCAATGCTGTTTAGACCTGGTCCGTGGGGAGCAGCTCCTGGGATGCTACAGGTCATGCTTTGATTCGTGTCTGAGTATTGGTTATTGGAGTTGTTCAGTTTGAGAAAATGTATAGAACTGTACATTTATAATTTACTAGAGGCCCAGTGCATGAAATTCGTGCATGGAGGGAGGGGTTCCCTCAGCCCAGCCTGCACCCACTCCAATCGGGAACCCGTCGGGGGATGTCCGACCGCTGGTTTAGGTCCTATCCCTCTCACAATCTGGGACCACTGGCTCCTAACCACTCACCTGCCTGCCTGCCTGATCGCCCCTAACTTCTCTGCCTGCATGCCTGATCGCCCCTAACTGCCTCTGCCTGCCTGGTCCCCCACAACTGCCTCTGCCTACCTGATAACCCCTAACTTCCCTCCCTTGCCGGTCTGATCTCGCCCCCAACTGCCCTCCCCTGCTGGCCTGATCGCCCCTAACTGCCTTTGCCTGCCTGATCTCCCCTAACTGCCCTCCCCTGCTGGTCTGATCTCGCCCCCAACTGCCCTCCCCTGCCTACCTGATCACCCCTAACTGCCCTCCCCTGCAGGCCTGATCTTGCCCCCAACTACCTTCCTCTGCCGGCCAATTTAGTTCTGATTGGTCAGTTTCTATGCCAATCAGTGTCTCTGGACCTACCAACGGGGCCTGATCAGAAAGGCAGGGTTGATCAGCAGCCCCGGTGGAGGCCTGGAGAGAAATGGAGGCGGGGCTGTATGCCAGGCCCGGAGAGAAAGAGAGGCAAGTTCTGATCAATGGCTGCCACAGAGGCTATGAATCAGACACTGCCTCTCTCTTTGCAGGCCTCTCTCCGGGCCTGATCCACAGCCCCCTAGGCAGTCAGTGCTGGGTCGGGGCCCCACAGCAGCCCCAGTCAGTGCTGGGTCACCACGGCAACCCAGCATTGACTTCCGGTCTGGTCAAGCCTTCGGTAGTCATGACCCTGGCTCTTTATTATATAGATGTTCTGTTTGTCTATTATACTTCAATAAAGTATTTAAAACTTAAAAATTTTTAGGCCTTCTCTTTCTCAGCTGCTGCCTCTCACTCCCAAGTTGGGAGATTGGGGGTCTTGACAAGATACTGATGAGTCAGAATGTGGGCAAGTCCCAGAAAGCCCCTCTTGTCCTTGTCATTGTCCCCCTGCCACAGTCACCTTCTACTCAGGTAGTCTTGCATAGGTTAGAAACAGAAAGCACAGAAGTGAAGGGATTCAGTGTCTCATGGCCTGTCTACTGGGATCAAGACAATTTCACTATCACCTCTTTTTAAAATATATTTTTATTGATTTCAGAGAGGAAGGGAAAAGAGAGAGATAGAAACATCAATGATGAGAGGGAATCATTGATTGGCTCCCCCCTGCACGTTGGACCAAGCCTGCAACCCAGGCATGTGCCCTTAACTGGAATCAAACCTGGGACCCTTCGGTCCACAGGCTGACACTCTATCCACTGAGCAAAACTGGCTAGGGCTACTATCATCTCTTGAGACTGTAGAGTCCAGCTTCAAATTGGGAAGAGAACTGTGGGATTTTTTCTTTTAATCTAGATTTTTTATGCCTAAATCAACAATCTTGCAGCAATGATGGAGTCAGGCTGTGGCTCAAGGATGGGATCTGCTGGTGTGGCCTTTTGGCATTCATTACCCCAGCACTTTACACTCTGAGCTGTACATCATCTCTGCAAAGGCCTCTGCCCATCACAGCAGCTAATGTTTTCCCCACAGATACCATTGTATTTATCCCAACATCTGCATAATATTCTGGATCCCACACACATGAATCGAGTGTTTATTTTACTAGCGGAGTACACCTGCAGCCTAAATAGTGTATGCTGAGCAGCTGTTGGTGACTCTGAATTGAGACCTGGGTGAAGGATTGTAAACCCGGGAGGTTCGTCCTCAGCAAGTATGATCCAAGACTTTCAAATTCAATAAATCTTAACACAGTTGAGAGAAGAGACACATCATTACAGGCAGATAATGGTCCTAAATCCCAGCCAGTGATGATTGGGGAAGCAGATGTAAGCCAGGATGATTTTTATATGTTCCGATAGCCCCTGCTGGGTGGGATATAAAATAAGCAATAGGTCTGATTGGAAACTACATTTGGGCCACTGAGTAATTGCAGAGGTAGAAGCAATCATATTGCCTGTGCTTGCCAGAAGGAAAAAGATAGGGCTAACCTGCTAGAAGCAATCATTTTGTCACATAACTTTATGTACTCAGACATCCTAAAATTCAGTTATATAATTCACCTAAGGCACTGCCTGTTTGGAACAATTATTGCCCCCCACCCCAATGTATTTAGTTGTCGAGCCAGTCATTCTGATATTTGGGGGGAAAAAGAATATGTATGAAGTGAAGTACTGGTAATATATTAATGAAAGATATGACCCCTGCCTTCAAGAAGTCCATCATCAAGTTGGCCTGGCTATTGGCTGCTACATAAGAAACCACCCCCAAATTTAAGGCTTCAATATAAGAACAACCAGGGTGACTATCTTGGTCTGTTCTGGCTGCATTAACAAATATCATAGGCTTGGGAGGTGGGGTGTGGGCTTAAACAACAGAAAGCTCTGAGGGGCTGAATCCAAGATCAAAGGGCCTGCAGATTTGGTTCTTGGTGAGGACCCTTTTCCTGGTTTGCACAGTGTCTTCATGTGGCTTTTCCTTTGTGTGTGCCTAGAAAGAGAGATTTCTCCCTCTTCTTTTTCTTATAAGGAGACTAATTCCATCATAAGGGTCCCACTCTCATGACCTCACCTAGACCTAATTATCTCCCAAACATCCCACCTCCAAACACCATCCCATTAGGGATGAGGGCTTCAACTTATGAATTGGGGAGGGGGGACAAACACTTAGTCTATAACAGTGACCAACTGCATTAGTTTTCTAGTGCTGCCATAACAAATACTAAAGACAGGGTGGCTTAAACAGCAAAAATTTACCTTGTCACAATTCTGGAGACTAGAAAGAAGTCTGAGATCAAGGTGTTGGAAGCATTGGTTTCTTCTGAGCATCTCTCCTTGGTTTGCAGAATGCTACCTTCTTGTCATATCCTCACATGGTCAACCCTCAGTCTGAACATTGTCGGTGCCCTAATCTCCTCTTACAGGACACCAGTCAGATTGAAGTAGAGCCTTCCCTTATACCCTCATCCTATATAATAAAGATGTAATATGCAAATGGTCATTACATAACGACCGACCACATAACGACGGGATCACGGATCAGCAGGAGGGTGGGGCAGTGAGCTACAAGTGGGTGGTGCGGCAGCCAGATACTGGAGCACGGATTCATGCGCAGGGCTACTAGTTCTACAATAATCTCCTCTTTAAAGTCCATAACTCCAAATATAGTCACATTCTGAGGTCCTGGGGCTTAGAATTTCAACATATGAACTTTGGGGGACACAGCTCAGCCCATAACATTAACCTTCCCGGTTTACCCAGGACTGAGTGGATTCCTGGGATGCAGGACTTTCAGTGCTAAAACCAGAAACAACCCAGTCAGACCAGGACAAATTAGTCACCCTAAACATTAATTTGCTCAAAAATCTGTAACATAGCTAGGGTTCAGAGGAGACAACACATATCTGCTCTCCCCACTAGCTGGGACCCCTGGAAGGCTTACTCACACACACACACACACACACACACACACACACACACACACACACACATCTGGAGGTTGGTGGTGAGGAGGAAGAGGGGATAAGAGAGAATGTTCCAGGCTGAGGAAACCCTAGCTCAAACAGTTGCAGGCTGGGATGGCTGTTGCTCCTCCATCATTTGTCTATCTCTATGTGGTCTCTCCATGTGGCTTCGTTAGCATTGTGACTTCTTATATAGTAGTTTAAGGATCCCAAGGCCCATTTCTCAAGCGAGCCAGGCAGAAGCTGTGTTCCTTTCTATCACCCAGATTCAGAAAACCATACATCAGTACTTCTGCGTTCTTTTTAGCAAGGCAGTCACTATGGCCTTCCCAGGTTCAAGTGGAATAGAAATAGACTCCAATGCTTAATGGTGGAGTAGGAAGAACATATGGGTATATGCAATATATTGTAGTCATTAACATTTTTTAAATCCTGGAAAAACTTAGGAGGATGAAAGAGAGATAGCCAGAAAAAGTTGATTATGGTAGCAAGTGCAAACAAGCAGGAATGTGAGAAGGCTTGACCTCATGGAGTTAAGTGTGTTGGGGTAAAGGTAAGAGGAAGGGAAACACAAAAGAAGAATCTTCCAGGAAGAAAAGCCAGCCAAGTGAAGAGCTTTGTAG
Source organism: Myotis brandtii (assembly GCF_000412655.1). NCBI lineage: Eukaryota > Metazoa > Chordata > Mammalia > Chiroptera > Vespertilionidae > Myotis > Myotis brandtii. Next base: position 139,569 of record NW_005363427.1, read on the forward strand.
GCATGCTCTGGTGTTTGCCTGTAGCATAGTTGCTAAGGGGAGACACTGATGGGATTCCTAAAACTATACACATATTTGACTATTCTGTACTTTTGCCCATGGGGTTTCCTCAACCTGGAACATTCTTCCCTTATCCCCTCTTCCTGACAAAGTCCTATTCATCTTTCAAGATCTTAATTCCTGCCTATTCCCTCTCTGCTGGGTCCCTCCCTGCCTGCTAAGCCATAGCTCCCTACACCGCATTGCTGCTCGGCTTCAGGATGCCATGAGCTGGGTATGACCTTGGCCTCTCCTCCCTGACAAGCTGTGAGCTCCTTAAGACTTGGACTCCCTTTTCCAGAGTAGAACCCAGCATAAGGCCTGAATAATGTAGAATCTGCTCAGTAGTTGGCTGAATTAATGCCTTTGAAATGTGAAAAAAGCTTGAAACCATACAGGAGAGACACCACCCCTACCCCTGGAAAAAACAACAACACAGTCTATCCAGTCACATAAGGAGAGGCACAGAAGAGTTATCAAAGACTGTCCAAGATTGCCTCACATCGGCCTGGACCCAGGGACATGGGAGATAACTCTCCACTGAGTCCAGCCACTCTTTAGCTTTTATGCCATGGAGTCAGTATTGACTTGTTGGGCTCGGGCTAGTGATGTAGGCAGTTACCCACATAGGCCCACCAGACCAAGACCACCAACCTTTTTACACAGCACAAGAAATGGCATTCATGGAAAGGCTGACCTGTTCTGCCAATGCAGACCCAGGCTGGCCCTGAACCAATGGCTAGAGGGAGAAGGTAAAAGTTTCCATGTCTCCTTTTCTGCTGTTATTCCCTCTCACACATATGGGATTTATTCTTTACAGGTTTAAATGTTACATTGAAAATAAACTCAAATGACCAGAATGTTTCATTGAACAATCCATAATAAAGATAAAAGCCACCTGCACTGGGGGAGGCACAGACAGCCAGCTCTAAATTGCTCTAGTGTTTGAAACTTCCTGAATAGAATTCTCAAGTGCTTTCTGAACAATTTAAAGAGCTCATCTGTCCAGGTTTGATTAGAACTGTCCCCAAAATGGGGTCACTTCAATCAAACAAAAATGGAGGAAAACAAAACATTCTGGAAAGACAGAACAAAATAAAATAAGTTACAATTGCACCCAGTGGATTCTAATAACATGTAGTTTCTGTACCCTTGTATGGAATCCAGTATAGTATGTGTATATACTACACACACACACACACACACACACACACCTACACATATATGTATGTATTACACACGCATATATATATATATATATATACACACACACGTAATCTCCCATTTATTCTACTACAGAATCTTGGTCTAAGATTGTGACCCCTCCAAAAAAATAGCAATGTAATGGAGACACTTTTATAGTCATCTTTACTTTTATGATCATCTTTATGATTGACCTCATAAAATAATATATACATGCATGCATACATAGGCCAGATTCTCAGCTTACGTAATTCTATGGGAATTCACAGAATTATATTGGTTGAGAATTTGGCTTCAGTTTTCCTTATTATAGAAATTCCCATCAACTAGCCTGAGATGAGGCTCCACACACATTGCCACAAAGCTTCACAGGCTGAGAATCTGGCTGACAGAGCACAGAACAACGTCCGCCCAAACATCGGCTGCGATTTTATCGGGCCTTGCTTTCCATAGTGGCTTGCATGATGGAATGAGCAAATGCCTTTGGCCTCTGGAGCTCTATGAATCAATGTGATCCAGTATGGGAAGCCCCAGGCTGTCTGCCCATCCTGGAGAAGCACAGTCCCTTTCCACCTCACTGTTCCTCCCTGTGAGTTGGATGGAACTATTACCTGCCTCTTCCCTCTCCCTCTGAGCATTCTTTGATGTTTATGAAAATATGGTTTGCAAATAGGACTCCCAAAAAATAGGCATTAAGAACTGGAACCCAGATTTGGTTGCCAGGGAAAATGCATTTATTTGCTAGGTTAGCAAAGTGCCAACACCACTAATTGAATTTGTGCCAAAAAATGCATTTTAAAAAATGTTGTTCTGTTCCATTCATTATTTATAGAACATCACCTAAGGGCAATGCATGCTACAAGCCAAAAATCTCATCTTGCATTTTATCAGAAACCCATTGCAAGGAAGGGGAAGAAGGGAGAGAGGGAAAAACAATAAAATGAGATTTCTGGAAAAGCTAACGGAACTTGTCTGGAGTGTTTTGTCTGGACCAGTAATGCCCACAGGGTGAGTTGATAATAATCTCCAAATGCAAGGGGACTGGATAGCAGCTGCTCTCTCTTGCCACTCAAGACAGAAGAAGAAACAAACCTCCACTGTAGCATGAAAGATTTAGGCAAGTTAGAAGGAAAAAATTCTCTAACAGAGAGTGTTATTAAAAGAAATTGAGGGCATGGAAAGATTTTTTAGATAAGAGAAGTGTTTCATGTATTCCAGATAGTCTAAGGGTAAGAAGTCAATTAAGTGTTTCCTCAACTCTAAGACAATAGATGTCCCTAGAGTTCATTGCCACCTCAGGGAACTGTCCTGGTCCAGATGGTTTGTCATCACGTTAGCAACATGGGTTTTGGGGTGACAAAACCTTGCTTTGCATGCTATACTTGAGCAAATTACTTGACCTCTTTATGTCTGCTTAAGAATTCATAAAATGGTGATACTCATTTAACATCACAATTGCACGAGACATTATTCTAGGGGATGAAGATATAGTGGTGAACACAATAGACAAAATAATAATAATAATAATAATAATAATAATAATAATCCCACAAAACTGGCAATTCTAACGGAGTAGGCAGACTTAATGCAATAATAAAGAAAACATAAGGTCCCTGGCCAGCATTGCTCAGTGATTAGAGCATTGGCCCGCATGGGTTTGATTTTTTGACAAGGGCATGTACCTTGGTTGCCAGTTTGACCCCCAGCCCCGGTCAGGGCACATGGGGGAGGCAACCAATTGATGGGTCTCTCTCACATTGATGTTTCTCTCTCCTCTCTCTCTCTCCCCTCACTCCCTCCTTTCCATTCTCTCTGAAAACACAATGGAAAAAATATCCTCAGGTGAGGATTAACCAGAAAAAGTTAAAAAATGAATAAATAAATAAGTAAAATATATAACATATATCAGATGGTGATAAATGTTATGGAGATAAATTAAGCAGGGAAGGGAATGAGGGTATGGAAGTTTCCATTTTAAGTAGGGTGGTGAGGGTAGATTGTACAGTGAGATGACATCTTATGAGGAAAGTTTTAAAGGAAGTGAAAGTGTGAGCTAAGAGAGTGTAGTTGGTTGAATGGTAGCCCCCAAAAGGTTATGCTCATGTCCTAATCCCTGAACCTCTAAAGGTGACTGTATTTGGAAAAGGGGTCTTTGCAGATGTGATTAAGTTAAAGATCTTGATATGAGATCATCCTGGATTATCCTGTGGGGCCCTAATTCCCAATGGCAGGTGTCCTTAGAGGGACAATGAGACTAATAAGAAGAAGATCTAAGGGAGGAGTGGTTAAGCATCAAGGAAAGCAGGTACAAAGGCTCTGAGCCAGGTCTTGTGCCTGTCTGCTTTGGAAAAAGCAAGGAGGCCTCTGTGTTTTGAATAGAGGGACTGATGCAGCTCTCTGAATTACTTAACAACTGAAGGCTCTCTGCTGACAACACTTCCAATACAGTAGTTGGGCAGCAAGTCTTTTCTGAAAGAGGCATTTGGGGGTGGGGGCAAATCTTGCTCAACACAACTGAGTCTAGTGAGAATGTCGTTATAAAACAATGATGGCTGAGGCCAGGTTGATAGGGGTGAAAATAATGAGTTTCTGAATAAGTTCTTGAGGGATAGAGATAACTGGATTAATGGTATATTGCATGTGGGTTATAAGATAAAGAGGGAGGTCAAGAATGGCTCTGAGGATGGATTTATGGTAGATTGGATGTGGGTTATAAAATAAAGAGTATTTTGGCCTGAGCAACTAGAAGAATAAAGCTGCCATTAGCTGAGATGGGGAAAGCTGTAGATGAGACAGGTTTGGGGAAAAAGATCAGGAGTTTGGTTTAGGACAGGTTAGGCTGAAGCTGCTTAATAAACATCTAAGTGCAGATATCAGATAGTTAGATATATGACTGAAGGGGAGATATCTGATCTGGAGATGTACATTTGGAAGAATTTTTAAATTTATTTTTAAATTTACAGCAAAATTCTTCCTTCTGTTGTATAGTTTTATAACTTTTGAACAATGCATATTTATGAAACCACCATCACAATCAAAATGCAGAACTGTTCCGTCATTTTTCCCCATTTACTTACCTCTGCCCAGCCCCTTCCCCGCCCCCAGACTTTCACCACCCTATTGTCTGTTGTCCATGGGCTATGCATATCCTCTATAATAAAAACCTAATATGCAAATTGACCAAACACAGAATGACCGATGGAATGACTGGTTGCTATGACACACACTGACCACCAGGGGGCAGATGCTCAATACAGGAGCTTCCCCCAGCCCACAGACCCCAGGCCAGCCAAGGCAGGTGCCAATGGGGGGCTCCCAATCACCCCACCGGTTGCCTCCCACAGAGGGAGACAACCGGCGGCAGTGTCGGGGCAATTGGGGTGCAGGGCTGGCAGGCGAGCAAGCGGCTCCGCCCCCCAATTGCCCCTCAGGTTGCCCCGCAGAGGGAGGTGACCAGTGGTGGCAGCGGGGGGGGCAGGGCCGGTGAGCATTCAGCACCAGGCCAGCCAAGGCGGGTGCCTGTGGGGGCCCCTTGATTGCACCACCGGTTGCCCCACAGATCGGCCCTGATCACCAGCAGGACCTAGACACCCTACCTGTGCACAAATTTTGTGCACCAGGCCTCTAATCCTATATAAGAAAAGCCTAATATGCTTAGTGTCTGGTTGTCCAGTCATCCGTTCAACCAATCAAAGCATAATATGCTAATGATATGCTAAGGCTACTTAACCGCTCACTATGACATGCACTGACCACCAGGGGGCAGACAGTCGACTGGTTGACCAGTTGCTATGACGTGCACTAACCACCAGGGCACAGACAGTCGACCATTTGCTATGACGTGCACTGACCACTAGGGGGAAGACGCTCCAACCAGTAGGTTAGCTTGCTGCTGGAGTCCGGCCAATCGGGACTGAGCGAGATGGGCTGGACATGCCCTGGAGCCCTCCCATGGTCCCTCCCAGAATGGCCAACCTCCCGCGTCCCTCTCTGGCCCCCATCATGCACTGGTGGGGTCCCTTGGCCTGGCCTGCACCCTCTCACAATCTGGGCTGAGGGGACTCCCCCCCACCTCTGAGTGCACAAATTTCATGCACCGGGCCTCTAGTAAGTACATATGTTCTTTGGTTAATGTCTTTCCGTCTCCCTACACACACAGACACATACACACACACCAAGATATGTCAGTTAGTTCCATGCCTCCATGCCTCAGGTCTTATCTTTTTGGGCAATTCATTTTGTTCTTTAGATTCCACAAACAAGTGAGATCATGTGATATTTGTTTTTCTCTGATTGGTTTACTTCACTTAGCATAATAGTCTCCAGGTCCCTTCTTGCTGTCTCAAAGGGTAAGAGATCCTTCTTTTTTACCGCTGCATAGTATTCCATGGTGTAAATGTACCGCAGCTTTTTTATCCACTCATCTACTGATGGGCACTTGGGCTGTTTCCAGATTGTAGCTATTGTAAATAACACTGCTATGAAAATAGGGGTGCATATATTCTTTCTAATTAGTGTTTTCAGATTTTAAAGATACATTTCCAGAAGTGGGATCACTGGCAGTTCCATTTTAAATTTTTTGAGGAAACTCCATACTGTCTTCCATAGTGGCTGCACCCGTCTGCATTCCCACCAGCAGTGCATGAGGGTTCCCTTTCTCCACATCCTCCCCAAAACTTGTTGTGTGTTGATTTATTGATAATAGCCATTCTGACAGATGTGAGGTAATAGCTCATTGTGGTTTTAATTTGCATCTCTCTGATGATTACTAATTTTGAGCATTTTTTCATATGTCTCTTGGCCATTTGTATGTCCTCTTTGGAGAAGTATCTATTCAGGTCCTCTGGCCATTTTTTAATTGGGTTGTTTGTCTTTCTTTTGTTGAGTTGTATGAGCACTTTATATATTTTGGAGATTAACTCCCTATCAGATGTATCCTTGGCAAAAATGTTCTCTCATACAAAAGGTTCCCTTTTCATTTTTATGGTGGTTTGTTTTGCTGTACAGAAGCTTTTTTATTTTGGTGTAATTCCACTTGTTTACTTTTTTCCCTTTGTTTCTCTTGCCCTAGGAGATGTATTGGTGAAAATTATGCTATTGTTATGATCATGTTATTTTATATTTCATTTTGTTTATGTGATGTATCACATTTATGGATTTGCAACTATTGTACCAGCCTTGCATCCCTAGAATAAATCCCACTTGAACATCATTATGATCTTTTTAACATGTTGCTGGATGTGATTTCCTAATATATTGACCTGTAATTCTCTTTCTCTGTAGTGTCTTTATCTGGTTTTGGAATTAGGATAATGCTGGCTTCGTAAAATAAGCTTAGAAGTATTTCTTCATCTTGGATTTTTTTTTTTGGAATAGTTTGAGGAGGATAGGTGTTCCTCTTTGAACGTTTGGTAAAACTCTCCTGTGAAACCATGGCCTTTGTTTGCTGGAGATGTTTTTATTAGTGCTTCAATTTCATTAGTTGTTATTGGCTTATTGGGGTTTTCTGATTCTTCCTGATTGACTTTTGGAAGATTGTATGTTTCTAGGAATTTGTCCAGTTCACTCAGTCTGTCCAGTTTGTTGGCATATAGTTGTTCATAGTATTTACTCACAATTCTTTGTATTTCTGCGGTGTCCATTGTTATATCGCCTCTTTCATTTTTGTTTTTGTTTTATTTATTTGGATCCTCTCTCTTTGTTTCTTGATGAGTCTGGAAAAAGGTTCATCAATCTTGTTTATCTTTTCAAAGAAACATCTCTTGGATTCATTGATCTTTTGTATTGTTTTCCTAGTCTCTATGTCATTTATTTCCACTCTGATCTTTATTATTTTCTTCCTTCTACTTCCTCTTGGCTTTTCTTGCTGTTCTCTTTCTAATCATTTTACTTATAGGGTTAGATACTTTATTAGTGCTTTTTCTTATTTATTGAGATAGGCCTTTAATGCTATGAACTTCCCTCTCAGGGCCACTTTTATTCTGTTCCATAGGTGTTGGGCTGTTGTGTGTTTATTTTTGTTTCTAGGAAGTTTTTTTATTTCCTGTTTGATTTAATTGGCAACTCATTCATTGTGTAATAAAATGCTATTTACTTCCATGTATTTAAGTGTTTTTGAGTTTTTTATTGTAGTTGATTTCTAATTTCATGCCACTGTGACCCAAGAAGATGCTTGGTATGATATCAGTCTTCTCATGTAACCACCACCACAATCAAAATACAGAACTGTTCAATTATCTTTTTTTAAAAATCCCTCCTAGCCAAGTAGCTCAATTGGTTAGTGCATCATCCCGATATGTCAACGTTGCCAGTTTGATCCCTAGTCAAGGCACATGCAAAAATCAACCAATGAATGCATAAATGAATGGAACAACATATCTCTCTCTCTCTCTCTCTCTCTCTCTCTCTCTCTCTCTCTTTCTAAAAAAAATCAATCAATAAATTTCCCCATGCCACATCCTTTGTAATCAAACCCACTCTCATCCCCAGCCCTTGGTAACCACTGATATGTTCTCTCACCTTAGAGTTTTGCCTTTTCCAGAATGTCATATAAAGTCATACAGTATGTAGCACTGTGAATCTGGTTTCTTTGGGTCAGCATAATGTATTTGAGATTTATTCCATGTTGTGTTTATCAATAGTTTCTTATCTTTTATTGCTGAATAATATTCCACTATATGGGAGTACCATAGTTTGTTCATCCATTGACCCGTTGAAGGACATCTGGGTTGTCTCCCGTTATTAGCAACTAGAGGCCTGGTGCATGAAATTCGTGCATGGGTAGGGTTCTTAGGCCTGGCCAGAGATCAGGGCCAAGCAGGGCCTTCCAGCTGCCTTCCTTCCCTGGCTGCCAGCTGCCAGCCAAGGCCTTCCTTCTTCCATGCCACCTCCTGGTGGTCAGCACATGTCCTAGTGAGCGATCAAACTCCCGGTCTCCTGGTCAAATTCCCAAGGGGACACTTTGCATATTAGCCTTTTATATATATAGATCATGATAAAACTGGTATAAACATTCATTTTTATGCATGTGAACAAAAGTTTCTAGTTTTATTAAGTATATAACAAGGAGTATGATTGCTGGGTCATACAGTAAGTGTATGTTTAAGTTTATAAAAACTGCCAAACTGTTTTTCAAACTGGCTGTACCATTTTGTTTCCACCAGCAATATCATATTTTAAATTATTTTTAATTTATTTTTAACCATCCTAATAGGTGTGTAATAGCATCTCATTGTGGTTTTCATTTGCCTTTCCCTAATGACTAATGATGTTGAATGTTTTTTCATGTGCTTATTTTCCATCCAAATATCTTCTTTGGTGAGGTATCCATTAAAACTTTGCCCATTTTTAAATTGGATTATTTGTTTTCAGATTGTTGAGTATGGAAAATTCTTTATATAGTCTGCTGTGAGTCCTTTGTCAGATATGTGATTTGAAAATATATTTTCCAAATCTGTAGTTTATCTTTTTATTCTCTTAAAAGTGTTTTTGGCAGAGCAAAAGTTTTAAATTTTTACAAAATGTAGTTTATTATTTTTTTCTTTTATAGATCATGATTTTTGTTTTGTATCCAAGATGTCAGGGACTAACTCAAGGTCACAAAGATATTCTCCTTTATTTTAAAAAAAAAAATCTTAGGGATTTATATTTTACATTTAGGTCTGTGAAAATTTTTGAGTAAATTTTTATTTAAGGATTGAGGTATAGTTAAGGTACATATTTTTTTCTTTTTTGCATATTGAGTCCCAGCACCATTTGTTGAAGCTCTGTTTTTTTTTCAATCTCCACTTTCTATTTTATTTTAATTCTTTTATCTCTTAGTTTTCAGACTGGATCATTTCTAATTGCCTATTTTCAAGTTCACTTATGTTTTCTTTCTTTCCTTTTTAATCCTCACCCAAAGACATGCTTAGAGAAATGAAGGGAGAGGGAGAGGGAGAGGGAGAGAGAGAGAGAGAAAGAGAAACTTCCATGTGAGAAACATTGATTGGCTGCCCTCCATATGTGCCCACAACCCAGGTATGTACCTTGTCCAGGAATCAAACCAGCAACCATTGCACAGGACAATGCTCAAGCAACTGAGCTACTATAGCCGTGCACACTCACTTTTTTCTTTATCATCTCTACTGTTGAACTCATCCAGAGATTTTTTTTAAATTTAAGATATCATAGCTTTCAATCTTTAAATTTGATATTTTTATAGTTTCTATTTTTCTCTTGAAAGTTTTGAATTTTCCATTTATTTACAGAATATTCACCCTTACTTCATGGAACTTGGTTATGATAGCTGTTTTAAAGTCTTTACTAACACTAACATCTGGATCATTGAGGTTTTGGCATCTGTTTATTGTCCTTTTTCTTGAGAATTGGTCAGATATTCCTAGTTCATTGTATGTTAAATCAATTTAGATTGCATGCTGAATATATTGACTATTATGTTATGAGACTGGGTTCTAGTAAAATCTTGGGAATGGAATGCCAATAGATTTTGTTGTTTCAGCAGGAAATCAACACAGGTTAAGATCACAAGTTTTGTCCTACCTTTTGTGAGCAGTGGTTAAAATGTCATTTCAGGATTCAGTGCTATTGTTTATATTGTCCCAGTATATGTAACACTCAGGAATGTGTTTGGGACTTGGGAGTGGTTTATATTGTAGCTCAGTTCTCAGAGATTTTACTCTGCTTCTTTTGCATCTGTGCATAGCTTAGGGGTGGGCCCAGGACTTCTGTCAGTTCATTCACAGAATTAGAGGGATTCTCTTTTCTAACTCTCTTCTCTATGGGATTTTCTTCAAATTCTCTGGCTCTTGAGGTCCCCCTTTTCCCAATTTCTTTATCCAGGTAAATTGATTTTTCTCAGACTTTACTCCCCTACACACACAGGGGTGTGCATGTGCACGCACATGCACACACATACACACACACACACAAAATACCACCATCCTGACATACAGTTCTGCATCGCTAGAGTCACCCTCAGGGTGAAACAACAAGAAAAAAATAATTAATGCCAATTCCTCCTACACTCTTTACACACAGAGATCCTTTTTCTTGGTTCCACTAGTCAGAGAGACAAGGTTCAGATGCCTGCACTACCATTGACATTGTCACCACAGACACTATCACCACATCAGTGCCAATCTACCACTGGGGCTTGAATCTTGTTTTGATGATGACAATTATGAGCTATAAAATTTGAGACAGTAAGGAAACAGAAGACATAAAGTAGGGAAGTCATAGAGAATTAACTAATTTCAGCAAAGCAAGCAGGTTTGAAAGGGATGACAGAACTTGGTGGTTAAGGCATTATTGTAATAAAACCCAAGTTTATACACTAGATGCACAGTAAGACCAATCACTAAACACCATGTATGCAACAAACAAAGAGTTTCTTGCCAGATGAGGAGATGGGAAGAAAGCCAAAATCTGCTTCCCCAATCCAGGGTTTGAGGTGCATTTTTAAGGGGTTAGGTGGAACAGGTATGCAGAAGTACTGATGGGCAAGTTTTAATTGGAGGACCTTGAACTTTGGCCATTTATGGTAAGTGGATCCAGCACCAGATTTTCTTGGACAACAGATCCTCCACTTCCGGTGTTCAAGATCTGGTCATGTCCTGATACTTTGTTTCCATGAGGAGGACAAGGCTTTTGTTCCAGATGCAGCTGGAGGTCAAAATTCTCTCCTCTGCACATGCTTCCACTCTATGACTTATGGTTTGGGTCTGTTGTCTCTAAAAAGCAACTTGGTATCTTGTTAGAAACAGGATAGGACCATTTTGAGCTGGTTCTGTGGTTACATTATGAGTTGGTGGAAAGAACACAGGAGAGACTATCAGATAAACTAGCTCTAGGCTCAGTTTTGCCCCCACCACTTGGGTGGCTTTGACTTGGTCATTAAACCACCTCCCCTACCTTAGGATACACACCATGATCTCCTTTCCTCTAAAACTAGGAAGCAGGGACCAGGTTGGTTATCTCTGAGTTCTCTTTTAATTTAAGTCTCCTATGGGCTTCAGACTGGAAAAGACACTGAGAATACAGTTTCCCTCATAAATGTAACTGTCCATTACAAAAGAGTAACTTCTACTTGGTTTTCAGAGCTTCTTCCATGTCTACTGTTTTCTTTTTTTAATAACCAGCTCAAAATAATTTTTATGATAAAGTCCCACTGATAATATCAAACAGAGTCATAAAGTTTTCTGTCGGACTATCAGTGTATACATTAAAAAATAAATGTATTTTTCATCATCATATACTGTGTTTTTGTCACTCGAATGAATTTTATTATTTCTTCAAGGTTCTTCACATACGTACACCTTAAGAGATATCAAGTAGGCGTAACATGTTCTCAAAAAATTAGGGTTGGCGTTGGCACACAGAATTTTGAGTCAGAGATTTTGCTGGTTTTGGCACGCACTCACAAAAAGGTTGCCCACCCCTGCTCTAAAACCTCTTATGAACGGAGAAGGCACAGCCTTAAATCTGCATAACAACCTGATCCTTGTTTACTATGCTTTGCCTGATAACCTCCCATACCTGGCTCTGCCCTCCCTCCAACATATTTTTTATTAAATGCATTATGGTAACAGTGGTTAATAACATTATATAATTATTAGGTATACAAGATTATTAGACATCTGTGTACTCTATTGCATGCTCCCACCCAAAGTCTAGTTTTCTTTCATTACCATATATTTGATGCCCTTTACCCACTTCACCCTCCCCCCACCTTCTTTCTTCTCTGGTAACCATCATTGTGTTGTCTGTATCTATATATTTGTTACTGTTTATTTTGTTGGTTTGTTACTTTTGCAGTATTATTTACAAATAGCCAAGACATGGAAACAACTTAAGTGCCCATTGAGGGATGATTGGATAAAGAAGATGTGGCACATATATACAATGAAATACTGCTCGGCCACAAGAAAAAAGGAAATACTGCCATTTGTGACATCAGTGGATGGTAAGCGTATCATGTTAAGTGAAATAAGTCAGATGGAAAAGTACAAAACACCATATGATTTAACTCATATATAGAATACAAAATATCTTTTTATCTTTACTTGGAGATAGTATTTAATGTGATGGCTTAGAACATTTCAGAGATTTACTCAGTTTTCCTGGGTCTTTCCCCTATATGCAAGAGATATACCTGTTATTAAACTTCTGTTGTTTTTCTTCTGTTAATCTGTCTTTTATTAAAGTGTGTGGGTGGGGTCTTTGCCAAGAACCTAGAAGAGTCGAGAGAAAATTATTTTTCCTCCCCTAAAATTCCATGTATTATATCTCTCAGTTAATGTAGGAAATCAACAATCAGTCAAGATTGTTTATTTAAACCATTACTCCTATAATAACCAACTTCCTGCATGACTAACACAAAACTTCAATGAATTTGATTCCTTCTTACCTATTCTTCCTCTCACTTAGAGAAAACCACACTCCATGTTGAATTAACCCTGAAATACGCCAGCCTTGTTTCTTGGGGTTACAAATGGTGACTAGCTAGTTTACTTATATCCTGATCTCATTTTCTGAAAGCTGTTTACAGTTGTTTTAATAAAAGGGATATTCCTTCAGGGAGATATTGACCTTTTTTTAGAAAAAAAATTAATTTATAGTAATCCAATGGTATGCTTTGTTTCTGTCCCACATCTGCCTCACCTCTGAATTGGACCAAGCTTGGGTACATTGGACATTATTGTGATTTATCATGAGCTAATTACCTGGTCAATTGTTCCCTTACTGAAATAAAGTGGAAAAAAAATCAAGCTAACCTTCCATTCAATGCAAGGTATTCCAAATGGCAGTTTCCTTCATGCTCAGGGATTCTGGGCAGCACAGATGATTACCTGGTGTGATGTGATACCTACAGCTTTCTAGACCTCACAGCACTGTTCTCCAAGGACCCATTCACTTCTGAGCGCTTCCCTTTAGCTGTGTGTGTGTGTGTGTGTGTGTGTGTATACACATGCACAGATGTGCACAGGTGACCAGAGTTGTTTGGGAGCCCCTGGCCACTGCAATAAATCAAAATCCATAACACCAGATGCATGTTCATCCTTCTGCATTAATTTATTTTATTATTATTATTATTATTATTATTCACACAAAGAGATGCTACATTTATTTTCCTGGGTGAGGAACAGCAGGACTAGACATTTAAGACTCCTGAACAAAAGTGCTAAGGAAGAGTGAAGCCACCCTGGGAGGTGGGTATGACAGGTGGGAGATGGGGGCTTTTTAAATTAATTAATTAATTTTTTATTGTTTTATTGCTTAAAGTATTACAAAGAGTATTATATAATTATATATGTCTCCTTTTTTTTCTCCCCTTGACCTTCCCCTAGCCTCCCATACCCCCCAGTGTCTTGTGTCCATTGGATCTATTATTGTTCAAGAGTTTGTAATGGTCTCTATTATCCATGAATGAGTGAGATCATGTGGTATTTTTCCTTCATTGACTGGCTTATTTCACTTAGCATAATGCTCTCCAGCTCCATCCATGCCGTTGCAAATTGTAAGAGTTCCTTCTTTTTTACAGCAGCATAGTATTCCATCGTGTAGATGTACCACAGTTTTCTAATCCATTCATCTACTGATGGGCACTTAGGCTGTTTCCAGATCTTAGCTATGGTGAATTGTGCTGCTATGAACATATGGGTGCATATATCCTTTCTGATTGGTGTTTTTGGTTTCTTGGGATATATTCCTAGAAGTGGGATCACAGGGTCAAATGGGAGTTCCATGTTTTGTTTTTTGAGGAAACTCCATACTGTCTTCCATAGTGGCTGCACCAGTCTGCATTCCCACCAGCAGTGCAGGAGGGTTCCTTTTTCTCCACATCCTCTCCAGCACTTGTCGTTTGTTGATTTGTTAATGATAGCCATTCTGACAGGTGTGAGATGGTACCTCATTGTGGTTTTGAAGTCAGTAGGTCACCCAGGTATGGACTGTCTAGAGATTGATTCAGTCCATAGGAAAACAGCACACATCTTTGGTCCTCGGACACACCACCTTCCTTTTCTGAGTCTTTAATGCCATTGTAAGTCTAAGCCTTGGACTTGGTTTTTCAATTTCAAAGTGACTACATTTCTAACTAGAAATCTATAGGGGCATAAAGTCTGTCTTTTATCTCGAGCCTCCCCAGTGAATTGCTAAACTCCCTCTAGCCTCTCTTAGCAAACTTGTATGACTGTATGAGGGTGGAAACTTCAGATATATTGTTTTATCTAATTCCTATTTTTTCCTAAAGCTCCTCAGATTTTACTTTGTTGCAGTGGGAATTAAAAAGATTCTGATACTTTTTCATATATCTGAAAGGGAAACTTTTAGATATGCTGACAATGGCTAACAAGCCTGCGAATATGTTAACTTTTCTTCTCATTAACACATAATCTCAGCTGTGAATTTAGATTTCCCAAGAGGGAAGAGCCGAGTGTCAGCATAGAGCAGTGGTTCTCAACCTTGGCTGCACATGAGAATCACCTGGGAATCTTTTTAAAATCCTGATTTCTGGGCCGCATCCTCCAGAAATTCTGTTTCTTTGTTACTAATGTTGTGACTCCACCCC
>NW_005363427.1:154669-163818 GCF_000412655.1 Myotis brandtii
GTAACTGGTTTGGCTCAGTGGATAGAGAGTCGGCCTGCGGACTGAAGGGTCCCAGGTTCGATTCCGGTCAAGGGCATGTACCTTGGTTGTGGGCACATCCCCAGTAGGGGTTGTGCAGGAGGCAGCTGATCAATGTTTCTCTCTCATCGATGTTTCTAACTCTCTATCTCTCTTCCTTCCTCTCTGTAAAAAAATCAATAAAATATATTTTTAAAATTAAAAAAAAGATTCCCAGGAGATTCTAATGTGCAACCAAGGTTGAGAACCACTGGCATAGAGCATTCACATAGGTTGGCTTAAGATGGGCCTACACAGCTCCTTGATACCTATACCAGAACTCTTTTGGGTAGAGCGACATGAGAATGTTCTTACAGAGAAAGGCAAACCATTTTGAGAGACTGGGTTTATTTATTAGAATTTAATATGCCTCTATGGGGACTAGTTTGTGACAAGTTGTATCATTTGTAGGGCTGGTTGGGGGTCCATACACCACAGCTGTTCATTTTCTCAGGTGCTGCATATTCCCCATGAGATGGTCTTCATCCACCATTAGCCTCATCTCTAATGGCCTATATTAATTTATAACTGAGGGGAATTGCAAGAATGCACTATGTTTCACAGAAGCAAGGCGAGCTCTCACAACCCTTTTAAAGTCATAATAAATTAAGCTGCAAAGAATGACAGTATTTATCTTGCATCATTTTTATAGCAATTGCTGCTATTTTTCTTATGCTACCTTAATTAAGATGTCTTTGGGGGATTAATTTTAGTTTGAATGAAAGCATAATTTAAAAAATAGCTTTGTTTTATTTCTGTGAATAAGAGTAGGTGCTGTGGTTTGACAAGATGGCAGAGAGAGGTGGGAAACACTGGCCAGGTGACTTAGGTGTTACTTTCTGGAATAGAAGAAGTTGGATTACCCAATCTCGAAGGCTCTTTCCCTGTTTTTTTGACCATCCTCAGCTTGATAACTAAGCAATCAGGCCAATTACTGGCAGATTTGTTCACGGCAATCATGAAACTAACTGAAATAGTTAAAATATATGCTAGCTTTTAACGACTGAACTGATTAGGTCACTCAGTATCCTGATTGATCATTCTACAGCTGGTTGTTTTGACAACCAGAAACATTGCTGCAAAAGCAAGGACTTAGTGGAGAGAAATGGACACAGCCAGCAGCCTCTCTGCTATGGGAGGTTTAAAGAGGCTAAGTTGGCCCTGTAGATTTGTTCTGTTCAACCCTCAGCCAACACTGGCCCCACTGGTCTTTCTATGTGATACAGGTTTTATACTTACTCATTTGACAACAGCTTCATATTTAATCTACAAAGCAACCCTGGCTGACTTGAAAAGTCCCTTGGTGTAGCCAACTGTAGCCTGCTCTTCAAGCTAATTATCTCTGTTTATGAAAATATCCATATACCTAGTAAATTCTTGTCCATGTATATCGTTATTTGCATTAATTTCATACAACATAGCTTAAGCAATAACTCAATCCATCTAGTTAAAAAAGGCATAAGATGCCCTTTTAAAGTTTTGCAATCACAAAAGATTTCCCCTCTTTAGTTTCTCTTAAAAGGGCACACTTTTTTTTTCCAGGTCAAAGAACAATAACACAGCAATCATTCCAGCCAAGCTCTCCGTCAACAGACCACAGTCCACCAAGTAGGACGCTGGTTGTCACCATTTACAGTAAATTACTAGATGGTGGAACCATCCTTGCCAGTCAGAAATATTTCCTCACCACACTGGTTCTGTTTGATTGCTCATGGGTTTATGTAGTTCCTGGCACAGGGAGGGTTTTTTCCTCCTCTGCCAGGTTTCTTTCAGACTGGCTGCAGCCTACTTTCAACTCTGGCTCAGAAGCCAACCCACAAAACTACCTTTCCAATTGCTCCTTTTGGCCCTGAGAATGTCATCCGGTTTTCAGTGAAGGTCTCAGTCAAAGGTTTTGTTGTTCTGGGAGCTGGTACTCCAGTGGGATGGGTCGATGCCAACCACATCTTCCTCACCCACCCTAGCCCTCGGTACTGTTGGGGGACTTCGAGTTCCCACAGCCTCATAAGCAGGCACTGAGGGTCTGGGATGCCATTGGACAAGGTTACATAATTATGGGGTTCTGAAACTCTTGACTTAGAAAGACACTGGTCAAGCTGAGTCTGAAAATAAAAAAAAAAATAAAAGTGTTTCAAGCAAATAATAATATGGATTTAGGTCTCAAACTAACACTAATTAATTTGGAATTTTGGGCCACTTAGCAGAAGACCTCCTATGCATCTTCCCAGAGTCTATTCCTCCCCCTTGTCCATATAGTGTTCCCTTTCTCAGGAAGTAATTTCTGTGAAAAAGCTTTTATTGCCTGATTTATGGAAATTTCATTCTCAGATTTACAACACTTCTCAGGCTCCATACTCATAAGCCATGGGATCTTGATTTCTGAAGAGGGAGTAGTTGCTGATGTTTTCTGAAGAAGACATCAGAGCTGACCAATACCCCAATTTCTTTAGGGGAAGACTTTGTCACTCGAATTGAGAAATAGATAATGCTCAAAATGTCATGTGGTCAGGTGGTAGCTGAACCTCATGTGAACTTAGTCACCTGATTGCACCTCTCTCCATCCATGTCCCTCTCATTACCACTCCACTTGCTTGATAATGGGGTGAAAGACATCAAGCCAAAATATGTATGTGTTATGCATGCAGAGCACAGTCCAGGGCCAAAAGAAGGAGGAGAAAAAAAAACTGATAGCTCAGGCCTTCACAGTCTCACAACTGGGCTATCACTATCGCCTGATAACTGGTTTCCATGCTGCCAATTTCACCTTCAATCTCTAATCCAGTGGTTCTCAAACTTTAGGGGCATCACCTTTACCTGGATGGCTTATTAAAACATGTTTCTGGGCCACACCCCCAGATTTTCTGATATAATGGAGATTACAATATTATATTTTAATAAAGCAAGAAATTGTATTATTAAAAAGTTTCTAGGTGATGCTTATGTTCGTAGTTCAGAGACAACACTTTGAGAAGCACTGTTCTAATCCATTCTTCTGTTTCTGGAATGATCTTCTAGCATAGGAGTCTGATCAAGTGCTCACCACCCAGTCACCATAGAATACAGTCTCACCTCAACATGACATTTAGGGCCTCCACAATGTGGTCCCAGATGGTATGTACTGCCACTACCTCACACATCCCATATTCCAGCTCTCAGATTGGGCTCCTACAGAAGCAATCTCTGAGACAAGGATTTGAAGGATAATTCCAGGAAGCAATAGTAAAGTAGGCAGTGAGATAGGAACAGAAATAAAACCAATATGAACTGAGTTAATGAGATTACTATTGTGGACAACTGGGGCTCAATCTTACGGGGGTTCTCTGAATGACTGCAGAGAGCACATCTCAGAGTTATCATGCTTGATGGCTGAGGAACCTGAGGTATTATTCACCAATTTTGTCAGTCACTGGTTGAAGGCTATTTCCAGACCTATTAATTACCTATCACTTCAGTGTGCCCCTTTACAAGTCTAGCTCATTCCCAAGCCCAGAGAAAGCCTTCAGGCAGAGCCCTAGGTACTTGAAGTAGGAAGCCATCTGGTCAGAGTACAGGGAATGGTGATTGCTGAGGGTTCTTCGATGAGGAACCATCAGCTTCTACTCCACAAACCCAACTATCCTCTTAATGCCAGCTCTTTCACACATCTGCTCTTCTTCTCTGGCTCTCTGGAAGACAAAGCTTTGGATTTGGCTGAGGTGATTCATTGAGGTTTGGGTGGGCAGAAGACTGGGTAATCCTTGGCTCAACACACAGAAGTTTCCTTGGCTCAACACACAGAAGTTTGTGTGACCAAATGAAGTTAAGGAGCTTGAGAGCAGGTAGTGAGTTAAAACAGCAGCACCAAGACACTGCTAGGGAAAGATGCTGCAGGGTATCTTGGGGTGCTGACAAAGAAGCTGAGGGAGTGTCTGCAGGCACAATTTTTTGAAGTCATCTTTTGGGGGAAAATCTGAGCCCCTTTGCTTTCTTTAGGCCAGTGGTGATTATGAAATATAATAGAATGTAAGAGAACATAGTGTAATTAGATCATCCTATTGACCAAATGGGAAGTCTTAAAGAGGGAAGGATGGAAAAGGAGGGTATGGTCACTGCAACTGTAACCCTGACACTCAAGTGAAGTGCTGCCCCTCCCAGGTGCCGTTAGAAACCCCCTCCTTATCAGTCAGTCTTTGCCTCAGGCACTGAGCCTCAGAAATTATTTTCTTGGGAACCCAACAAGTTGAGAGTATTCTCTCTCTTGATTGGAAGACTTCTTGTCCTACTACTGGGGTTATGAGAATGGAGATTTATGGATAGCTTAAAGTGCTTCAGAGCAACAAATGTGTGCAACATTGGTATGTGTGGGTGGGCAAGAAAGATAAGAATAATAACAAAAATTCCTATTTAATGTTATATAGTAACTTAATATTCACTATGTAAAAAATAAAATGTCTTCTCTAAAAATAATAGAAATTTTTTCTTAAGAAAATCTTCTGACCAAAACAGTCATATGCTCATAAAATGTTAGTGAGTGGCTAGTTTATATCCTTTTTTAATCCCCTTATCCTTTTAAATCACAGTTGAAGTGATATATACATGAACTTTGCAAGGCATAAGAAAACATAATTTACTTGACATGATTTGGAGAGAGAAAAACTGAAATATACTAAACGTCACTTAACCACATTATTTAGAAAGAAGACAATCAGAGACACTAATTGCCCATGATAGCTATTTATATAATGCACCACTGAAGTGAGGGATGCTGGCTGCTCTTGAAGCAGGCAATTTAAATTTGATCCAGAAGGTAACCAATGGAGCCAGTGAAGACATATAATAATCTCAAATTAGACTGCAGAGTGGGAAAACTTTGTCCCCTTTCCTATCTCAGTTTTTTTTGTTTTGTTTTGGTTTTTTTGTTTTGTTTTTTGTTTGTGTGATGTCCTCCCCTCAGATTCCCACTCTTCTGAGGATTACCTCTAAGTGTCCTAAACTCAACTGGGCAATTACTCAAGATCCAGAACAATCCTTTCTTTCCTCCACATCAACCAAAATGTACCTGTGCTATGTCTTAATCTTCAAAAGTTTGCTATGTGATTAATTAGCTGTTGCTTACAATCTAATAAAAAAAATTTCCATAAAGAGTCAATAACTAATGATAATACCAGGATAATCCATCAATTCCCATTTCATTTTGGGTATTGCATAGGAAGGTCCTATTTTTCTTCATGGATCCTGTGAATGTGAACACTAAAATTGAAGTGAATAAATACACCTGAATAAAAACACCTTGATGTTTTAAAGATTCTAGTACCTCCCAATTAACCTGTGATGGGCATTGATAGGTTCAGTTGCCAAATTATTTTGTTTGTGGTGGTGAAATTAGAGGGGCCCTATTAGAGCTAGGAGAAAGGTTTGTATTCCCAGTCTTCCAAATGTATAGGCTTGCTTGGATTTCTCAAAAATAAAAAGTCTAGGGGAGTTACCTTAGAATTTTCAGTTCTAATAAATTAAAATAGATTTTTATCTTTTCCTGGTAGGATGTGAGTTTTAGTTTCCATTTCTCAAATTATTCCTTTAGGCAGTGTACCTGGAGTGGCACTGGTCTCTTTAAGCCTTCAGTTATCTTTGTTTTGACTCCCAGCCAGTCAATATGAATTCTCATCAGAGTAGAAAATGGACAACACAGACACACAAAAGGCACAACCAGTTTGTGCCAATGGTATGGAAGGCTCACACCAAATTCTCAAAAAAGGGCCTATATCCACTGCCAAGTGGCCTTCCCACCAAAATGACTATTCCTTCACTCCTGAAGATGATGTTGCAGCTAAGATTTTCAAGTAGGATTACTTTGGGAAAGAGAATAGACACTGAGTTAAACTTAGTTTAACTGGAATGTACCAGACAGTATAATAAGATGCTTTCATAGACCTTTATTTCCTTTAC
This sequence comes from Myotis brandtii, assembly GCF_000412655.1. NCBI lineage: Eukaryota > Metazoa > Chordata > Mammalia > Chiroptera > Vespertilionidae > Myotis > Myotis brandtii. The sequence goes on from NW_005363427.1 coordinate 160,652, forward strand.
TTGTTGCAAACACTTGTAAGATAGGCATTGCAATTCCTCACTTCTCAAAGAGAAGCCTAAAAAGAAAGTACTTGCCAACCTAAATGAATAAGTAGTTGAACTAAAACTGGCTCCAAGACATATGCTATTTCCTCTAAATTAGTGGTTCTCAAGGTGTGATTCTCCAAATCAGAGAAGTTGGTACAAATGTACATTATCGGGTGTTGCTCCAGATCTGCTGGATGAGCAACAATTTCAGAAGCTCAGCACTTTGTGTCTTAATAAGCCCTCCAGGACATACTGATATTCCTTAAAGTTTCAGAATCCCTGTCTTAGAACACAAATCCACCATGATCAAATCCAGAAATGAGCCAGCCACAGTTTGGCCCCTACCAGGGGCATTTAATCATTACAAGCCCAGATACAAGCTCACTCCTCTGTAACCACGCTGTTCTTAGTTGATCTCTTCCTCTTTTTAGCTGTCCTTGTCTATATAATCCTTTTGCCAATTTATCACTATGTCTTAAGACAACTCTTTCACTGAGGCCTGAAACCCTTAGACCTTTGCAGTGATTTCATTTTTCACATTTGTTTTCCACTTAACAGTGCCTGACACACAGTGGCTTACATAAAGTAACCACTCCATAAATATTCATTTCCATGACGAATGGATATATCAGAAGCACTAACAATTGATTTGTATACCAGAAGAATATTGGAATATTCTTCAGTCCGTAGAGCACCTATTTAAATAAAATGCTGACAAACGAGAACGTGTCCACCTCAAGGTCAGTGCTTCTTAAATTCTAATATGCACACAAACCACCTGAGGTTTTATTAAAATGCAGATTTCATTCAGGATTTTAAATTCCTACAAGCTCACAGGTGATATCCATGCTGCTGGTCCACAGACCACACTTTGAGTAGTGTGATTAGGGTGCCCTGATCTTAAGGGTATGACAACTGTTATGCAAGAATAGTTGAGGTGGGGATTTATGTGGCTGGCTTTGGATATTGGGAGGTGAGGAGCAGTACATTCACCTTTAGCTGGCCAGGGAGCAGTGAGGGGAAGCTATACTACATTAACAAAATTCTAATTTCGTCTCAATAGAGAACTTCCAAACTATCAGAATCATCTATGCAAGTAAATGGATTGTCTCAGAGTATCTGTGCACTCCTCTTTTCCTTAGCCCTGGAAGTGTTCCTGCAGATGAGGGACCATTGAGCAGAAGTATCACAGGAGGGAATCATGAATGGCACAAGCTAAACAAGGTGGTCCCAAAGCCGATTAAGCAAAATTTCAGTACAGGTATTTCCTTTCCCAACTGAGAGCAGAGACTACAACTCATTTTTTTTAGTATTGTAACTATCTTTTTTTTCTTTATTGATTAAGGTATTACATATGTGTCCTTATCTCCCCCTGCCCACCCGACTGCCTCCCTCCCCCACACCCCTCCTTCCTCCAGCCCTGGCTGCCTCTCTAAAATATTCATAGCTTCCCCTCGCCCTCCTCTCCGCAGCCTCCAGCCTCCGGAGGCCGCCTTGCTCTTCTGCTGCCGAGCTGTCATCAATCACTGCCTGGCGGCAGCACTCCGCCTCGGATGCTCCCCATCCATCTTGCAGAGCTCTCCCCTACACTCAGCAGGGCCCCTGGTGGTCCTGGCCCTGCTCTTGGTTCAGGAGCCCAGCCGTCAGCCAGATGTTTGCACCCTGCGGGCATGTCAGAGAATGATGCTTTTTTCCAAAAGGCAGCTGGACTTAAGGCAAGCGCATGAGTTTTGAAGCTGCAGTTGTGCCATCATCACACACGGTCCCTAAGTCATTGTATGGCCTGGTGCCTGTCTGCCCCCTCTCTGAACCTCTCCTCCAAGATGAGAGTGATGCTTAGCATAATGCTTCCAGGTCCATCCATGCTGTTGCAAATGGTAAGAGTTCCTTCCTTTTTACTGCAGCGTAGTATTCCATTGTGTAGATGTATCAGTTTTTTTAATCCACTCATATGATGATAGGCACTTAGGCTGTTTCCAAATCTCATCTCATTTTTATTAATAATGCTATCAATCTTCTGAAGATAAATAAGACATATATTCTGAAGAAAATATGAATTAACAAAAGTGCAAAGGAAAAGTAAAAATCAGTTCAATTCTATTACCCAGAGATAACTATTGTGAACATTTTACATTACTTCCTTCAAGCCCTTTTCTAAGCATATATTTTTAAAGAGTTAAAAATGGGTGGAGGTGGAAAAGAGTATATGGGGGGGGGGAATGGTGATGGAAAAAATAATGAAGAATTTTTTTCAATTACATTTAACATTCAATATTATTTTGTATTAGTTTCAGGTGTACAGCATAGTGGTTAGACACATAATTTATAATAATTCTGTCACCATAATTATTACAGTATTATTAACTATATTCCTTATGCTGTACTCTATACCCCTGTGACTATTTTGTAACTACCAATTGTACTTCTTACTCCCTTCACCTTTTTTATATAAAATTTTGAGCTATGGTTTTTCCCTTAATATTTACATCTTAAGTAATTCTTCAATGCATTTAAAAATGCTTCATAATGCTGCTTCTTCTTCTTCTTCTTCTTCTTCTTCTTCTTTGTTAATCCTCACTCGAGGACATTTTTTCCATTGATTTTTAGAGAGAGTAGAAGGGAGGGAGGGAAAAGCTAAGAACCATATGATTTCATGCATATGTGGGATATAAAACTGAAACTCGTGGGCACAAACACCAGTGTGGTGGGGATCGAGCCTGCAACCCGGGCATATGCCCTGACCAAGAATCAAACTGGTGACCTCTTAGTGCATGAGTCAATGTTCAACCACTGAGCAACACCGACCGGGCAAACCTTTTATTTTTATACTAGGGGCCCAGTGCACAAATTCATGCACCTTGAAAGGAACTGTTCCCCGCGAGGCTGTGGTGGGCACAGGGGCAGGTCTCAGCTCATCTTCCATGCCCCCACCTGGGCCCTCCCACCGTAGCCCCTGGTCCCCTGTCTGCCGGCAGCCCTGCTTCTGCTGCCGCTGCTCCCATGTACTGACAGCGCTGGCACCACTCGCACCTGCTGACAGTGCGGAAGGATTGGGGCTGGCGCCAGCAGCGGGTGCGAGTGGCAGCTTCTGGTCCCAATCGCCCCTCAGGAGCAGGGGAAGGTGGAGAAGCCCTAGCCCT
>NW_005363427.1:163925-185307 GCF_000412655.1 Myotis brandtii
CTGGCAGCACCAAGCAATCGAGGCCAGCACCAGGCGCCAGCAGCGGGTGCAAGCTGGGCTGGGGCCGGCAGCAGGTGCAGGCACCGGCAGCAGATGCGAGCGCCTGGCAGGACCACGGGAGCAAAGAATTTTCAGTAACTACCAGAGGCTCACCCCGATGACAGCGACTGGTGCCCTGCTTTGGTCTGGCACCCCTGCTCACCTGCTCCACCATCCTGCTGCAGCCAATGCCTGCTGCCGATGTGCACCATGTTCTGCGCATGCCCCCTGGTCATCAGTGCAGGTCATAGTGACCAGTTGTTAGGTTGTTTGGTTGTTCCGCTGTTTGATCTATTTGCATATTTAGGGTTTTATATATAATAGTAGATTCAAATGTAGTTGCAAAAAACAATACAGAGAAATCCCATGTATCTTTTACCAAGTTCCACCAATGCTAACATCTTGAAAAACTGTAGTACTGTATCACAACCAGGATATTGCCATTGATAAACTCAAGATACAGAAGATTTTCATCATCACAAAGATTCCTCATTTTGCCCTTTTGTAGCCACATCTATTTGTCCTTCTTCCACCCTCATTCACCTTACTACTTTAACCCCTAGGAACCACTGACCTGTTCTTCACTCACATTTTTTTTATTTCAAGAACATTATATAAATGGAATAATATGTAACCTTTGGGGGATTAGGTTTTTCACACAGCATAATTCTCCCGTAGACTTACCCAAGATGTTGCATTGCATCAATAGTTCCTTTTTTTAGTGCTGAGTAGGATTTGTATTGAGGTATTTCAGTTTAACCATCAACCCATTGAAGGACAGCTGAGTTGTTTCCAGTTTGGGACTATTACGAATAAAACTGCTATAAATATTCACATAAAGGGTTTGTATGAACATATGTTTTCATTTTTCTGGAATAAATGCCCAGGAGTGAAATTGCTGAGTCTTATGGTAGTTACATGTTTAGTTTTTAAGAAACCTCTAAGCTGTTTTACAGAGTGGCTGAACCTTTTTATATTCCCACCAGCAATGTATGAGTGATCCAACTTCTCCACATCCAGCCAGTATTTGCTGTTGTCACTACTTTTTTTAAACACCCTGATAGAAGTGTAGTGATATTTCACTTTGTATTTCCCCAATGACTAAATGATGTGTTTTTGTGTCTTGATTTTTCATGTGCATATTCTCTTTGGTGAAATCTCTGTTCGTGTTTTTTGTCCATTTTGAATAGATTGCTTGTTTATTATTGTTGAGTTTTGTTATGGGGTGAGGCCACAACATGAGTAACAAAGAAACAGAATTTCCGGAGGATGAGACCCAGAAATCAGGATTTTAAAAAGATTCCCAGGCGATTCTAATGTGCAGCCAAGGTTGAGAACCACTGTTCTATTCAAAACAGGCAACGTGGTGGGGCATCCCCTTTTCCCTCTGTAACTTGCACAGCATCAGGCCTCCTTGCTTAAACTAATGAGCATTTAGAAGTAAAGGCTCCTACTGATTCCAGCCAGTCATTAATTTTCGACTTGCAGGGAAACCATGGAGTTTTTTATCCAGCATATTTTTCAGCCATTTCCGGTTGCTTTTCAGCAGCAGTGCTGAACCTTGGGTTCCTGTGCCAAGCACCAGACACATAATGGGCAGAAAAGTCCCTCTGGAAGGAATTTTACTGGAGCCCAGAAACCAATGCAAAAGTGAACATTCTAGTTTCAGCACTCTTAGTTTTGGGGAATGTAATTGACCTTGAATGAAAATATTAAACATTATTTAAGCCAATATATAACCTGGTAGAAAAAGGTAAGTGGAAGTGGATGAAAATTTCTCTTAAATTAATTGCACAGTCAGCACTACCCTTTGTAATAATGCTGTTTACTCCATTATTGCTCCAGGTTTATTTGCTAAATAGCTTCATTGATCTTGCCTCGGTGGATTTTCCATTTCTACACATTATAGTCTCTTGAGAATTGAAAAGACTGTGCATCTGAAAATGCTCAGTCAACTTCAAAAAACTCCTTTTCAAAAAGGTCTTAACCTGCCTTCAACTTGATGGAATTCAAACTTTGCTCAACCAAATATTAGAGCAGAGACTCATCACTTAAGTATATGTTCAACATTATTTGGAAGCTGTTTGAAAGGTCATTTACAGACTGTAAGGGAAGCAGAATTTGCGACCCCAAATTATGTCTCTTTGGCGTAAGTATCATTTTAGGCTGATTTTTTTTTAAGTGCAGACACAGAAAAAGCTCTGAGTAGGTGTCACCATTTTTTAAGAGATACTTGCGCTTATAAGGGAAATCTACAATTGTGTGTCTCCCTTTTTGCCCCAGGAAGAGCAGGGTGACTAAATCTCTAGAAACTCTTATCAATGGAGAAAGCAATCTTAAATCTTAATCTTAAACCTCAATCTTAAATATTAAATTAAATATAAAATGGAGAAGGCAAACTTAAATCTGCATAACAACATTACTTTTGTTCACTGTGTTTTTCCTGATTCTCCACCTCAATATCTTCTTTAGTCTTTAGCTGAAGATGATGTTTAAGGTGATGGCGTGCACCATTTTGGGGAGTTACTCAGTTTTCATAGGTCGCTCCCATGTATACAGGAGGTTTGCATATGATTAAACTTTTGTTTGTTTTTCTCTTGTTAATCTGTCTTATGTCAATTTGATTATTAGACCACCCAGAAGAACTGATTAGAAGAAAAAATGTTATGCCCCTACAAGACCAATTCTGAAGGATATTCAAAATGCAGAAATCTATATTCTTTTTTTAAAAAGTCATACAAGAATTTATTTGAGCCAAAATGATGGCAATTACCAAGGAACAAAATCTCAATGGATTGAGAAAATGCTCCAAAGAATGGCAGTTTTGCAGCTTATTTTATTAGAATCAAAGGAGGAGACAATTAGAGTTACATGAAACCCATTGGTGGTAGATTAAGGGGGCAGGAGAAAGCAAAAAAAGGGAAATTTCTGAGATTGGATAAAAAGTAAAATGGAGGTACATACTTTTTTAAATTAAATTACTGGGGTGACATTGCTTAATAGGATCATATACATTTCCAGTGTACCTTTCTATGATATGTGCATAGTTCTTTTACATTTGTGGATACAAGATAGTTAACAACACTTATAGAGATGGTATGTGGGGAACAAGATAACAATACTGGGTTCTGTGGTTTTTGTGCTCTGGTGGGATAGATGAAAAAGAAGATTACTCTGACATTTCAAAGATATGTTAGATGCAAAAAAAAAATAGGCTCAACTAAGGTAGAGATTGACCTTTGTCAAGGAAGCTACAGACCTAGGACATCACTACCCGCCATGACACACTTTTAATTAGTAATTTTTATATTCAGGCCATCAAATGTGGTTACTTTAGGTCCCTGAGTTTGTAAGGCCCACCATGTAGGCCTCCCTTGAGTTTGTCAGATTTAGTATTGGCTCCCTTTCATTCACCGTTTCCCCTTTTGGTCATAAATCAATCCGAAGGATGCAATGATAACCAATCTTTTGTTTGGATACTGTGGTCCCACAGGGCTAGAAAGGCTGATTCCTAGGAAGTTTCAGTGTCAGCATTTGTCTTGCTAAACAGTGGACCACTGTGGATGTGGCAAGACTGAAACTTTGGAAGTAAAGGCCAAATTTTTATCAAAGTGAAATGCAGGTCTTATGGGCCTTTATTAGGGGAAAGCACTCTGGATCATTTTTACACTTGATCTTAGCCAAAAGGCCAAGAAGCGATACACTCTGGATCGCAATGACCACCAGGGGGCAGACACTCCAACCAGTAGAGGAAGGAGCCTGATTCCTTGAGGAATCGGCCATGGGTTAGGTTGCTGCTGGGGCACTGTCGACCCGAATCTGCTTCACCTGCACCCAGGACCCATCCGGGGATGTTGGAGGCCCTGTGCACAGATTTGTGCACTGGTGTGGTCTCTTGGCCTGGCCTGTGCCCTCTTGCAATCCGGGACCCCCTCAGGAAATGTCAGAGAGCTGATTTCAGCCTGATCCCTCAGGCCAAGCCGAGGGACCTCTAGTATACATATAATCGAGAACATGAAAATTCATTATTCAATGGATTCTGCATTATTAAACATCATAAATATTTTGTGGAAAACTCTACTATTTCATTAAGTTATTACTGAAGACTCCAATGGCCAAACTTGTAGTAAAATTATAATGTATGGAAGAAGGAGACAGGGAAATGTAGAACAAGTGGAAAGAATATGAAGAAGTTATCATTCAAATTAAGATAAATAAATCCAAGTTGGAAAGACAAGAGTTTTTGTTGTTGTTGTTTTTAATTTGGAGATATTTTAGTTTTTCATCAAGAATCCCCTATTTGAAAGAAGAAATGGCAATTTAAATATCTTAAACACATGACTGAGTTGTCCATAAAGCCTGGAAGCTCTATGAAACAGCACACAAATCACAATGACCAGCTTAAAACTGGTTCTGCTCCTTTAAAGCAGATTGGTGATCAATACAAGCCTTGAGTTATTTACAGAGACAGCACTATGCATGTGCCATCCCTGTCCTCTATTCTCACACCTCTCCACGGAACCAAAGAATCAGGACATGACCGGAACTTGCACACCGGAACCCTTTCAGAGAGACGTGTCTGTTGTCCAAGAAGTTTTGGTGCTGAAACCCCTTACTATAAGTGACCAAGTTCCAAGGTCCTCCAATTAAAACTCACCCAGCCAGCACTTCCACATACCTGTTCCCCTAATACACCCTATACCTGTAAGTCATTGGGTAGTTTAGACTTTTGAGCAATAGCTTCCCCATCCTCTTTGCATGGCCTTGCAATAAAGCAACTCCAATTTTTCCACTGAAATATTTAGTGTTCAGTGTTGGGCTCTGCTGAGCATCGGGAAGGACAAACTCTCTTTCTGTTCAGTTACATCTACAACCCTAAAAAACAAACTTCAAAGAGCATAGCATACAAAAAAACAAAGACCAAGAATGGTATGTTTAACATTAATTGGATCAAATGTAATCAAGTAGGTAAAATGTTTCAACTATTCTAACTTGAAAGTTACAGTGCTCTTCATCTCCTTTCTGTTGCTTAAAATTTTAACTATTTTAGTATGATCCACAATACTCTTCAAACAGGTCCAAATAGTTCAAATAGCTAGATTAAAAAGGGGGGGAGGCAATTAAACACTGAAATTAGTCATCTGCCCAGAACATCCATACTTTACAAAAATGACTCAGCAAACCACTTAATGTGAACTTCAACAGCTTTTAACCAGTTTCTTATGAAAAAGACAATTTGATTTGGGCTTTCAAATGACTTTATCAATCATTCCCACAGTTCCAGGAATACTAAGAAACAATTCATTCTTAGCACAAAAGATTTGCCTATATTAACCTTCAACTCACCCAGACATCTACAGGCAGCACTTGCTTTTCCATCAAAATGAGAAAATGTTAGTAGCTAAAAATGTAAGTATATGCTAAGGTTGTAAAACTTTTAAAAAGTATTACTCTGGATAATGGCAAAAGTTGGAATTTCTCTTTTTTAGAGAGAAGAGAAGAGACAGAAATTCCAGAACGCTTCCCCAACTCCCCCAAATATTTGAGTCACAGGGTTTATTTGTGCTGAAAACCAGTTATCTGCTGCTTGAAACCTAAACAGCATTCACCAGCATTTTGGGACCACCTGGGACCAAAGGGGTGTGTTGGAAGATTTCCAGATGGATTATAAGACAATTAATTGATATTTACATAACAAGAATAAATGTTTTCCCTAAGATAGCATTTCCCTTCAGTGCCATCAGACCTCCAGCAAAAGAGGGCGGTACAGAAATTCTATTACATTAATGGTCTTTGTTTTTCTGGCTTTGGCATTTATTAACTAGTGGGAGCTGTTTATTGGGCCATAAACTTTACTAATGGGGATATTATCTCGAAATTATAAATCTCCTTCAGTATATGGCTTAGTTATAAAAAGAATAATTATTTAAAGTGTCTGTATGGCTGCAGTGTATCATGTTTATCGGCATGATTCCTATAATGGCCATTTAATTGCTAGTTGTGGGCTTGAACTTCGAATAACCAGGGCAGTGACACACATCTAGGCAAAAGAATAAGCAGTTGTCATCCTACAAATTCAGGAGCATATCATTGGTTTGCTGCCTTTTCTCCTCCTACTTCTCCAATGAATTATAGTACAAGCCTGTGCAAGGGCTAAATTATCTACATATTTAAAATCCTGAGGGAAAGACAACTGACTGAAGAGTTGAATAGGTAAGTGACAAATATGTCAGCTTGAAAAGTTCCAGGAAAGTGTCATCCTTCTAAAATCTTGTTCTCTGGGGACTAAAAAATCGTATCGTGACAAAATGGCTTGGCAATGTCAGTTGTTTTAAAAAACAACAACAACAACAACAACCTGGGACAAAATTCAAGTAGTCAAAATTAGATTTTTGTGGGTAAATGGTTCTAGTATGTAAATTGAGTGTTCTAGTTTATTGGGAAGCCCTATGGGGTCTATTCTAACAATGGCACGTGTAGAATTATCCTCAGTTTATATAAAATCGTTTATTGATCAACTTTATATTTAAAAACTGAAAGGGCCATTGTTGTCGAAAAATTAGTATGTGTGAGTGGCAGGAAGCCAGCTCATTTCTAGGCAAGACACTGCAAATGTGAAGTGAAAGAATAATGAGATAGAAGGGTCCCTGGGATATCATCAGTACCTCTTCCTCTCCCCAAAGCAGTCCCTGAAAGGTAAAGGTTAAAGTCCCCTCTCCACAGGCTTCTATTGTCTCTGAGAACACCAGGCGACTAGATTATGGTACATGGCACCCAACGCTGAAGACTGGGGTAGATTGGGACAAACCTCTCAAATGAATTCCCAGATGTCCATGATTATAAGTGTTAATGAAATATACACTACATGACCAAAGTTCCGCTGAGACTCATAAATGTATAGGCCTAGAAGGAAAATAAAAATAGAACTGGAGAAATGCAAGAGGGAAATGCTATAGTCAGAATATTTAAACCTCTGGGGTGGGTGGTATGTGTGTGTGGAGAATGAACCAAAAAGATCTCTCAAACTTCAGCACTCACATTCTTACATATTTTAGACATAATACATTGTGATCCTACTAAAATTATATACACATGCAAATATTCCTAAATTAACAAACTAACTTTAGATATAAAAAGGGCACTAAATTTTAAACACTGCACATGTTTTAATTTCTCTCCCACATTTTTACGTGCCCAAGAGTATGTGTTGCGGGGATGGGGTAGTCCTTTTCTTCTCACATATTTGCTAATGTCAGAAAATAAATATCTTCACTCTAGAGGTCTAAGGATTATTTTGATAAGATAGGCTGCTACAAAGTTTAATTATACAGGTAACAAACCTGTAAAAATATTTCAAAAATGTTTGATGCAATCATAATTTATTGCTTTGATATAATTTGATTTTATATTGCTATGTATAGCTGTCAAAAGTCATTTTCTTTTTATGTTGCAATAAATCAAATTTGTTGTTTGCAAAATTACCATAAGATTCTCTGACATTAATAAATCATACATATAATAAAAATGTTCAGTGTTTCTTTAAATGACATTTTTAATAGTGCTGGTATATTAGTATATAATATGATATTCTGAAAAACTAAAATGACAGAAAGAAATTAATTATAGTCTGCAGATTTCAATTCAATATGAACCTTTTTTCTTTTTTGTTTTTAATGAAATTATACCCGCTGAAATAAAGTTGGCAAAATTAGAGCAAGGAATCAAAGGGAGTTGAGCAGAATTGGCATGGTTACTCCACCTCTAAGCCATACACGTCCTTTAAAAATTGAAAATAGTTAACGCATTTGAAAGGAATAGGTGATGGCATCCCGAGCCACTCATCTTCACATTTCTAAGAAAAAGAAAAAGAAAGAAAGAAAAGGATTATAATTAAAACCACATTTCAAAGTCTACTTTTGTAAATGCAACATTAAATTGTTTCTCGTTATATAAGCTCTTGGCAAATATTTTCTTTTCCAAGCAGACATTTCTGCAGTCCACTTTTGGATCACAAGGACTTTGTGGTACATTGGATTCTTGTGCCCAATTTTTCATCCCTCCCTGGATTAGAATTATACACCTATTATCTCTGATATGTGACTTTGCAACACCTTTCATGGAGTTGATTTTTTTAAATATATATTTTTATTGATTTTTTACAGAGAGGAAGAGAGAGGAATAGAGAGTTAGAAACATCAATGAGAGAGAAACACCGATCAGCTGCCTCCTACACACTCCCTATTGGGGATGTGCCCGCAACCAAGGTACATGCCTTTGACCGGAATCGAACCTGGGACCCTTGAGTCTGCAGGCCGATGCTCTATCCACTGAGCTAAACCAGTCAGGGCTCATGGAGTTGATTTTTTTTTTTGTCCCTTTGATATGGGGTTGGCCATCTGACTGGCTGTGGCCTATATAATGTTAGCAGATGTACCAAACAGAGACCCTAATGTGCTGGCATGATTTGGCTTGGCCTCCTGTGCCTCTGTCGTAGCCATGAGAAGAACATGGCCCATGAAGCTGCTGCTGGTCAGAATGACACAAGTGGAGCAAGGAGAGCTGGAGCCAAACCCAGCTGACCTACAGGCCTATGGAGAAAAAAAAATACCTGCTGTTAAGAACCACTAAGCCCTGGCCAGTTTGGGTAGAGCATCGGCCTGCGAACTGAGGGGTCCCAGGTTCGATTCCAGTCAGGGGCATGTGCCTTGGTTGCGGGCACATCCCCAGTGGGAGGTGTGCAGGAGGCAGCTGATTGATGTCTTTCTCTCTCATCGATGTTTCTGGCTCTCTATCCCTCTCCCTTCCTCTCTGTAAAAAATCAATAATAAAATATTTTAAATAATAAAAAAAGAACCACTACAATTTCAGGGGAGGTGTCTGTTTGTCATACAGCATTATTGCAGTGGTAGCTCCTCTTATGCTTTATTAAGAATTCATTTTTTTAAAAGCCAAACTACTAGCTATCCAGGCTGCTTGGTTACTGTTTCTTCAATCTAACAATGGAAAAAAACACTGGATCATTCACAATATGCTCTTGGGGATAAGCTACTTTATATATACTTCATATATATGTAGCATAATTATATACACATATACTTATTATATAGTATATGATGCATATGTGTGCTAATTTCATAAAAATAAATACCTTCACTCTAGAGAGGTTTAAGAATTTTATGAGGTAGGTTGCAACAAAATTATATGAGTAATAAACGTGTCAAAGAGATTTCAAAAAATCTTGTATATATAAATTTATACAGACGCACATATGCACATGCATACTTTTTATTTATTTTTGCAATGGTCAATTCATATCAACATCAACATAAGAGGAAAAGCCGATAACTGTGGCTCCTTAAATTTCTATTTTCAAGGATGACTATTTTATATAAGAGGTGCTATATGTTACCTACAGCTAAATTGGTATCCAAAACCACAAGGTATCACTGAAACACAAGTAAGGCCTCAATAATTATATGTGATTAAATTGTGGAAGCAACCTGAGTAAGTGATATTTCACTTGGATCTTATAGAAGAAGTAGTTTAGCAGGGGATTAAAGTCATGAAGGCTATATCAGGCACAGGGAACAGCCTAAGCAAAAGCCTGGAGACTGAGACATCGATTTTTGAGAAAGGGTAAGTTGTGCAATGGCTTGGGGCACAAAGAGGCAAGAAAGGCAGTTGGAAGGAAAAGATGGGGCCAAACCAGTGCCACTTTATACTCTATGCTGTGATTAAAGCAAGTCATTGGTGCATCTCAGCCAAAGAAAGCTGATTAGAGATTAATTACACAACTGGGATATATGAAGAATGAAATAAAGGACAATCACTTCGGAGGTTACTGCAATCATCCTGGGGAGAAACGAGTGTGTCATAACCAGGGCAGCGGCAGCTGGGATGGATAAGAGCCACATCTGAAAGATTTTGCTACAGTAGAACATATAATACCTGCAAGGTGACTGGTTTGAAGTGGTCATAAAAGAAAGGGGTAGTGTTATGGGTTGAATCGTGTCCTCTCAAAAAAATATGTGCTGGAGTCCTATTATTGCAGTAACCTCCAAGCTTCTGGGTTGCTAAACACAAAATTTGGGGATAGAGGCCCTCCTGGAGAGGGCATGGAGCTCCTCACCCTTTCCCCATACCTTGCCCTAGGCCAGTGATGGCGAACCTATGACACGCGTGTCAGAGGTGACACGCGAACTCATTTTTTGTTGTTGATTTTTCTTTGTTAAATGGCATTTAAATATATAAAATAAATATCAAAAATATGTCTTTGTTTTACTATGGTTGCAAATATCAAAAACTTTCTATATGTGACACGGCACCAGAGTTAAGTTAGGGTTTTTCAAAATGCTGACATACCGAGCTCAAAAGGTTCACCATCACTGACCTATGCATATCTTCCATCTGGCTCTTCCAAACCAGTCATCGGTAAGTAAAATGTTTCTCTAAGTTCTATGAGCCATTCTAGCAAATTAATCAAACCCAAGAAGGGAACCTCTAACCTACAGCCAACTGGCCAGATTCTCAGGTGACAACCTGGACATGTAAATGGTGTCTCAAGTGGGGAGGCAGTCTTGTAGGGCTGAACCATTAGCCTGTGGGATCTCAGGCTATCACTGGGTAGATATTGTCAAATTGAGTTGAATTGTAGGACACACGGCTGGTGTTGAGAATTGCTTGGTATAGGGGAAAAATCTATACATTGGAATTGGTACCAGAATTATAGCCAACCCGCAATTTTAGGAAGATTTCCCAATTACTAGTTTAAATAAACTAACACAAATCAAATTGGAATCCAAAGGAGGGTAGGAAGCTGGAGCTAAGCCTTAAGCAACTTGGAAAAGGGGATATCAATTAAGTAGAGAGAAAAGATATCTCTTCATACTTTTTGCCCATACTTGGATCCATCTAAAGAAATAACATGGCCAATCTCTTTGTAAAATAAATAGATCTTTGGTGACAGGAGAATCCCCATATTACCATGCCTAATTGTTCTAATAAATCCACAAAAGCTGTAAACATTACAGAATATTTAGGACAATTGGGGCAGTGAGTTAAAATAGCCTTTGTCTTCATTGACCTTTTATTCATCCTACACCACAAAATGCAAAGAAAACTCCAGATTATATTGTATTCCCAGCAGTGCATGTAAATTTAAGTGGAAATAACTGCATGGTAATTTTACAACAGGAGAGCTCATCCACAACAGTCCCCCCCCCTCCCCCTTCAAGATGAGGGTGAGCCTGCTTGTGTTTCTGTAAAGGAGCTCCCTGGATGGTACATGTTGAAATCTTAAATGTCTTTGTGTAGCAGGCTCTGCCAGTGCCCTTCCCCATTCCTTCACCCTCTCCACTTGGCTCACACCAGCCTGACTTCCAACCACCAGCTCCCTTGCACTTGGGGTGAGATAACTCTGAGGTACCTGTTGGCTATTGCACCCCTTGCACTTGGGGTAGGATAACCTGTTTGGCTACTGCATCCCTGTGTTTCTCAGAGGCATTAAGCTCCAGTCATCCACATTTGTTACTGATTTAATAATATACCCTATAAGCTCCTTTTCTTCCATTTCTCACTTCTCCAATCCCTTACTAGTGCTCTTTTCATCCCCACCCCCCTAAAAAACTATTTATGTTCCAAGCCTTGTTTCTAATTTAGCTTCTAAAGGAAGTCAAACGAAGGCATTATGCCATCTTGCATTTATCAAAACTAATAAAATATCTATGAAAGTCACAAAACATCTTGGAACAAAGCAACTTCCTGACAAATTGTGAATAAATTCAGAGTTTCCAATGTGACTTGCAGGTAACTCAAGAGATAGTGCCCAAATTTCCAAAAAATAAAAAAATCACTTTAATCTGAAGCAAAAGGACATGTGCCACATAGCATTTTATGAAAAAAGGAACAACTATGAAGCACCGAGTAAAATTCAACCACAATGCAAAATCCTGACTCTAAAATGGCTGGGAATCATTGTTTGCAGCGGACCCCATGACATCTTCCAAGCTGGCTGTCACTAGAGCTACTTAAGATGTCAAACAAGTTGGCAATAGATTACTTGTTCATCAATGGTGAAAAAATGTAGCTGCCAATTATAAAATCACACACCCTTGAAGTGGGAAGCAAAGATGGCACTGGATGGAAACCCAGTAAATAGCAGCTGCCCAGTGAAACAGCAAAGCTATGAGAGAGCTCATGGGCCCAGGATTTATTTGCTTTGACATTTTTAAAAGGAAATTTAATTGGATTATGTCTCCTTCTAGTTTAAGATTTTCTACTGTAGTACTGGCCACCAGATGCATGAGGGGAAAAGATCAGGAGCCAATTAAATTCCACGCTTCAGTGAAACAAGGTTATTTTTATTCTTCCCAAATGTAAGGCTGATAGAGTCATGTTAGTGATTTCACCCTAGTATTGCCCTCCCTTCACTTGAAAAAGGATGTTTCTACAGGAAATATCTATGAATTTGTAGAAAAGTCCAGTAGTGTGCATGGAATTGAAGTTGTGGTTTTATTGGATTTTCTTCCTTGTAATAGGCTGACATGACTTTGGGAGTAATCAAATTAAGTTGACAAAATCATAAAAAGTTAAGTTTCAGTAAAACAAATTAAAATTAATTTTGGAAAGATAGTTCACAAATACTTGTCAAGATAATTAAGAGTATTCTGATGACTTAAGCTCATATGTCAAGCCATGAGATCTGCTTATATTACTATGCATTTCTGTCTTTACTGTAATAACAATATTTCACAATTGCTTCCCTCTGCCCCAGACAAAGCTTCAATAAAGTTGTCATCTGTGTGAATGTAACTAAAACACAGGTGTAATTATAAGCAAGAAATTTCTCCTTAAAACTGCATTACATCCCTGGCCGGTGAGGCTCAGTTGGTTGAGCATCATCCCATGCACCGAGAGGTCATTAAGTCAATTCCTGCTCAGGGCACATGCCCAGGATGTGAGCTCAGTAGCAGGGTGTGCAGAAGGCAGCCAATTGACGTTTCTCTCTCCCTCTCACTTCCTCTCTCTCCCTAAAATCAATAAAAACATATTTTTTTAAAAAAACTGCATTACAGGACAAGTAAAGTTTTCAAGGACACAGATTTTTTTGAGCTTTAGTGACAGACAGACATACAGTTCAAGTAGACATCATCCAACACTTTAAATCATTTCCCACTATGTTGTTGTTTTGTGTTAGGTAATCAGTATGTGTTTACCAGTGAGAATGATTAATAATCTATTTAATTGTCAAATTCAACCTGAAATATTAGGAATAACTGTTTATTAAAGTGTTGGCACTACCCCCTAATTATATAATCTTTACCTTTAAGAATGCTTTTGAGTCTCTGATTCTTATCTATAAATTGGGGATGATACATTTCCTCCTCACAAGGTTGTTGGGGCAATAAGACATCACAGGTTATTCTACCCTGTAAATATCAAAAGGAGATCCTCCACAAGTAGGGTGCCCAACGATATATCCCAAGGTGCACCAAATTGTCCCCTACTCCCACTGCCAAGGGTATATATCATACTGTTGTGACATGAGAGCTTTAGAGCCATTTGCTGATGCTTCTGCAGATCCAGAGCTTATGAAATGAAGCCACATCCAATTTTTCTCAGAAACGTCCAAAGATAAGACTCCAGTCACCCAGTGCTACTTATAAAGTTTATATGAGGACTGATTTTAGTGTTATTTTTTTTAATGTGACTTCTGAGATTAACCAGACCGATTCTAAACAGTGGGACCTATTTTGCCAGTTTTACAGCTACCATCTGTGAGAAAGCACAATAGAATGGAAAGGGGGTCTCCCGGCTGTGACAGAGTCGGGGCCACATGCTGAGACCATAGATAGTCACATAATGGAGTGAGAGTTAAATTATAGCCCCAATGTGGGGGCCAGGCAGAGGCCTGGCTAAGGGAGCTCCTGAGAATCCAGGCTCTAGGCCACAGTCAACAGTCATAGTGGATGTCAGCTTACACACATCCACGTAGGAAAACCTCTCACCAAAGGGCAGTAGGACTAATCAAAGCGAGGCTAGCTACAATCATAGTCCTACTTACAAATTTTACTAATTTGCTGTTGGGCCCCAGCCCTATTAGCTGAGCTCACCTAACCATCACAGGTAGGGGAGCCCCATCTGAGTCCAGGGGACCAGTCCTGACATCCAGCAGACCGATCCAGGAGCCATTAGTCTGAATCTGGCTTATATGTTCGCTGTATGGCTTGTTCTCCTGAGCCCAAGTCTTTATTCTTGTAACAGACTATGCTGGATCAGTGGTCGGCAAACTGCGGCCCCTTGAGTGTGGCTCTTCCCCAAAATACCACGTGCGGGTGTGCAGGTACAGTGCAATTGAAACTTCGTGGCCACACTCAAGGGGTCAAAGAGCCGCATGTGGCTCGCGAGCCGCAGTTTGCCGACCACTGTGCTGGATCATTCTCCATTTGCCCCTTCGAGATCCATTTTGTGCCCTTCCTTTTTTTCACTGAGCTCTCCGCACTGAGGCCAACCTCTGTGGATGGCATCATTTCCTGAGCTTCCTTGTTCTCTGGATTTGGGGTGGGTCCAGCCAATGCGAAGTAGCAAGAGATCAGGGTGTTGATTCCACTTCCCCTTCCTCTCCCTTCCTGCCTGGTCATGGTTTGGCAGTGGCTACACTCCTCTACCTTCTGACATGCTCTAACTTCTGCACAGGGCTCCAATAATACTACCCACCCACCTCTGCTTCTTCAGACCTAGGAATGGTAAAGCCTTCCCACTCTTGCTAGTCCCTGAGTGCTCCAGTGCCCTCACTGGTTCTCCTGAACCCTACCCACTCCTCTGTCAAGAGTCCCTTCATTAAATCCATATCCCTGATTCCTTTGAGTGTACTATGTGTGTATTTCCTGATGAAACCTCACTGGTATAGTGACTTAGCCTATTCTGTCCCCTGAGCAGGACTGAAGGCTCAGTTCAAGCCTGCTGACTAGCCTCTGATTGCTGAATAACGCTAACTTCAGGATTCCAGACCACTGTACTCCGTTTTGGAGAGACCCCTGCTGAAATTCCTCGATGCCCTGCCCTTCCAATCCCATGTCCTACTCAGCCTCTGGTTGGCTGACACCTGTGGTCCTGTTCCTCTTTTTTGGCTCCTCCCTGTTCAACTCATTAACTTCAGTTAAACAGGCTACACTGGGAAGGTGTCTCAAATCCCCACCCCTACCACACATTTCATCCATTAATGCTGATGCGAACATATTTGGTGTTGAATCTGTACCTAGTCCTGCTTAGCTTTCATTAGTTGAGAAGTCCCGTTTCATTTCTCAGTAAGATCCAGAATTCAGGAATGAGATCCTCTTGAGGATAACATTCAGTTCAGGAGTAAAGACATCCAGGTTCTAAGTGGTGGCAGGTGCCAATAACTTCTAGAGAACTTATTCATGGCATCTCTGGAGCTTCAGGCACAGCCAGCCTGACCAACTCATAAACTGAAGGAAGCATACAGATGCCCAACCCCTGGCCTCCACAGAGTAGCTAAGCCTGCTATTCCTTGTTCTTAACAAAACTTGAATATTGTCACATCACACTCAGGGCTGGGTGCTTCACAGCCTGGTGGACCTTGTCCTAAAGTCCCACATGGGACTTTTTCGCTATGGCAGGTCCCCAAATGTTGGTGATCCCCAAAGATCTAAGTGACAGGTTTTCTCTGCCCAACTGGGCTCCACCAACCTACACATCTGGTCCAACTCCTCCATGGCCCCTTCTAGCATAACCACTCCCCTGTCAGTTCCCTGCCACAGTGTAAGATTCGAAGTGGATGAATAAATTATTCTATATCCACACTACACTTATTAAAGAATGGCTGAGGTCTATACATATTAAACTAGAAAAATTTCCCATGATTTACTATTCAGTGAGAAAAACACACTGAAGATAAATGCATGCAGCATGACTATATTTTTGTACGACAGATGATGAAATCCCCAACACACAGGTAAACATTTGGGTGGTGGATTGGGTGAAAAGAAAAAAGGAGAGAAGTAGAAAGTAAGGAAAAGAACAACAAAGACAGTTGCTAACTAGCAAAAATAAGTACGTGTCTCACTCAGGATCCCATGGGAAACAGAGCACATGCAAACTGTGGAAGTTGAGAAGAGTTTAATCAAATAAATATCTACAAAGTTGTTGGAAGTGTTTAGGGAAACCAACGGGGGATCGTCCATTCCCTCGGGGATTGTAGCAGTGGGGTGCCATTACCACCACCCGGGGCTAAAGGGCCATGTGAGGGTGCTTATCAGAACCTGGAGTGGACGGCTGTAAGGAGAGAGCCTCCGGATAGGTGCTGTGGACCTTGGTTCGAGGAGGCAGTCCATGTCTTGTGACTGGCAGGGAGGGAGATGACTTCTCTCTCCACCCACCCTCCACTCTCCTGTCGTTGCATTCCATTGGCCAACCCAATTGGAGGCCAGAGGGCTCAAGCCCCACTGATGCAGCTGGCAAAGGTCAGCTGCCTGGGATTCAGAGCAAAGGTAGAGAGGGCTGGAGAAAAGTCTTCATGGGGCAAATGGATGATATTCAACACATAATGGCATAACGTTAAATGAAAAGGTGGAATATAAACTCTATAATTTGTATGTAAAAATTAAATATTTACATGGATAAGAATGAAAAGGTTATTAAATGACAGTATCATTTTCTGTGATGATATCTTGGATTTTAGTTCATTAAATCCTGTATCTTCAATTATATTTATCAGATTTTTTTTCTTTTTTATTCTCTGCAGTAAAACAGATCTGAGTTAAACTTCTGACTCTACCAAACCCTTGCTAGTTCTCTAACTTCCTCATCTCTAAAAGGGGAATGGTAAAAGTATCTACCTCATAGGATTGCTATGAGTATTAAATGAGCTAATAGATTTGGAGGTCTTAGAACAGCGCTTAGCCCATAGTAAATGTTCTGTTTGCTGTTATTATGGTGATGATGGTAGTCCTGAGCCTCCTAATGGATCTCCATGCTCCATCTCTAATCTACCCACCATCCAGCCAGACCAAGCTCCCTTTAAAGGGTACACCTAATGACGTAACTTTCTTCCTTAGAATTTGTCCATGGTCTCCATATATTGCAGGACAATATTCAAAACTTATACTTGCGGTTATCTCCAGCCTTCTCCTTCTCCACTCTTCCCTCTGTGCTTTCATTCCAGCCACACTGTTTCCTCCTGGTTCTGCGCAAGCACCATGCTGTCCCATGTCCCAGAGTCTCTTTTGGAAATGCCCTTCCCATACCGTGCCACTTTCCTACCTTGCTAACTTTTAGGATTCATCAATGAAACTTCAAGCATCACCTCCATTGAGAAGACTTCTTGTCCCTCCCCAATCCCAGTCTGACTTATAAGCAGCTTCCTCCTCATCCCATTACATCCCATGCAGGCTGTATCGTGCCATCCTCCAAATCATGAGTATATTGGTTGACTCCCATATCAATAGTGGGCCCCTGACCTTTTTCTCTGGACCCCAGCACAGAACATAGAACCTCCAGAGAGTCTACACTTAATCATGATGTGTCTGAGAATAAAATTTATTTATAAATGAATTAGTTAAGGAAGTTACTGATCCAGAATTCAACCCTCGTTCTGTTTTATTCCAAAGGCCATCACTGTCTCCCAATCATCTGGAAGTTCTAAAGCTGCCTGACACTCCAGAATAGCTACATGCCTGAGGAAACTCCCCAGGGGCACCAGTCCAGGCCAGGCCAGAATGAGCTGGTCAGCAGAGATCCGGAGGAATAAATGCCTCTTTTCTGGGAGTATCAAACACATGACATTTGCTTTATCAAGGGATTTTCCCAAGAAAATCAATTTCTGGAGCATGTTAAAATATAAACAACCCACCACCCATCCACCCACTCCTTAAAGACAATTGGTCCAAAGAGATCCTAGAGAATTTAGACAATTCCACAATGTTGAGAGCACCATCTGATCACATGAACTTTGTTTTCCCTAACCAAGCATTTTTCTACTAAATTTTCATTTTAAATTTGGCTCCACTGTGAAATGTGCATCCACATACTGTATTGTTTGACCCAAGGCAAACCTGTGTGTACAGCCACAGATACGCTGGGGATTCCTGACATATTCACCATTTGAGATTTGTACTTGTGGCTCATGATGATGTTACCAGAATCCCTTGATAACAGTGTTTATATCTATTTATAACTATAACCTATTATCCTATCTTCCATGTAATTGGATGTGACTAAGGTTAAAAAAATTCAGCTGCATAAGAAAAGTCATCCTCTTATAGAACAGATGTTCGCTCAGCATGGAAAGTGAATTATCCTTTAACACAAATACCCAGAAATACATAAGCACTCTTTCCAAAAGCATTGATGTTAATATTTTATATAGAAAAATGACTTTAAGATAAAGTATATTATTAAGAATGAAAGGGGGGAAATGAAAGGGAGATACCACAGCTGGTTTTTAAAACAGGTGTTAATTTTACCTCTTTCAAGGGTGATTCTTGGATTAATTCGGGCACCGGATTTATTCTCCAGTTCAGGGCATTGAAAAATGTCTTATAATCGACTTGTTCTTCACTGTCTTCAAACCTGAAAATATAATTATAGTATATAATTTGATCCAAACTGCAGAATTCAGGACTAAAATGTCAGTTCAAATGCTACCTTGAAAACATAATGTCAGGGATGTTTCAATATCTGATATTTTCTTATTTATTATTAGATGGAGTTAATACTCAGAAAGATTCAAAGGAGAGAACATGGGTCGAGTTCCCTGCATGGTGCCCAACACATGCCCAAGCCTATGAGCTGTGGTGAGTCCTGTCATCACAGCGGTTGCTATTTAAAGCATCTAACACTGGTCTTGCACAGCAGGTGCTCAATAAATGCCCTCTTTGAAATTAAATAAACCTGGGCTCAAATTCTGGCCCTGGGGCCTTGAACACATCACTTTCTCCGCCTGAGCCTTGGTTTGCCCATCTGAAAAATGGGCTCGCATGGGCAATGGGCAGGCACGACACCCAGCAGAGCCGAAGACTGAGTGGCCAGGATGGTATGTGCTGGGTGGAGTGTTCTTACCTCGATGGGGTGTCCATGTCCTTGCTCCCTGGCAAGTAAGCTGGTCAACCTGCCCTTCAGATTGTGACACCCCTCCCCCACCATGACCTCACCCCCAGAGTGGCCAGTGGAACCCTGAGGGGTTTGTGAGGTCACCCCATTCCGCTCCACAAATACTCATCGGGCAGCAGCCACTGGCTGGTTTCTGTCCCTGGGAAGCTTCTGGGACCCTGAGACTCAGGAGCTGTGGTCAGAAAGACACTCCTGAGAGGGACACGGAGCATTGGGAAGCAAGGACACTCCAAGTGCTGAGCCTGAGAGGCCAGAACCAGGTGGGACAGTCTTGTGGGTGTGCGGAGTTTCATTCAGCAGTTCCAGGAGGCCCAGTGTCACCAGGCCACCATGGTCCGTGGCTGGCTATTGCTCCTGGTGGTGGCTCTGCCCCAACTCGCGACAGGCGCCAAGGAGTGCGTCTTCTGTGATCTGACCGACTCCTCGGACTGCGCTGGCATCCCCATGACCTGTGGCGACGACGAGGAGTGCTTCATTGGCGAAGGAACAGCCCCCGGCCTCAGCAACGTCATCAACAAAGGCTGCATGGAAACCACCTCATGCGGCAATGAGGAGGCTGTCACCTACCAGGGCGCCACCTACAGCCTCATCTCCACCTGCTGCGATGGTGAACTGTGTAACAGGGCCCCCATCCCCGCAGGCAGCCTGAAGGCGGGGGCCACCACCGGCCTGGCACTGGGCGTGCAGCTGCTGCTTCACTGACTGTGACCAGCATGGAGGGCAGGGCCTGGGACTGGTCTTGGGGCTCCCCTGCTCCTTGTACTCGCTGTCTCTCCCCCTCCCTCTTCCCCCATTGAATGGCCAGAGGCCTTAGACAAAAAAAATAAAAAATAAAAAAAGATATACAGTGTGTTTTTTCCCCATGGGAATGGTAGTGTAACAAACTTTAGAAATAAGTAATACTATAAGCATAAGTGATGGATGTGGACAACAGGGGGTGAGGATGAGGGCAGGATTGGGGGGAATGAGGGGACATTGGGGGGATGACACATTGGTAATATCTTAATCAATAAAGGGGGAAAAGTAAAAAAAAATAAAAAATAAAAAAGAAATAAGTAATACTGTCAACAATAAAAAAAGAAACATCTACTTTTAAAAAATAAAGCTACTAGTAATAATCTAAAAAAAATTAATGGACAGTTTCTCAGAACCAAAGTACAGAGTCTCGAGACACAGTGAATCTATATATAGCCAGACAAAGACACACACACACACATACACCATAGAGCCCCATCCAGAACATCAGGAATAAGGAGAAGATCCTAAGAGCATCCAGAAAAAACAATAATGGGAACAAATATTATGTCAAATTCTCAAGGATCATAGCAGGAAGTTAGTAGTAGTATCTAAAAATGAAAAATACAGAAATAGCTGTATGTGCATGCTATTTAAATGTCTGCAGAAACAGCTACAAGGACCGAAAGTGGTTGCTCCTTGTGAATGGGGTGGGGCGGGATGCAGCTGGAAACTTCTCTTGTTGGAATAACTTTTTAGAATGATTTTTATTATTTTTTTACTAAGAATAGGTATCAGTTTGATATAAATAAAAATTTTAGAAGCGTAAAAAGTAGATGAGAGACCTTGAAACATGCTTTTCAAGATAGAAACTCATACAGGTCAGACTTGGAAAGGAAGGAGCACAAGTTGGGAGCATGATGGGTAATTATTCTGGGTCTTCTTTCCTGTTCCAAAATTCTGCACATAGCTTCCTCCCAGGGACCACTGATATAGTGAGATTTTTCATGCCCTTATTTGTTATTATAATATACTAGAGGCCCGGTGAACAGATTTGTGCACTGGTGGGGTCCCTCAGCACAGCCTGCAGGAATCGGGCCGAAACCAGCAGTCCAACACTGCCTGCCATTTCTGCCTGCAGCTCCTGCCTGCTGTTCCTGCTCATCCCGGCCCCACTGTGCCTGCCGCCATCGCTTGGTAGGCTCTCTGCCGCTCCGCTGCGACGGCCAGCTGTGAGCCCTGCAGTCTGGCACCAGTAGGTCAGCTGAGCAGCGCTCCTGCTGTGGGAGCACACTGACCACCAGGGGGAAGCTCCTGCATTGAGCGTTTGCCCCCTGGTGGTCAGTGCACGTCATAGCAACCGGTCAAATGGTTGCTTAGGCTTTTATATAGGCTGTCCCAAAATTCACGCAAGATTTGAATTTTGCGTGAGCATTAGCAACAACAACAACAAAAAATAAAAGCCTAATTTTACTTGGTT